>NW_024468983.1:0-514553 GCF_003184825.1 Aspergillus fijiensis CBS 313.89
TATTATTATAAATAGAATATAATAACTATTTTTAATTTTAATAATTAATTATAGCTGTAGAACAGATTTTTAAATACTAAAAATTTAAATAATATTTACTTATATTCTACTTAAAAAACTATTTAATTAATAAAAAATTCTATTTTTTAAATCTACTATATTAAATTTATTATTTTATCTACTATTTAAACATATTACTATAAATAAAATATAATAATTATTTTTAATTTTAATAATTAGTTATAGCTGCAGAATAGATTTTTAGATATTAAAAATTTAAATAATATCTAATTATATTCTACTTAAAAAACTGTTTAACTAATAAAAAATTTTATTTTTTAAATCTGTTATACTAAACTTATTATTTTATTTATTATTCGGATATATTACTGCAGATAGAATATAATAACTATTATTAATTTTAATAATTAATTATAACTATAAAACAGATTTTTAGATACTAAAAATTAAACTAATATCTAAATATATTTTAATAAACAAACTATTAAACTTATAAATAATTTCATTTTTTAAATCTTACTATTTTATAGTTCTATCTATTTATTTTATAATAAATAAGATTACTAAAATAAAAGAAATAAAAAAGCTTAGTATATATTCTAATCTAGAATTTATAATTATTTATATTTAAATCAGATAATAAATAATTATTATTTTTAGCAAGCTATTACTTGCTTAATCTAGAAGATATTAATTTAATTTTTATAGATTAAGAATTTAAAAGCTTTTCTCTATTCAAATATTTAAAAAATATTTCTAATATCCCAGTTTTAGTATCTGAAAATATACGCGGATTTACTATATAGATTATTCTATTATCACCGCCTGCTGTATAATATAAAGAAATAATTTCTAAGTAAAAATAAAAAGAATATTATTTTTATATTGAAACTACTTATATAATAGTCTTTCGACAAGATAATCTATGAAAAATTAATAAATATTTATTAAACTAATATTTTTTTAGAATTCTAATTTTTAAATTATTTTAGTATATTAATTATTTCTATTATCTTTTTAAAAACCCGATCTTTCGGTGGACTTATTTTTTCTTTATTTTTTAATCCGTTTATTATAATATTGATTTCTGTATTTTAATCTGTTTTTTATAATATTAATTTTTATATTTCTTATTTTTTATTGTTGTTTTTACTTTAGTATATATTCTTATAGCAACGCGTCCTCATCTTTATATAAAGAGAAATATTATATTTAACTCTTTAAGAAATAATACTCTTTCTTACTGCCTTCGGGCTGGCGATATTATATAGACAGTTAAGCTAGTAAATCTTAGAAAATCAACAATCAGTTATCTATTTATTGCTTTCTCGAAGGCTCGGAGCCAACAACCAGCGTGTCTACCGCGTTAAGTAGTTCCTAACAAAAATTAGAAGTAGAAATAATTAAAAGCCAGTAAACTTACTGAGAATAATAATAAAAAAAAGATTTATAAAATTATAAATTTCTATATTTATAATTTAAATCTGGTTACTAATATATATATATATATTATATTCAATATAAGCTTTTTATAATCTAATAATAATAATTTTAGTTTTACTAAATAATATTTTTTACTGCCAGTCAAAATTAAAAAAATTAAAAATTAAAAAATAAAAAAAAATTAAAATTTTTAATAAAAATACTTCAGTGAATAACTATTTTGTTTGAAATATATTAATAAATAAACTGGCTATTATGAATTATCTAAGAAATCTATCAATTTTTTCAAAAATATTATATAGATAATAGAAATCTTTTATAAATATTATTCTAACAAGTTTTAGTTTTAATAATTTTAATAAAACTTAATTTTGAGAAAAAACATTATTATAATATCAGTCTAAAATATTCTAACTATTTTTTTATTCTATTTTTTTGTTTATTTAAAAGATTTTATAAATCTAATTATACTACTAGTTCTAACTGTTTAGTATATAATATATAATTTATTTAAATATCTAACTATATGAAAATCTATCATAGTGTTTTAAATTATATTTTATCTATTATTCTATATATAGCTTAATTCTGTAGTTTATTCTTTATTCTGCTTGTCCAGCTGTACTAATCCTACTTCCACTCTGCCCACCCGCGCCTTGACACCTGGCGGTCTGACATTTATATATATATTTATAAAAATATATAAAGAAAGTTTTAAATCTAGCATCTAATCAAAGATCTAAAAATATAATATGATTAATTAAAAATAAGTAAAAGCAATTGTGGTATTCATTTGGTTGTTTGAAGAGTTAGATATTTGTATTCTTTTAATTAAAAGTTTCAAACAGAGCAGATATGTTAATCTTTCTTAGTAGAATATAAAAGTCTATATTAGAAACAGTAAAGCAGCTTAAAAAAGTAGGCGGTAAGATTATAAACTGTATAAAATCTTACTACCTATATAAGGAAGTAATTTACAGTACTAGAGATAACTCAGCGATCTGTAAGTGGAATCCACCAGGCTAAAAAATCTGCTAATTGATTTTAAGAGATACTGTGGATTACCAGTCCTTACCGGAAGGTTTTCGGTGTCAGTCATTCGGACTCTGGATGTTCGGGCGTCCGAATGTGGCAACTTGTTGTGGGTCTGTTTGATATGATTTTGATTATCAATCTTTTATCCTATCAATCTAATCTGACCATCTGATTGGGGTTCGCTCTCCAAACCTGGTAGGAAAGCACGTGTAGCTACCAGAGCTTTGCTCCCACTGATCATTCCGCCTCAATGATCAGCCGAAGCCTTTATGGGCCTGCTTCAAAACTTCATCCACCAGATTCAAGCTAGTATTTCTTGGATAATCCACTACAATCCACATGCCCAACCGTATTCCTATCTTCGACAGTGCCATGCATGCTTGGTCTCTGAGGTCGATTGATACACATAATAGTGCCCACTTTCCAAAGATTTCATCTCCACCGCAGGGCCAGAATCGGGAGCAGTTTCCTCTTTCCCCGACGAGTACCGTAGAATGTTGCAGAATAATGGGATTGTGCCAAGATGGAAGGTCGTTGTTCTCAGTCGCTGACAAGATATATTTTAAGGTTCGTGCGATGTCCCACTTGAAAAAAGGCCTGCCACTCTGAGAGCCCATCCTAAGGGACAGTCTTAAGGATCGGTTTCCGGGAAAAACAACAGATCCCCATTCTTCATAATGAGAATCACGTTGGCCATTCTGGCTTCGTGCCTCAGCTCGCACGTTGTGGCCAAGGGCTTCGCGCCGAGCAATGCGAACCAATACTGCATGTACGCTATATATAAGTCCTTCTCTTCGTTCAGATGGCAAGAGAACACCAACTCCACGAGCGCGGTATCTCAAGGCTCGACACGTTCAAGCGCCGCATCTGAGTGCACGAATGTGCTTGAGGTAACATCGATATATGTCTCCATGCGAGAGTATTGTCATGGGAGGGCATACACTGTAGGCCTTGACTTTTGGAAGAGCCTTTGCACTAACGCCGGCTTGGCATTGATGGACTTGGGCGAGATCGAAGCCATAGCTACCACCAAGTACATCGAACAGCTACCCGTCTTCAGCCCAGGCGCTGCGAACTCAGCCCCAATTTCTTCCGCGGTACTGCTTGACAAATCATATTATCGACGAGCCGTCCGCAGTGTGGTAAGTGTGGTGACAGTCCTCTGCACTCATGCCAGATATTAAATCATGTTAGACTGCCGATGAGACCGATGATTCTCGCTCGTTGAACATTGCTTGGGGTATTCACGGCTTCTGGGGATCTGTGATCCTGATCGGGATGATTTCCAACTTCCTGACTGGGGTCTTTTATTGTCGAGATGCAGGGCAAACCCAGGACCCAGAGAAACCTAGATCTCCGTCTCGCCTCCGGCGCCTATCCTCATCAAATCCGATTTCCAAAGTCTATAACGCTCTCAACACACACTTGATCCTTGCGCTGAGTCCAGGGACGTATCACCAACGGCTGCTCTTTGGCGGTAAAGTCCCTCTACGCGTGCAAGCATTGGTCATTTTGGCTTTCTGGGCCCTGGGTGTTATCCTCGCTTGTATGCGATATGACGCGTACTCAGACGATCCTTTGTATGTTGCTGCCTGCGTATCTTTTGAGTCTCGACTAATTGGTTCTAGTAATGGAACTCTCGCCTATCAAATCTGGGACACAATGGGGCCGAGACTTGGCCTACTCGCCTTCGCATGCTTGCCGTGGCTGTGGGTCTTTGCAGGACGAAATAATGTCTTTATTTGGGCGACTGGCTGGAGCTTCCATACATTCAATGTGTTGCACCGGCATCTCGCGATCCTGACTGTCCTCTATGCCATCATCCATTCTATATCATATACGGTCAAGTACTTGGCTTATAGTGAGACTATTCCTCTGCGACGATCTCCGTTCCGGCTAACATCGCGCCTCAAGGCCCGAGCAAGTATACCGCAGACTTGGAAACGGACTGGTTCAGGTTTGGCATTGTGGTCCGTATCCTCTCGGGCTGGCTGTTTAGCGGTCTCGATGCTGACTCCCTCGCAGGCAACAGTGCTCATGTGCTTGATGATTCCGTTCTCCTGCGGCGCGGTGCGCAAACGATCCTACGAAGCATTTCTCATTGTGCACGTTCTCTTCGGGATCATCATTGTCTACGCTCTGTTTAGGTACGTAGAGTGTGCGTGAAAACGGCCCTCACCCTCGCAACCTGGCCTCTGACCCCCGATTCCGCCAGGCATATGAGCAAGTTCGGGGCGGAATACACTCCCCACCTGTGGCCTGTCGTGGCCATCTGGTGCTTCGATCGCCTCCTCCGCCTCCTCCGCCTGGCCCTCTGCAATCTGCCTATCCACCGCAGTAGCAGCGTGCATTCTCCCCACCAGACCACTGTCACCTACCACCCCAGCAGCGATGTTCTCCAGATCGAAATCCAGCCCGCGACCCTCTTCACCTCCCCCCGAGCCGGACACTACTACTACCTCTACCAACCCACGACCTTCCGCGGCTGGGAGAACCACCCCTTCACCACAGCCTCCGTCCGCTACTCCGACCGCGGCGGGTCTTCCACACCCCCCTTCCCTGACTCGACCACTCCTGCCCGCACGCCAACGGAGAAAGATACCACGATCAGCACGGTAGAGTCCCGTCGTCTCCCGCCCCAGTCACTGACAGCATCCACTCCGACGCTAACCTTCTGGGTCCGTCCGTACACCGGCTGGACTCACCGTCTCAAATCCCAAGCCATCGCCGCTGGCAACACCCTGCACCCCACCCTCGTGGTTGAGGGTCCCTATGGTCACAGTGCGTCCACCGCCCTGCGCACCTTCAACCGCATCGTCATGATTATGGGTGGCACCGGCATCGGCGTCGCGACGGCGTACCTCCAAGTCCTCCTGTCGTCCCCGGGTGGGTTGGGGCATCCGCAAATCGACCTCCACTGGACGGTGCGCGAGCCCGCGCTCGTCGACCAGCTGTATCGTGCCGAGCTGGGCTCGTATTCCCAGCGCCCGGGAGTGCGGATGCGGTTTTACTGTTCGCGAGGGTTGGGTGATGCGGTGGACGGTGAGGGAGTGCTCGCCGGGGGTGATGTGGAGCAGGGGCGGGCGCCCATTGCGCAGATTGTGGCCCGGGCGGGGGCGGAGGAGGAGGGCTCGGTGGCGGTGGTGGTCTGCGGTCCCGCGGAGATGGCCGATCTCACTCGCGCAGCCGTGCGGGCGGCGCGGCGGGGCGGGGCGACCGGGATGGAGTACTTTGAGGAGGCGTATGGGTGGTAGTCAATGGTTGAGATGAGACATGTGGGCGCGAAGAATCAGGCCTTCACTCTTTTCCGGTCGTCCGTCGGTCCGCCGTGCGGTGCGGGGTATTCGGTTGTTCTGGACCTGGATTGGCGTCGGATCCTTCCCATCATGCGATTAGCTGATTCGCTGGGTTGGTGACCAATTGCCCTGTGTGCATCCTGCAGTGATCGATACTGACTCAACTGTGGTACCAGTGACTCATTCCTAGTCCCCTATTGGGAAAGGCCATGCTTCGGTATCATCACGTCAACTTTAATTGGCTAGGTAGTCACCCAACCTTCTCTTTGGGTCAATCAACTATCCGTGTGGTTGCTGGGTAGCTGAAGCCGTATAAGGTAGAACCTACCTTCGGGGTAACTCAATTAGGCGGCCTTCCAAGCCGGACATTATAAGAAGATCCCATCCACGGGTCAGTAGGTGGAAGCAATGCTCCAGTTGCAACCTTGATCATCTAGCTAGAGCACAGTGGGCTATCCTATGCCCTGAACTGTTAGAGCACAACATGTCCACTCAACTCGACGCCGCCTGGGTCGCCCGCCTCTCCCTACACGACCCCGCCCACTTCAGCATCCAGCACTCGCAAACTCTGCATCGCCTGGTGCTCCTACAGCACTGGAACATCCCGACTGGTGCCAAGGTGCTGGAGCTCGGATGCGGGCAAGGGGACTGCACGACTGTCCTTGCAACTGCCGTGGGCAAGCAAGGAAGCGTGGTGGCGGTTGATCCGGCGGACCTGGATTATGGTGAGCCCGGACTGGCTCCCTTTTCCCTACCCTGCTGCCAGTCTGTCCTGACAATGCAAGTAGAACGTAGCTGACCAATGGCTGCTGCAGGTGCGCCGTATACCCTTGGCCAAGCACAGGGCCACATTTCGCAAGGCTCACTGGGGGATCGCATTACTTGGGTCCAACAACCCCCTCTGGACTACCTGTCCTCACTCCCTCCCCTCTCCCCCTCCTCGCCCCTCGCCAGCCAGACTAAGGCCTTCGACGCAGCGGTGCTCGCCCACAGCCTATGGTACTTTGCCTCCCCCTCGCTCATTTTGTCCACCCTGTGTGCCCTCAAGCAGCACAGCAAGCGTCTTCTTCTCGCCGAGTGGTCGTTAGTCGCCACGCACCCCTCTGCTCAGCCTCACGTGTTAGCGGCGCTTACCCAGGCCGCGCTGGAGTACCGTAAACCCATTAGCAATTCGAATGTCCGCACGGTGCTGGGACCCAGGCGGCTTACCGAGCTGGCCCTGGCCGCCGGGTGGCAGTTGCAGAGCGAGACCCGCGTGCAAAGTGGGGAGGGCTTGTTGGACGGACAGTGGGAAGTCTCTGCTTGTCTGTCTTCATCTTTCGAAAAGGAGGTGGAGGAGGCAGTGAGTGATGGGAGGGAACGGGCAATGGTTCTTGCGTTACGGGATGCGTGTGCGGCGAGCTTGGAGGGTATACCAGGGGGCCGGACAGGGGTTAGGGCCATGGATGTTTGGGTGGCTAGTTTCGTGTGATCCGGCAACTTACCTTTGCTTTCCACAGTGGCAGACACCTACTTTCCTCTGCCTTGATCTGGAAGATAGCTATGTGCGACGGTCGAGAGCGACCAACGGGCCAGAATGCGGCAAATGGATCCAGTGACCAATGCATTAGTTTGAAAACAGGTCACTCTTAGGGGGGTCCAGTGATCAGTGTACCTGCCTGCATTCATATGGAGGTTGCAGGCTTACGTGCATTCGGGGTTTCGGACGGGAGAAAAGCCCGAGGCTATGCAAGACAAAGAACCCAATGCCTGGTATGATCGAACTTTGGTCAGCAAACATGGACTGGAAGGTTCAGGGGCTGATAGTAGTATGCAGCTTGCTGTCTTTGCTTTGATTATGGGGTTTTCCATCTATTTCATGCTGCGCCTGCTTATCCTTTTGACATCCTCTGTTAATTTATTCCTCTTTCTCATCCCCTTTCTTTCTCATCCCCTCCCCCATGGCTGAGACCTCAACTCCCGAATTGGAGCAGAAGAAAGCTGTATCCAACTCGACATACAGTAAAGTACTAGATAGTCCACACGATCGCGGGACTGAGCCAGAAAGCAATGGGACGAACTCTGATGAATCTCCCCATCCCCTGGGGCCCAAACCGAGGAAGACCTGGCGGTTTTGGGCGGTCTTCCCATCCTTGTGTATGACGACCTTCCTCGCCGCTCTCGACACATCCATTCTCTCCACTGCCCTTCCGACTATTGCGGTCGATCTACACGCGGCAGAGTTGTACATGTGGATTACCAATGCATACATTTTGTCCTCCACCGTGGTCCTCCCGCTCTTCGGCCAAACGGCGAACATCTTCGGCCGACGATGGCTGATGATCATCTCCGTGGTTATCTTTGCGGTGGGAAGCGCCATCGCCGGAAGTGCCAATACCACCACGGCAATCATCGCCGGACGAGCGATCCAAGGGATTGGGGGCGGAGGCATCAACATTCTCGTGGACACCGTCATCTGTGATCTGGTGCCCCTTCGCCAGAGGGGGAAGTATGTGGCACTCATGGCCTCGGTCTGGGCTGTAGGAACCACCATTGGCCCGGTTCTTGGTGGTGCCTTTGCGCAGCATGTCTCCTGGCGCTGGGTCTTCTACATTAACTTGCCCTTGTGCGGTGTGTCTCTTTTTCTGCTCGTACTCTTCCTTCGTGTTAACCATCCGCCCCGATCACCCAACACAACCCTCGGGCAACAGTTCGGTCGCGTGGATCTACTGGGCAATACCATCCTCACCTTGGCTGTGGTGGCCATTCTGCTGGCATTGACCTGGGCGGGAACTGCCTACCCCTGGTCCTCGTGGCGGATTTTGGTGCCTCTGTTTCTTGGATTTGCGGGCCTGGTCCTCTTCTGCATCCACCAAGCCTCGCGCTTCTGTCGGGAACCTTCCATCCCGCTCCAGCTCTTCTCCACTGCAACCGCTCTCTGTGCCCTCTGGCTCTCCTTCCTTCAGAACCTGCTCCTCTACTGGGTGGGCTATCTCCTGCCCGTGTATTTCCAGGCTCTCTGCAGCCTGTCCGCCACTGCTTCCGGCCTTGCTGTCCTCCCCATCACAGCAGCCATTGCACCTTTCGGCGTGATCACCGGCGTTTTGATCGCAATGCAGGGGAAATACCGCCCCTTCCACTTCCTGGGGTATCTTTGTGTGACAATCGGGGTCGGCTTGTTCTCTGTCCTCAATAATAACTCCCCCGCCCGGGACTGGGCCGGTTTCCAGGTTCTCTTCGGGGTTGGGTCGGGTATGATCTTCTCCTCCACCTTGCCGCCTATCCAGGCTGTTCTACCAGAGTCCGAGGTAGCGACGGCGACGGCGACGTGGGCATTCGTTCGGAGTCTGGGGTGTATCTGGGGCATCGCGATTCCGACATCCATCCTCAATACGAGAGTGCAACGGATGCTCAGCGTCGTGAGTGATCACACATTGAGAGAGAGGTTGGCAAATGGAGGCGCGTATGCGTTGGCCGCGGAGGGGCTGATTAAAAGCCTCAAAGGCCAGGCGAAGCTGCAGAGTGAGGTCTTGAGGTTGTACGAGGATGGATTGCGTTGGGTATGGTGGATGGCGGTTCCATTCGGTTTCACTGGGCTCTTGTTGTGTTTCCCTGTTCGCGAGGTAAAGCTGAGAGAAGAATTGGTGACCGAGTTTGGCTTACGAGAGTGATTGATAGCATTACACATTGACACCCCTAACATATAAATTACTAATAGAATAGCAACACAGGCTCTTGCATCCCGATCACCAGTCCAAGATAAAACTGATGGGCCAATGCAGCCAACCTTCTCACTCTGGCTCTAGGTAACGATAGATAGAATATTGAGATCATGACCACTGTCACCAAATGGTCACATCTGTATCATGCATATGAAGAAGAGCTACGAAGCGAGTACAATAACCAAGCGCTTCCAGCCGTATTCCGAGAGCGCTCATCTACGTTTTTGGGGAGCACTGGCAGGCCAGTAAATGATTGGGCCGATTTTAGAAAGGATCGACAAAGGAAAGCAACTCCTATCGTACGCCTTCGGCAAGTCCTCTACCGTGTGTACGTCGGTCGAGCCGATCGCTAGCTCAACCATACTATTTGAATAAGGTATCAGTTCGATAAACTCATCGCCGGATATCTTGTGTCCCAACACCATTGCTTCATGCTGAAGTAGTGGATCTAGTGGTGAACACAACCGAAGGGGTCACGAATCATTGAGGTCTGCACGGACGTCACAGTGTATTGGTCGTTAGTGACTGGAAACTGGAATGACAATCGTACGCGTATACCGTGCAGTATAGAGCTCATTGGTCGCTCGCACATGACAGCTGATCTCCTGACCCCTATTCACAGAGAAAGGTAGTATGATGGAAAATTCCAGACCTATGCAATATTGCACCATCTTCAAATCTACTTGCATAGCTAAAGCTCCCTGGTGGACCACTGATAGTAGATCGGGGGTACCTTCTTACAGACTGGAATTCTCGCTCTTTTGCAACCCTACTTGCAGCACATCATCACTCCTTCCCAGGCCTGAAGCCTAATAGTTGCTCCGTCGCCAACGGCAATGCTCCTTTGGAGGGAAGAAGATGCCATCCAAACCACCTCTAGCGACCCAGGGATCTTCCAGGCTACGTTCTCGCCAGTCCAATTCATCACGACCAGCCACTTTTGTTGCGTCTGAGCACCTGTCCTCAGGTATGCATAGATTTGCTCATTGTCCAAGTCCACGTCCTGGTAGTCGCCATACACAAAGACATCTTTATACGTCTTGCGGTTGCGTAGAGCGAGCTGCCAGTATTGCCAGACAGAGAGGTCCTGGCTTTCGCATTCCATCTGCGCTTTCACATTAACCGTCCCAAAGTCATCATTCACTCTCATCCATGGTGTCATGTTGGATGCTGCAAATCCTGCATTGGGCTCGTCGCTCCACTGCATTGGCGATCGGGCGTGGTCCCTGGCTTTTTTTTGAAGAAGCTCTCTTGCCTTTTTCATTTGTTTCGGATCGTCGGAATAGAGCCTTTTCGTCTTCTGCCAAAAGTTAATGCTCTCTATATCCTTGTAGTCCACATCAGGATTCCAGTCCGCTGAAAAGTTTCGCATCCCAATCTCTTGACCCTGGTAGAGATACAAGGTACCACCGAGAGTGGATTGCCAAAGCGCCAGTAGCTTGCCACCACGCGCGCGGGACTTGTCGCTATCGTCCACGTAGCGCGACACAGAGCGAGCCTGATCGTGGCACTCCAAAAAGAGTGCATTCCATCCATCCCATTCGATCATGTTTCTTTGCCAACCGGAGAAGATCTGTTTGAGCTCTGTCAATTTCCAGTCGCGCAAACTCCATTTCGAATCTCCTTTGGTCTTGACATCCGCAATTTCCATGTGGTCAAAGATGAAGATCATATTCAGTTCTTTGGCAGTTGCTCCGACGGTCTTGATGATTTCACTTATGTCGCTGACGTAGGCTGTTTCCCCGACGGTCATGGTGTCATACCCTGAGAGAACATTCTCGTATATCCCATGCATGAACTCGTGGAAGCGCGGCCCATTAGTGTAGAATCTCTCTCCGGGTTGGAACTGGCAACTGGGGTCGACGACTGGGGCATCGGGGAATGAAGGATCCTTTGAAATCAGATTGATCACGTCCATTCGAAATCCTGAAATTCCTCGGCTCAACCAAAAGTGCATAACCTAGAGGAATCGGTCAGCCAGACTCAGATCAAATGACACCGAATGAGGGTGGAGATACATCGTGAACGGCAGCGACCACATCGGGATTCTCCCAGTTCAGATCGACCTGTTCCGGAGTATGGAGAGTCAAATAGAATTCCTGGGTTGTTTCGCTCCAGGTCCAAGCACTATGAGAGTCGTTCAAGATTTGGGCCCAGTTGTTCGGAGGCAAAGGGTTCCCCACAGAATCATATTCGCGCGGCGGCTTCCAGATGTACCAATCGCGCTTTGGGGAGTTTTTCGACCGAGCGGATTCGATAAACCAGTCATGCTGATCTGAGGTATGAGTGACGACGAGATCCATCATAAGCTTCATATTGTGTTTGTGGAGAGCTTCGATCAGCAAGTCGACATCGGCCATGGTTCCATAGCGCGGGTCGATTTCTTTATAGTCCGATATATCGTAGCCCATATCGACCTGCGGAGATTTGTAAACTAGACGATGATGTTACATTAGCAACTGAGAAAAAGATGGCAGCTATCGACACCGGGCCTCTTTGTGCCGTGCCCAAGGGTATAGATGAAGACGCTCCCTACTAGGACTGGTCCAGACAACATCCACTCCCAGGCTCTTCAAATATGGCACCTTCGCTGTCATGCCACGCACATCGCCCCAGCCATCTGCCTCAGATGGAGGTTTGCTGCTCTTGAAACTTGCGGGATAGACTTGGTAAACCACCGCTTCCTTCCACCACTTTGGGGTTGCATAATTGGAAGATGTCATTCTTGTAACCTCGGGGTTAATGATTAGGAGGCCTATACGACTATTTCAAGGAAGAGGTTCATAGCCAAACTTCACGATTGCACCTACCAACCACCGGGTAAGAAGTTTTCAATCGTTGTGTGTGGCGTGTCGGGGTAGGACTAAATATAGTCAGACAACATCCTCTAGCTTTTGCCCCACGAGGACCGCAAAGTTTACTACTACAGCCCCATCATGGATACATCCTTGATACTGACACCCATGACACCCACTGGGACCAACCAGCCCTGCAATGTGATTAATCCTACCGGGAAGAGGGACACATAAGCTTGCGGGCGCGGAAGCCTGCAGTGGAGCATCCCGCCACCCCCCGGGGCAACCTAAAGTCGGACCAGAGTGAATTCTCGGTCGCTACGTCGTCACCTGACCGGATGGAACCATCCTTCATTGGCCGGATAACCACTCTGCGATAAGCGCGGCTTTTCTTTCGATGCAATAGGCCTAGCGCTGAACTCTAGTAATGCACGGTTTGGCACTGAAACTTCACATCATGGATCAAATGCATGCTTCCCTTGGTCTCCAAGTTCCAACCACGAGACAAAACAGGTTTAGATAGCGGGGCACCGGCGGTCATCGCGCCAACGTGCTGTATGGGACGGTACAAAAGGAGGAAATGAGTTTGCAACTGCCGCCCCGCCCCGCGCTCCCCCCGGGCCCACTCATTTCCAATGCAGATAGGTGCTCAGCTGCCTACGTCTCCCGCGTCCCCGTGATTTGTGTTTTTTTTATGGTTGGTTATTACTGGGTAAAAGTCACTAGGTACCCCATAGGTCTCTTGCCATGGTCCTTCAATTGGTTGATGCGGCCGAGGCTGCAATGCCGTGCACAACAAGGGAAGCAAGAGAACGCTTCCGATTCCCCGGTGAGCTGTCAACCAATAAATGAATAGATGAAAGATCTCAACAATTTTGCTATCGAGTGGGACTGTAGTGTACAGAGCATGCACACAGAAAGATAATCGGCAGCGGAAACCTAATCCCAGACGGCAACGAAGAGAAAGAAAAACACAATCCCAAGCTTCGGGGAGACTAGATCCAGATGAGATAGGTAAAGAGGCGGCAGCAGGACGACCCCCGGTGAGATGGGTTCCTCGTCCCCAAGTCAAGTTAGAAGGTTATACTGACCGGTTGCACCCCAAGAATCAGTGGGAGATCAACATGTCACTAAGGTGGCAAACCAATCCTCAAATAGTTCGACCTTCTTGTTCCAGGCAATAGGAATCTGGCCCCATCCATTACCCACATGCTGGACCAGTTTGGAGGCATTCACTGCGGGCCACGCGACCGTACCTTGAGCCTGCGTGTTAGGATTTCCCGTCTTGATGAAGCTGGCCCAATAGTCGTTCATCTTGTTGGCGATAGCGTAGTCCTCGGCGGTCCAGGGCTTGTCGGTGGCATAGAGATTGTTCAGCACGTAATTGATCTCCGACTCGTGATAGGCGCCGGAAGTCTGACCGGGGGGCGCGTGATCCCAGAAGTAGTTCCAAACGGGGCTGCTCTTAGCAGTATACCACATCTGAGTCCAGAGCCAGGTACCCACCCTGGATCGGTCAGTAAACATGGAATTATATGCCCCTGATGCGGTTGTCGAGTCATTCGCCGGATAAAGACTCAGAAACCGGTCCACCCATTCCCCACTGTACGTTTCGTTGAGGTCCTGCAGATATTCCGCGAGCGAAATATCAAGGCCGTAGGTCGCACCATTCTCGTCCTTGTTGTTTCCAGTGATGACTGGGACGTCGTGGGCCAGACCTTTCATGAGGATGTTGAGGTAGGTGTCCGGCATCGCGTAATAATCCAGGACGGCCTCAAACATGATCGTGTCATCACGGGTCGTGCCGGTCGCTCCGTCGATCAATGCCTGCATGCTGAGGTTGCGGGCTTCGGCGATGCTGGAAACTCCCAAGTTCGACAGGTAGGCATCACCGTCCTTCAGCGCATCTTCCAGCGTGGTGTAGGCTTCCGCGAGGCTGGTGCACAGGGGGTCGTGGGGGTCCCGGACACCACTCTCAATGATGGCGCCGACAATCAGATCGCGGGTCAGATTGCTGTACAAAATGTGCTGAGTAGCTGCGGAGCCAGCGGATTGGCCTTGGACGGTAATGTGATTCGGATCACCTCCAAAGGCCTCAATATTGGCATGGATCCATTCCAAGGCGGCGAACTGATCCAGCATTCCCCAATTGCCTGAGCTATTGGACCCAGTCACCTGCTCGAATTCCTCCGAGAGCTCGGAGTGGGCGAGCCAACCAAACGAACCAGTGCGGTAGTTATAATTGACAAAGACGATTCCCTTGTCCGCCATACCACCGCCGTCGAAGAGAGGATCGGCCGCAGTCGACTCGGCGGGATAACTCCACATGACCACGGGAAGCTTCGCATCGGTGGAGTTGGCCGGACTCCAGATATTGAGGTTGAGGCAGTCCTCATCAATGGTGTAGCTATTATCTCCGGTGGTGGCTGAGGGACAGACAGGGCCCCAGTTGCGCGCATCCAGCGTCTGGTTCCATGGGCTTGCGGGCTGCGGCGCTTTCCAGCGGTTGGCCCCTCCGGTGCTCGCAGCAAATGGAATGCCCTTCCACACGGTGATGTCTTTCCAGTGCGTTAGGTTGCCAGTATTGCTGCTGTCGAAAGCTGGATAACCCTGGACCGAGCCATATTTGGTCTCGATCACGGTGTCGTAGAGCGCCGCGGAAGAAACAGATATGAGACCACAAAGCGTGGGGAGTGTATTGCGAAGCATCCTTTCAAGACCTCAAAGGGGGCAGGCAGGATTAATCGAGAGAATGTAAAGATCAATGTTGTGCGCTTGAGATTCTAAGCACCACTGAGCGGGGAACTTGAGTATTATAGTCTCTCCGACTGCCATTCCCGACTCCCTGCTTGCGCTGAATTCCTGGACCGTGCGAGGTCTTCGTTACGAAGTCAACTATATCCTCCAGTCGGTGACAATGCATGCACTATACCTGAGAAGAGAGGATTGCGTCAACTCCATTATTATCATCATCATGGCTTACTGATAGATAGGTTTCAATTGTGCCAGCCAGGCTGGGTTCTGCATGAACGGAGATGAAGCTTGCGTAACTCATCAGCACTGGAGCATGCAAAAGGGAAAGGCCTACGCGGCGCCGGGTAAACATCCGGCGATCAGGATGCTATCCAACGGGTGATCTCTCCGCAGTGTCCAGAAGGCTCGGTGATGAAGTCAATTTTACCCTGCGACCTCCGATCGAGCCATAAATCAGTGGGTCCATTTTGCCTATCAGGAAGTTTTCGGGAGGTTAAGGCCGAGGCTAAGGCTACCTTACCTAGCTATTTCCATTGATGTGGATGCGAGGTGCTTTCGATCTTGGTTTGATCTTCGACGGCATCTCACATCACGTACGCGTCCTACCTTAGCTGAGACCTTCAAGGTTCGCGTCCAGGTTCTCCGTGCCTGAGGAGGTCCAAGCCGTTCCACACGCACCCTATACAAAAGACCACGAGTAACAGCGGCGTCCAGTTCAGATGTTTGACCACCGGCTTGCCACTTTTCTACACTCCATCCATACTCTATTGTTGTTGACCCGGAACTTGCCACCATGAAAGGCTGTCTTGCCTTAACGACGGCGGTGGGTGCTGCGCATGCTTCTAGTCTCGTTGATATTTGCACCGATGCCTACATCAAGGCCGCCTTGCCCGCCGAGGACACCTTTCAGGCTATCTCCATGACTTCCAGCTCGGTCTCAACCAAGCTCCATTCCAACGTGTCCATCAGCAGCTCCAACTTTTTTCCCGCTGCTACCATCAGCTACTGCGATGTCACCTTCAACTACACCCACATTGGCCGGAATGATCGAGTGGCTCTGACCTACTGGATGCCCGCCCCAGCCGACTTCCAGAATCGATTTCTCACCACCGGAGGCGAGGCCTACGAGATCAACGAGGGTTCCGGCACCTCTGGCTCCTTACCGGGCGGTGTTATGTACGGGGCAGTCTCCGGTCTTACCGACGGTGGCTTCAATGGGCAATCCTTTGACGATGTCTTCCTTCTCGCCAATGGCACTGTCGACTGGCAAAACACCTTTATGTTCGGCTATCAAGGGATCCACGAGATGATGGAAATCGGCCGTGAACTCACCCGCAATCTGTACAACACTGGGGAGAAGAAGGTCTACACCTACTACCAATCATGCTCCGAGGGGGTCGTGAAGGCTGGTCCCAGGTCCAGCGGTACGGCTTTGACTACGACGGCATTATCGTCGGCGCGCCTGCCTTCCGCTTTGCCCATCAGCATATTAACCATCTTGTGCCCAACGTGGTAACCCAGACGATGAATTATTATCCGCCCCCTTGTGAGTTGGAGCTGATTGTCAACGCCACTATCGCTGCCTGCGATCCGCTGGATGGCCGCGCAGATGGGGTCATCGCCCGCTCGGACCTGTGCAAACTGCACTTCAATCTCACCTCCTTGATTGGCGCCCCTTACTACTGCGCGGCCAGTTCAGGCGGGAGCAGTCTGGGTCTCGGGTTCAGCAAGCGGCAGCCCATGGGCGCGACCCCGGCACAGAATGGCACCGTCACTGCAGAGGCAGTACAATTGGTTCAAACGCTGCTCGCCGGCTTGAAAGACAACCAGGGCCGTCAAGCCTACTTGTACTTCCAACCCGGGGCGGACTTTGACGATGTTGAAACCACCTACGACACGCAGACCGACGCCTGGGGCCTTTTTATTGATAGTAATGGGGGCGAGTTTGTGGCCCGGTTTCTGAACCTGCAGGACGTGAGCTCGCTGTCTTCTCTCGACAATATTACTTATGACACTATCCGCGACTGGATGCAGATGGGGTGGACCATGTAAGAAGATACCCTGATGACCCACAACCCCGATCTCAGTGTCCTCCAGCAGGCTGGAGGCAAGGTCCTGCATTTTCACGGCGAACACGACCCCAGCGTGCCTACTGCCTCCTCCGTCCATTATTACGAGGCGGTCCGCAAGATTATGTTCCCTAACGAGACTCTAAACACGAGTGCCGCCGCCCTGGGCGAATTCTATCGGCTCTATCTTGTCCCCGGCATGGCCCACTGCGGCACCAACAGTGAACAGCCAAACGGACCCTTCCCCCAAACGAACCTGGCCGTCATGATCGATTGGGTTGAGAACGGTGTGGTCCCCGTGACGTTGAACTCAACGGTTCTCCAGGGATACAATGAAGGTGAGCACCAACAAATCTGTGCTTGGCCACTCCGCCCTCTCTGGTCCAACAACGGGACAACTATGAATTGTGTGTTCGACCAGGCCTCGTACGACACGTGGATCTACGATTTTGACGCCTACAAACTTCCTCTGTACTAAGAGGAAGATATCCGTCGGCTTCAGTTGTTGGGTGTTTCAGGGATTCGAGGGGTCGATAACTCTCAGGCTCGCATTGTCGTTCGCTTTTGCATCTACCACATTTTGGTAGCCTCTGGCACTACGTTCCTCGGTGATAACCCACAATGGGCCATGCCCTCAATTCCTCTTCCTTCTCCCACCCCTCGAAACTTTTGTTTGCAATCTTTCGATATCCGTGCCCATGTATTACAGTATAGAAAACCCAAGATAGGTCGAGACTGAATGGTAGCATTGCCTCTTGAATTTAGCTGCTATTCTAAATTCATACATATCACCATCTGCTTAATTAATACCAATAAACGCACCAGAGCGACATTGCTCCCAGTTACAGAGATCCATGGTCACAACGACCCTCGGTGTCGGTGACGTTAAGGAAGATTTGGTAATTAGACTTGAGTTATAAGCCCTCAGTCGGCAACGCAATGGCCAAATCGCTCAGATCGACCAGCCCCACACCAGACCTGGGTTCAGTTGGGTTGGGTGAAGGGGAGTTCCGTACAGGGTCATTGGGCTGTTGTTGTATTTCCTAGTTCGCGAGGTGAAGCCGATGAAAGAGTTGATTACTGAGTCTGACGTCCAGGAGCAGGACCCTCATGCTGGGTCTCAAGCTGGTTGAATAACGCAAAATGGTAGAAAAGAGGAAGATGTATGCCGATTTGTTCTTCGACCTTGAAGTTGAGCAAGGTTGCATAAGGGGCATAAGAAGCTCTAGGAACACATATATAGGTTACTTGATGAAACCAGAGCAATCACTCGGTACCTATAGAGTCTACCCCCTGCACCTAAATATACGCGGATCAAAACGGGGAGATGGCTTCCTTATGTTAGTTTATACTGGTTGCTGAACTAGAAGATTTTTCGACGTCTCAATAGTCCTCCAGGCTGGACCATCTTCTTTCCAATTTTAGTAAAAAGCGCTGTTTTCAATCCTATTCCAGCACTTGACCTCAAGTTGATAGTTACTCGACTTCCTGTTTCCTCATCAGGGCATGCGACTCCAGAGTTCTTGTAATCCCAAAACTATTAATGTGACTCAAAGGTTTCTGTTCCACATCCTCAAGCACGGCTGAGCCATCGTCACTTTGCAAGCTTCCCCAAGTGAGCTTCATTCGGAAGACATAATACTCCTTGGATGTGAGCTTCTTTGTCCATATACTCTCAGGCGCCTCGAGAGATCTGAGGTTCGTGGCTACCAGTTCATGCGGTTAGCATGAAGCACTTTTCACGAAGGAAAACACGAGACAAAACTCAATCTTCGCGCCAAAAGAGTGGTCCAGCACTTACTAAAATTGGGGTGAACGAAATACGGCATGCTGTAGCGGTCCTGGTCCACCCGGGACCTTTTCCCATGAGATACGATGCATGGTTGATTTGAGTTGCTTGCCGGTCCATACAGAAAGAGCGTCACCGATGTTAATGACAATACCTCCTGGGAGCTGAGGGACTTTGTGCCAGTGATCTTGGGGATCTAAAACCTTCAACCCTGGGGAATCAGTGAACAAAAGCGTGATGCTGCCCCAGTCAGTGTGTTCGGTGAGACGGGAACTGCATCGTCCGACTTGATAGCCAACTTCGGGTATTTGATAAATTTCAGGGTGTTCCCGGGAAGCCCATCCTTGTGTGACGAGGTAAAGAAGTCCTTCGGTAGGCCCATATGCCATGCAAAGCATGACAGTACCTTGAGTGTGAGGTCATTGCACTGAGCTTTAAATGCTTCAATCTCGGTCAGACGATGCAAGTCCCATCAAGAGTGGAGATTGTCACTCTTAAACAATTGGCCAGTCGGCAGCCCAAAGCTCATGCCTTCCGAAACAGCAAACCTAATGGACGTATTCCGTCAGTTCAGTTCTACTTCTCACAGACAGCCTGGGCAAAAGGCCTTTCAGATTGATTACACACGTAGTAGCCTTGTGCCCATCATAGCCACCTGGATCTTTGTTTATGATTCTCTGCGTCTTGGTTGCTTCAGGGAGCCTGAAGAATGCACACGACTGTCGGATAATGTCCGCGTTAATCTTGCTTGCCATATGCTTGCCATATGCTTGCCATATAGTGCGGCTCGTTTGAGGCACCATTTCGAACATCCTCTCCGCACCATTGATTCCATGATCTGTCACAATAAAAAAGCCCCATCCCTGGCTCGCTTTGAAGATCTGCTTGGCAAGGTTTGGAAGGTCCGACTCAAAGTCTCTCAAACTGATAATGGGAAACCCCATGGTTGGCCGTGGTCTGATCGTGGTGGGGCTTGAATGGTTTAAATGATAGTGGAGAGGTTGTGTAGCAGTGGATAGGGTAAGGAGGTGGAAATATATAGTTAGACTTCTATAACTGCACTGTTGATATCGCTGTTTTTGTGGCTCTTATCGTTCACCTTTTCGGCCATAAGCCACTACTTACAGCTCTTATTGGTCTTTTTGTCCGCGGCCGAGCGTCGACCCCTTTGCTTTACACCTGTCCGACTAGATCTCTCCGTAGAGATTTACCCCTCAACTCGATCCTGATCTCTGGATGTGGATCCTATTTAGGCTATCATGATAGACCCTGATAACATATCTGCAGATTGGTCGGGACGCTCACATGATAATTCGGCCACATTCTAGTTGGGTAACCTATTCAAGGTCTGGATTTGATAAATAGAAGAACATCAACGATTCTGCCATCCCTACAGCCGTCAAGCAAGCTAAATCGGTAACGCAAACTGCAGCTTCTCGAGTGCACAAGATGGACAAGCTCAGCTATCGAAAATGGCCTTCCAAATCCTGGAGACTGGCTAAAGAGCAAAGTAGCCTGGCTCCTCCAGGTATCAGAAGCAACCAAGGTATTGTTCCATGCATAAGACCAGTACGGCACAGACTAAGTTGAGGGTGCTTTTAGACTTGGACTCTATCCCTCCTCAACAGATGACATGAAATAGACTTGACTTTGCCAATTATTGGATCCCGGACTTGGTCAATATCACAAGCTGGTCCGTCGGAACCGCTCCACTTCTTGTAGGCTTAAGCACAATTGATACCGTCATCATCCTTTTCCTCTCCGGTATTTGCAACGCCATTCCTACGATTCTCAATGAATACGTGGGAAGTGATTACCATAATCCTTTCCTAATCGCAATCCGGTCAAGCTTCGGCTATTACCGTGGGTACTTTCCGCCTTTCTCTCGCGCTGCTCTGTCAGCAGTTTTGCTCGGAGTAAACCGCTATTACGGACTCTTTGGAGTGACCGAGGTGAGGTTGTCTAAGGCCCTTTGTACCACGGAAATTTGTGGTATGGGACTTTTCATAGGCGCGGACAATCATCTCTGCGGCTGCCTTACTCGCTGCGTATGGATTGGTTGGATTCCGGGGCTGATTTCCGCTAAAGGCGAAACACCTTTCAGGGTCATTCTCACCATAGACCTCATCAGTCGAGACATAGACGAATCTGTGGATGGAGCCTATCGACTTTGCGGCCTTGAGTAAGACCTGCGTCCCGACGACGTTGGTGGTTGTAAAGGCTAGCGGATTGGAGAATGACTGGTCGACATGAGATCGAGCAGCAAAATGAACAACCGCATCAACCCTGTAACCCTTCATTGCAGCCATGACATCCAAAAAGCTGCATTATCACCTTTCACAATGCAGAAAGCCGGGTGCTGGCCAATGGTTGCGAGGTTATTCAAGGAGGCGCAAGACTCCAAATTGTCGAACCCGATCACTCGATAGTGGCTTGCGTAGGCGTGGACTATCATGCGAACATACCATCCACCACTGAAAGCATCACAATGATTTGTGTTAGTTATGGCTGAATCATACGGCCAGACCCAGGGCAATGACTCTTACATAAAACCAGCACACCCTGTTACAAGGATATTTTTCACATTTGGTAGAGGATTATATGTTGGGCAGTCACCCTGTGGAGGTACTGTATCCTTCAACGACAAAGGTTGAAGGTAGTTCTTCTCATTCACGGTTGCTATCTCGCGAGAACAGTGGTTTGCTATTCTGCACTATAGCCATGTTTCAGCTCTGTGTTACAGAGTCCGATTCCTGCGCGAATGGAATGTACAGACCTACAGTACAGTTGATGCGCGTTGACCCTTCCTCCCAACAGGCAGACGCACTCTCAAGTTTGTGTCGTGTACTAGGATAGGAACGGACATCCATGACATTGGCCATATATGATGCCCTGGTTGGTTTCAACGCTGGTAAGTATGGAGTAGCCGATGATCAGAAAGAAAGATTATGAATGTGCAGAACGGAGAAAGAATGCTCCAGGTTTCTCAATGAGTACCCAAGCAAGGTTTTGTCGACAATGCCTATGACAGTCTGAATGTTCTCGGAGTACAGAATAAAAACCTGAACCAGAAGAATAGTCCAAGTTTGAAGGTAGAAACTGGATAAAAAAGCACACCCCTGTTCAATAATCCCTTCAGAGGCCTGCTGAGAGTTTGAGCTTAATCCCCGTGTCGACACGCTTACTATCCGTGCCATATGCTTACTGTAGGCCGACCAAACTGACTGTCGACACTTGACCTATGAGTTCTGCGGGCTCTGTCGGTATTAACTGACAGAATTGACTATGTCGCGACCGGTGCTGTTATGCTACTAGCGACCAACAATTTGTTTTTCGTAATTTTGGTAATACTTGATCTGGTCTTCGTCCCTTGTCTTCCCATCTCATCAACCAACCTGGACAGAACAAGGCGCACATGTGGCCAAACTTCCAGCGGGGTCGTCCCTCTTGTGCTGGGTGCTCAAACTCGGTCGACCCGAGTACTCCCAACATTTATACCCCGAGGATTGTAGGCAAACAAGCGTTTCTTGCTAGCTGAACAATTGAGGGCGACGACCTCAACGCAGAAAAAAATGAGTGAGATCCACTTGATTGCTACTCTCCGCCCTGCATCCGGCAAGGAAGCCCAGGTTAGCTTTTGATTTCACGTTCTCAAGCGCTAGACTAACATAGCCAGCTGCGCGAGATGCTACGCCAAACAACGGCTCACGTCACTCACGTTGAGAAAGATTGTTTGTCGTTTCTGCTGACAGAAATGACTGATGGCAATGGTAGACTGCTCTTCAAAGTCATCGAGAGGTTCGTTCAGATAAGTCTTTTCTTGTGGCCATGGGAAAGCGGGTTACACCAGCTGACTCGGCACATGTCTAGATGGGCCAATGCGGAGGCCCTGGTTCGCCATCATCAACGAGAGTGATTGAAGACCATGTACCAGCAATTTGAAGCCGGGGAACTGCAGGAGGGACCGGAAATGATCGAGTCCCTGCTATTTGTTGATGGCTTTATGTCACGATGAGTACATAAGGCCCGATTGAATTCATGCCGTAGTTTGCACCTCGTATTAGTGTTACCTACCTAGTAGTAGGACTTTCATTCCAGTCTCAACGCGAGCCTGTTTATTTACCTAAAGGCTAGCGCCCGGCATGAGTGCTACTGCTTAAACATCTTCCGTCCTAGGAGATCTGTTTCCTTTTTGACTGTATCTATCATGCGTTCGTCCGCAAGCTGGCAGTCTTCTCCTATTTTTGTGATTGTAGTTGTGTGTGTCGCGGTGTTTACCGATATCTTTCTCTATGGATTAAATGTGCCTGTGCTGCCCTTTGCACTGGAGGAAAGAACCGGGCTCAGTGGCAGACATGTCCGGCGATAGACCTCCATTCTGTTGGCCGTCTACGGTGGATCCATTCTTATCGGGTCCGGTATGTGCACACATGTTCCCTTGCAGCGTTTGCCCGGATGCCTGCTAACCTTGACTATTGAATCTGAACAGTGTTCGCCGGATGGACTGGGGACCAAGCATGCAAGAAGACGAGACAGCTGCCGTTCCTAGCCGGTATGCTAATTGCTGGGGGTGCGACACTGCTATTCTCACTCAGTAGATCCCTGGGTGGGGTCCTGATTGCGGGGGTACTGCAAGGTCTCTCAACCCCTCTTATCTTTACAATTGGATATAGCCTTCTTTTGGATACAGTTGGCAATGGGCGCATAGGACGGGCCCTTGGGTTTACTAGCATGAGTCTCAGTTTAGGGTTGTTCACCGGGCCGATTGTAGGAGGCTTCAACTACGATTTCGCAGGCTATTTCGCTGTCTTTGGACCTGCTTTTGCGTTGATTATCCTTGAGGTTGGTCTACGGTTGCTCCTGCAACCTACGGTCCATCACACAACACAAACGCCATGCATCGTTCAGGCTGACGAGCATTCATCTTTAATATCTAGCAGACCGGTTTCCAATGCTAATGACGACCCAAACGGTCTGAGCACTGCCCAACATCAACCAGCATCGTCCCTGGTGACCCTCCTACACTCTCCATGCTTTGCAGTGGCGATGGTGGGGATGGCCCTCCTCAACACCTTCATGACAGCCTTCGAATCTGTCTTGCCTATCTACCGGCACGAAGTCTTCGGCTACACGCCAAAGCAGATAGCCGTGGTCTTCTTGGCAAACACTCTGCCTATGGTCTTTTCTCCAGTTTCTGGGGCTCTAGTAGACCGAATAGAGTCGTTCGGGCCTGCACTGGCCGGATTCGCTCTCGCGGGTCCAAGCATGATGCTCCTGGCTCTGATACAAACCAATAATTTCATCAACTCCCTCCTCCTCCGGATATTGTTGTTTCTGTTTGGGAGTAGCGTCTCGCTCACCATGCCGGCTATGACGGCAGAGATCAGTCTAGCCACCGAAGCGGTTGAGCATGCACATCCGGGAATTTCTAGTCGAGGGGCATACTCTCAGGCGTACGGTCTCAGTAACGCTGCCTTTGCGGGGAGGACATTAGCCGGGCCATTGTATGCCGGTTACATGAGAGAATGGTTTGGGTGGAAATTGATGGTAATTTCTTCGGGTGCGCTTGGTCTGGCCATGGCAGGTTTGGTTTGTGGATATACTGGAGAAGGGCGCAATGGTGAGGCCGTGCAGAGGAGAGATCTCTAAGGTCCGGCGTGCCTATTGGCCTGCTAGCAATCTCACCCCCTCCTCTCTTGACTCATCTCAAATAGAACTGTTTGGTCACTATAACGGTTGGCTTTCTGTCCAGAATGCAAACACACCCTCAATGACGCGCTTTTGCTCCTCCTCCAACATTCCCACAAAAAGCGGCAACAATAGGATCTGTGCCACGGCCATTGTGGTGCCATGACCATCACCATTGAACCTCCCCGTCGCCAGCCCCATCGGGGATAAATACAACGGCATGAATTGTGCGTCTGGATCCCTCGCATGCAGAAAGTTCATCAGCTGCTTTCGTCTTTGTGCGTCCATAAGCCTGATCCAGAAAACGTTGGCGTTATGGGTCGTATTCTTCGGAATTGTCGGCAACATCAAGTATCCCATCTCGACTAGTGGTCTGAGCGCGGAGTAATACTTCTGCCAAAGGTGGAGTCTAGACGCATTGATGGTATCTGCGGCTTGTAGTTGGGCGTAGAGAAATGCAGCCTGCAGCTCGGACAAAGTGGCGTTTATCCCCAGGTCCAACCATTGGTATCGATCGACCTGACCGCGATTCGTGCCGTGCTCATAGACAATCTTCGCACGGTCATTGAGAGAAGGGTCGTTGACAAGCAGTGCACCACCCTGGCCTCCTGCGGTAAAGTTCTTCTTCTCCTGAAAACTGATACATCCTATGTGGCCTATAGTGCCGAGCATGCGGCCTTTGTAGAGTGAGGTACATGCCATGGCGGCATCCTCGACGACCAGTAACCCGTGTCTTCTGGCAAGGCTCATGATGGGATTCATATCGGCTGCAATGCCCCCGCAATGGACTGGAATTATGACCCGTGTCTTGCAAGTGATTGCATCCTCGATCAAGCGGACATCGATATTCATGGTTCTACTGTCCAGACCCACGAAAACCGGCACCGCCCCACGTAGAACAACAGAGTTCACGGTGAAGACATAAGTGTAGCTGGGCACGATGATTTCATCTCCCGTTGGATGTCGGCGAGGATGGCGGCCAGTTCGAGGGCGGAGGTGCACGACGACAGAACAAGTGCTTTCCCTTTTGATCCCGTCGGCAAGAATTTCTCCAGCCATTGTTCGCAAAGTTGCGTATATCTGCCTTTGCCGTTGAGGTTCGAGAGCGTAAGGGCTTCTTGTATAAGCGCAATCTCAGTGCCAAGGACTGTCGGCTTTGTGGTTGGGATTCGAGCAGGCATTGTTGCGGAGTGACCGAATGTCCATTGCAGGTTAGTCAATTCAAGTAACTACCTAATATTTCAATTCATACTCGCTGTGACGGGGAATTACGAAAATTAGCCGGAGCTGCGATCGACCATAAGTCTCTCAAAGCCTTGGCTTTGGCTTTTACTATCACCATGAGAGTCTTGCTATATTTTCTTGTTGCCGGCGAGTGGCACCATCGCGTAAGCGGGCTACCCTTCAGCTAACACGATGTATTGCTTTTGTTTGGCCCTCGGGGTGTTTTACAATGTGCTTAGTAGCCTTGGAAATACTCCTGTTTGACGATGAGCAAATGACCGGATTGGATGTAGCACAGATACGATGCTGCACTGGGCCACGGGATACACCACCGTCTCCGCCTCTTCCCCAAACCACAGTTCATTTTCCTTTCTGACCTGGTCCATTATCTTCAGGGTAGCCAGGCTCTCGTTCCAGCTCATCGTCTCACTCTCCACTCTCCCACTCCGTACACATCTCGCTAGCTCATCTGCTTCATAGACTAGCCCATACACCTGGTCCGGCACACGGTTTAGGATCTCTTTCCTCACCATGCCGATAGTGCCAAACCTTTGTTCTCTTGCAAGAATCCGGATCCTTGACGGTCGCCAAGGCCATCCAAATACTTGAATCTCTCCCTTATCGCCTTGGACACAGACACAGGGTGTCGTGCCATCCGCGTCGGTCGCACAGCGAAGAGAGGAGGCAACCATGGCCTGAACCTCATGATCGTCTTTCTCGGCCGCGAACCTCAGCAGAATAGTTGTTGTTTCGTCGACCCCGGTGCTTCTATCTTTCGTCATCCCCGAGGCTACGGCGTGCGGTGCATAATCCCTTCGCGGGCCGAGTGCCTGCAATACCCAGTTCAAAGAGTAGATCCCCACTAGAAGCATACACCCCATGTGTTAGTAGCCGGTCCAGGCCGCTCCCGAGTCTGTTAGGGCTTGACACTTACAATCGAGCAACCCTCCTCCAGCCAAGTCCAATGTGATCAGGCGATCCCCGGTCAGAAATTGGCGTTCAATCTCCATGCCCAAGCCATTGTCGGCTCACACTCTCCGGACCGTCCCAACCTCCCCGAGCACCTCGTGGAAGGCACAGCCAATGGGTTGAAATCTCGTCCACAAGCCCCCCATCACAAATAACCGCTTTTTCGTTGCGGTGTTAAAGAGCGCCCTGCATTGTTCCGCATTCACTGTAATTGGCTTCTCGATCAGAACATGCTTTCCGGCCTCGAGTGCCATCATGGCATTCTGGTAGTGGTGAGAATGTGGCGTGGCAATGTAGACCGCTTCACATGAGGTGGATAGAAGGGAGGGGTAAGAGCCATAGGGGATAACGTGTTTGGGCGCACGGATTTTCTCCAGGAAGGTGCAAGCTGTGGATAGAGAGGTGGAGGATGCCACTCCAGTGAGGGTGTGGTCGATAGGTGAGCAAGGGCGTGGGTTGAGGAGATCGAGGGCAAACTCTAGGATGAATGATCAGTCTTGTCTGACTATTCATACCCGTGGAGGCAATTGAGAGGAGCACTCACTTTCGGCTATCCGACCTGTTGAGAGAATCCCCCAGGTCAAGATTAAGGGGGGCTGCTCTTGTGGATTCATGGTGGGGAGGGGGCTGGTCCGTGACTGAACATTGGCATGGACGCAGATCAAAAGGAGTTGGTGATGGTGCTCACCATGCATAGATATCTTCATGTGCAACGAGAAAATGCATACTGACCCATCTTGTACTGTAACCTACAGTGTACTCCGTAACGGGCGGCAAGAGGGAAGGAGGAGGATTTGCTATTGGTGGGAGGCTCAATTCCGCAATACCCGCGAAGATCCCGAGTCCATCGATCCATCCGGAGGTGGACGTCATCTTCAAGTTTTGGACCTTAAGTTATCTATCTCACCACTCAATCCATGATCCTCCCTTGAAACCTATATTTTCACCCGTTCTCACCAGCTCCCACCAGACTACTCCGTACAGCCAGAATGGCCCACACTTATCGACTGGCAACCACCTTCTCCCGCGCGTATTCATGGGTGAAAAGCCCCTTGGTGGTCAGCGCGCCGATGCGGGTGATGGCCGGCCCCGCGTTGGCGGTCAGCGTCTCACAAGCTGGCGGCCTCGGCTTTCTGGGCCCGCGAGTGAAAACCCACGAGATGCTGGCCGACTTGCAAGACACTTCCGACCGCATCCAGGCCCTGCATTATCAATCATGGGCCGACAGTCCTGTTCTGCCGGTCGGCGTTGGGTTTCAGCTGTGGAGTGATGACCCAGAGCTTGCCATTGCCGCCGTTGAGCAGTATAAACCGTGTGCCGCATGGCTCTACGCCCCTCGCGACCCGCAACGAGACTACGACTTATGGTCGCGTCGGATTCGCACCGTCTCCGCTCAAACCCAGATCTGGATTCAGATCGGAACTCTAGCGGAGGCCAGAGCGCTGTTGCAGGGTCAGGAATTGCCCGACGTGATTGTCGTACAAGGAGCGGAGGCAGGCGGCCACGGTCGGGCTCGCGACGGACTGGGGTTGATGACTCTTCTCCCCGAGGTCGCCGACCTGGTGGCCGGTCAGATCCCTCTCTTCGCAGCGGGGGGCATTGCTGATGGGCGTGGTGCTTCGGCGGCTCTCTGTCTAGGAGCGTCCGGGGTGGTGATGGGGACCCGGTTCCTGGCCGCAGATGAAGCCCGCATCAGTGCCGGTTACCAGCAGGAAATTGTGCGCGCCAGCGATGGGGCCGTTTCGACCACCAAGACCATGCTGTACAACCATTTACGTGGCACAATGGGCTGGCCAGCGGAGTACAGTCCCCGAACCATCATCAACCAGTCCTTCATCGAACACCAACAGGGGCGACCGTTTGAGGAGCTGAAGGAACTGCACGATCAAGCCCTCAAGGCAGGCGACAGTGGCTGGGGCCCAGCCGGTCGACTGGCCACCTACGCTGGAGCATCCATTGGCTTAATACACGAGGTCCAAAGTGCGGCAACCATAGTAAAAGCGGTGCAAGAAGAGGTAAAAGCAAAATTACCTGGGATGGTTGGAGGTGAGGAGGCAGGCGTGTAAGGTAACTTAGAGAGCAGTAGGTAGTGTGTGTCTTGTGTTTGCCCGGGTGAATTCACAAACCACCCACCACAGTTCAATACCGAGTCAATAGTCAGTCAATAAGCAGCATTGTTTGTTTGCGGGGGAGTGGGGATCTTCAAACACGGGGAATACGGGGGGTGATGACGTCACTTTCTTCTCTCTCTCTTTCTTTCTTTCCTTCATTCTGTCTTCTGTCCCCCCGGGATCGTCAATTCTTCCTCATCCCATTATCACTTCATTTCTCATTTCTCTCCCTGTGTCAGATAACATTTGGTTCATCATCATCATTGTCAATCAAACAAAACCTCCCAGGTCATGCAAGGCGACAAAGAATACTGTGGCCTCGAGGATTATGGCCTGGTGGGCGACATGCACACCTGTGCCCTGGTCAGCAAGAATGGCAGCATCGACTCCATGTGCTGGCCGGTCTTTGACTCGCCCTCCATTTTCTGTCGCATTCTCGACAAAGCAAAGGGCGGCCACTTCTCCATCACTCCCAGTCGTGGTCTGCACAATCCCCTGAGCAAGCAGCGCTACCGTCCCTACACCAATATGCTCGAGACCCGCTGGATCCACGATGAGGGAGTCATCAACATACTCGATTACTTCCCCATCACCAAGCCCAAGTCGCCCGTCGTGGGAAGTCAAGAGCTGCCCGAGTGGTGCCATTGCAATCAGCCCAGTCTCCCCGGGGAACCCCATCATGCTTGTCATTCCGGTCTAATCCGCAAGGCGGAATGTGTGCGGGGCGAGATGGACATTGAGATTGAGATCTTTCCCGCCTTCAACTATGCCCGAGACTCTCATACCGCTCAGTTGTCGCGAGGCGATGGGGTTCATCGGGCCCACTTTCAGTCGGCGGCCCAGCGACTCCAGGTCAGTGTACTGGTCGATGCTGGGGAATTGGCCGCCGACGCACAACTGACTCCGGAACTCCGACTGTCGGAGCGACCGGGTCACCTGGGTCCGGGTTTGGTCGGCAAGATCACCTTGAAGGAAGGCCAGTCGATCACTCTACTCCTTCATGATCAGGAGTCAATCACCTCCAATGTCTTGGTGTTGGGCCCGGAGCTGAGACGGTTGGAGCGAACGACGGGCGACTTCTGGTCCGACTGGACCAGCAAATGTACCTTCCGGGGACATTACCGCGAACAAGTCGAACGAAGCCTGTTGGTTCTCAAACTACTCACCTACAAACCCACCGGTGCGATCGTGGCTGCACCGACCTTTTCCCTTCCCGAGCACATTGGGGGCAGTCGCAATTGGGACTATCGCTACTCGTGGGTGCGCGACGCGGCTTTCACGGTCTACGTCTTTCTAAAGAACGGCTACCCCGAGGAGGCCGAATCATACATCAACTTCATCTTCGATCGCATTTTCCCACCCTTGTCCCAGAACGCCAAGCCTGGAGATCCCTTCTTGCCCATCATGGTCACCATTCACGGCGAACGGGAGATCCCCGAGACGGAACTCGATCATCTCGAGGGATATCGAGGAAGCCGACCGGTGCGAATTGGAAACGGGGCGGCCACCCATATCCAACTCGACATCTACGGGGAGCTGATGGACAGTATCTACCTGTACAACAAGCATGCCGCCGACATCTCCTACGACCACTGGCTTGCTATCCGTCGCATGGTCGACTTTGTGATCGAGGTTCGCCATCAACCCGATCAGTCCATCTGGGAAGTCCGCGGTCCTCCCCAGAACTTTGTGTATTCTAAGATCATGCTGTGGGTTGCGCTTGATCGCGGCATTCGACTGGCAGAGAAACGCTCGAATTTACCTTGTCCGGCACGGGCCCGGTGGGTGCAGGAGCGAGACGACTTGTATGATGAGATCATGACAAAGGGGTACAACGCGGAAAAAGGATTCTTCTGCATGAGCTACGAGAATCGGGATGCATTGGATGCGGCGGTTCTCATTGCTCCGCTCGTCTTCTTCATCGCTCCCAACGACCCGCGTCTCCTGAGCACGATCCAGAAGATCATGGAACCTCCAGCTCGGGGAGGATTGAGTGTCGCCAACATGGTATCGCGATACGATACGGGAAAGATTGATGATGGTGAGTTAATCATCGAGTGCGTGCGGGCTGGTCTCACTGGGCAGTACTGATACGCATAATAGGGGTGGGCGGGAACGAAGGTGCATTCCTGATGGTCACCTTCTGGCTTGTCGAAGCGATGATGCGCGTACGTACAATCTTTTTGATATTTGCTTTTGCTTCCGCTCGTCATCTAATCCCGACTTTCTGTACATCTAGGCTGCTCGATCCAAGGAGTATCTCCCTCATAATCAATTTTTCAAGCAGCTGCGGAGAACAGCTACCTCGCAGTTTGACAGTATTCTGTCATTTGCAAACCACCTGGGCATGTTTTCGGAAGAAGTGGCCTCATCAGGGGAGCAGATTGGTAACATGCCGCAAGCATTCAGTCATCTCGCCTGCGTCAGTGCCGCGATGAATCTTGGGGGTGGAGAGAAATAAAACATATTACATAGGATACAATATACAGCATACACGTTCTCTGTGTCGACATAAGTTTGGTGCCGGTCGGCTGAGTGCCTCTCGTCGGCAGAAGTCTTGTAAAAATCAAACAATTCCAAAATTCAAAGCAAGCTATGTTGCGTCTTATCTCACTAACCTGACCCATGTCATCTCGTGTCTGTTTGCCATTGGCGATGCGAGTTTTTTCTTTTTCGATCCACTCGCGCTCGCAAAGCTAACTCCCACGTACGCTGACTGCCACAACCACGTACCATCAAGGGTGAAATCTCAAAACAACGACCTGTAATAGAGCATTTCTACGAGTTTTGTGATACCAGTACACCCGGACAAAGTCACTACACTCCGCGTGAGCGGTATTTGGCAGCGCCCGCTTCCCCAGCCTGAATACGAGCCGAGGGACTACATCGTCATCTTAGTCATGTTTGTTTGGGCGTTTTCGAGTGACCTTTCACAGACAGCACAGGGCTACGACGATTGAACACCAGCTTTGACTGGCTTCTGTAGTGGTAGGCGATAGGTTCAGCTCGTCGCCCCGTATTGAATGTGGTAGGCCACAGTTCCGATAATATCATTGGCGAAATCGCGAGGTCGGAGATCCCTGATCCCGGAGAGAGGCTGCACATGATATCTGCTGCAGATTGCATTGTAAGGTGGGCCAGGTCGTTTAAAATGATGATGACCGCCGCCTCAGCTTTCCCCCTCGAAGTAGGTCCCAGCGTTGCGGAATCAGGCCCTTTCGTCTTCTGGAAACATCATTCTCACCCAAGATCTTCAGCATGGACGGCTTCGATGTGACTACAGCGCCGGAAGCCTACCAGGCTGTCAAGCCCATCGCGGACCTCTTCGTGCTCGGGATGGGTCTAGGCTGGACAATCAACTACATCGGCATGGTGCACGTCTCCTTCCGCGACAAGACCTATGCGATGGCGATCATACCTCTCTGTTCCAACATTGCCTGGGAAACCGTGTTCGGGTTAATCTACCCATCGAAAAGCCTTATCGAACAGGGAGTCTTCCTCGTGGGCCTGGCGATCAACTTCGCCATCATCTACGCCGCCATTAAACATGCCCCCAACGAATGGAACCACGCGCTGCTCGTCCAGCGCAACCTCGCGCTCATCTTCTTAATTGGCATTGTTATCTTCTTGACCGGATTCCTGGCACTGTCGCGCGAGATCAGCCCCTCCCTGGCCTACTCCTGGGGTGCGGTCTTCTGCCAGCTCGCGCTGAGTGCCGGGGCACTCTGCCAGTTGGTGAGCCGGGGCAGCATCCGCGGCGCCTCGTATGCTCTGTGGTAAGCACCCTTGCCCTAACGATGCCTTCATGCGCTTTGGCAGCGACGTACTGACAGGCTCAGGCTCTCTCGCTTCCTCGGATCCTGCTGCACGGTGGTCTTCGCTGGGCTGCGGTGGTGGTACTGGCCGGAGTCATTTGCGTGGCTGAACAGTCCCTTGGTGCTGTGGAGTCTGGCGGTGTTTCTGCTTTTGGATATCTCGTATGGGTTTTGTTATTGGTACGTTCAGCGCTGGGAGCAGATGCAGTTGGGGAAAGGGGGTGGCAAAGATAAAAGTGGATGATGGCGGATAGACTTGGGCCTGTGGATGTTGTTGCCCCGCTTATTTGCTGTTATTGCTTGCTACAAGAGGAGTCCAGTGGTGGCGAGAGTGGTAAGTAAGTATAAATACTGTGACCATAAATGATTATTGAGACTCGGAAATCAGGCAGAACCGTTTAACTAGACTGACTGCCAACGCAGCAATTTCTCACCGCCAGCGTCACACGATAATAACCGGCCTTAAGTACGGAGTACCATAACTTAGTTGGTCTGAAGTAGTACTAAAGTACCAAACTACTAAGTTAGTTTATTCCCTAGTATCGGCCCGGAAAAGACCGATCTCCGTATTTATTTGACAGGCACGTGGCACGATTTATTGCATGATGCTAAACTCCTTTAATCAAGTTTTCCTCAAGACGTGGTCTTTTTCTCCCCAACCTAAAGGGAGAGAGGAAGAGGCGAGAAAAATCAAGATCAATCGCTAAATAAATACTAGAATTATTTATTCTGCTATCCGATCCGTTCACTTGCACATTCGACCTCCATGGCTCATCGTGCAACCACCGACCCCATCGAAGTGGACATAGGGGAGGAGAATCCCGGGGCTGGTGGGGGAAATGAATCCTCCTCGTCAACCACCTCGCTGAGCTCGAGTGTCTTGAAGTATGAATACCGACATGGTCGGCGGTATCACGCCTATCAATCGGGCAGCTACCCATTCCCCAACGATCAGCCCGAACAGGACCGGCTGGACATGATCCACCACGTCTTCTACCGCTTGCTGAACCAGCGGCTGTACCTGGCGCCCATTGACCCCAGTGGACTGCGAATGCTCGACATCGGCACGGGCACAGGCGTGTGGGCGATCCAGATGGGCGACGAGAACCCAACCATCGACAAGATCGTCGGCAATGACCTGAGCCCCATCCAGCCGGCTTGGGTGCCGCCCAACGTGCATTTCGTCGTCGACGACGTCGAGAAGGACTGGGTGGGTAACAAGCCCTACGACTACATCCACTGTCGCTACATGGCCGGGTCCATCCGCGACTGGCCCCGGCTGATCCAGCAGTGCTATGACAATCTGGCGCCCGGGGGTTGGCTGGAACTGCAGGAATCAGCCAACACGCTGTATTCCGAGGATGGGAGTCTGAAGCCCGATAGCTGGATGGTGAAGATGATGGAGGGCCTACTCGAGGCCGGGGACAAGATTGGCCAGACCCTGGACCCAGCACCCTCCTTTGAGGGTTGGGTCCGCGAGGCGGGCTTCACCAACGTCCAGAAGCACGCATTCAAGCTGCCCATCGGACCATGGCCCAAGGATGCGCGGCTGAAGGAATGTGGGAGCTTTATGCGGGTCAATTTCATCGAGGGGGTGGAGGGGTTCACCGCGCAGCTCTTCATCGATGTTCTGGGCTGGACGCAGGAAGATGTCGCTGCTCTGAACGCTGGGGTCCGGGCTGAGGCTCTGAAGGGCGCGGTTCACCCCATCTTCGATTTCTTGGTGGTGACCGCACAAAAGCCCTTGACTGCTTAGGCTGATTGTTGAGTAGGTGCAGCGGAGGTGGCGGCGCGGAATCCAACGACCGGAACGATAGACGCAAAGCTGTATGTTATGTATAGAATCTGCGATGATCTTATTATTCTTGTTATTTCCCATCCCCAACCCTTCCTGTCCAAGAATGCGACCGTCAACAAAGGTTCTTCGCAAGCTTTTTTATGGATTGAGCTTTGTAGGGTTGTGAGCGACCCGATCCATGAGAATTGTGGACTCGTAAGTTTCAAGCTTATTATAGGGCCACCTGAGAACCCCACCACCTTTCCAAGGCAGCGCAGGGGTCCATCACCAGGCCGAACTTGGACCTTATCTTTCTTGCTGTGTGAGGTTGTTCGGGATTCGTTCGGACTTGGGTCGGGCTGTCTCGGTAGAATTTTCTTTCTCTCCGACTCGATAGCCGAGGCACCGACAGCCTCCGCGGCACACAGCCTCTTGGCAGAAAACATCAGAAAACATCCACCCTTGCATGTTGGAGGTAAGCTGGAGCTACGCGAGCCCCAATCATCTGCGCATAACGCGCAAACGCACAATCAAAGCGTTATGTTAGAGGTCCAGCGGTTCAACATGGCTTCGGAGTACTCAACCCGACATCGGAAGAGGCTGCTTCCCTGCCGGGAGTGGGATCCCTCGTCGGCCGAATATCATACTGGTTCAGCGAGGTCTGGAGGGGATCAAAGGCAAAGTCATCACTGTACGCGAGTCGCGTCAGGTAGAGCTCGCTTTCCAACGCACAGATCTTAGCATTCAGGCGTGTGATCTCCTCGTCTTTCTCTTGGTGGGCCTTCATCAAGGCGACATGTTTCTGCTGTAGTTTCCGGTGGTGACAGGATAACGCCCGGAAGCTCTTCTCGAGTTCGCGCGATGTGAGGGTTGACGGGCTGCGCGGTCGTGACGCAGTGGCCTGCGATCCTGTCAGTATAGTTATGACCATGTCATGGTACAAGAACAAGGCCTCCTACTGGAGCTGTTTTTCGACTAGGCTTTGCGCTTCGCTGCTCCGAACATAGGCGGGTGCAAGCTGTGCAGCTCGTCACATCGCCAGGTGTGTCAGAGGGTGTGCTCGCGAGACTTCTGCTGATACCGGATACCTGGAAGAGTTGTCAATCCGCCATCCCAGCAGGACAATCTGGCTCACTAAGGGTTCACTGACCTGACTCACGGGACTTAGAAGGGCATCATGTGCTACCGATGTCGTGACTGCGGATTCCATGTTTTTATCCGCGCAAATTGAGCAGGTGTAGGGTAATGCAGTGCGAGGATGCGATCGTTCTTCCAAAGAGAGATGTCACGCATAGAACGGCCTTTCAATCTGAACTCGAGAGATCATATATAGAAAGTGTACTAAGACAACCTTATCCCTTGCGTCATCAGGAATAAGTTAGTTAGTTAGTTTGTGAATTTGGTGCAGTCCGGAAAGTTCTCGAGCGTCTAAATTCGGCGAGAATATCGCGCATGGCCCCACAACGGGCAGACACTCCCATGCGGGTATTGCGGGCAACCTGGCCCGCAGAACAAGGGAACAAGGGAACAAGGGAACAAGGGTCTCGAGAGACAAATGAAAAGGTGTGAATTCTAATGGAATACAAGACTCAACTGTTGGTATGAAAGTATACGCCAACGGCTGGCAACCAAGGCACACTAATGCCTCACTGACATCATATTGATCATTCTTTTTGCCGCCCGAGTATCTACATCACCTCAATACCCTCATTCCAAACCTGTTGCGTTGATGTCTATGGTTTCTTTCCATCCAGCGCGGTCTTTTCTAAGCAAGGCAAACATACAGAAACCGCAACCTCATCATCGATCATCCCATCGTGCACGGCATTCAAGATAATCAGAACCAATCATCTCCTTATTTTGTCTCTTCCACGAGCCTGGCGTATCTCATGCCGCACAGCAAGTTCTCCGCTCCGTTCGAATGGGCATAGACCCCACCAAAGAATTGCTCTGTGGCGTCTTTCCCCACCTGGCTAAGAATGATCTTGGTACCACCCGGATGCTGATGTACGAATGGAGCCACATCATAGATAATTCCCTTGAGACAGATCAAATGGTGGCCGCCGTTCGCTCTCTCGGTATACTCGGCCCAGGTCAACAGCGGAAGATCCTCAACCGGGGTTCCCCAACTGATCCCCTTGGCCTCCTGGTCCAATTTCTTCATCCTCTGCTGATGCGCGCCCATACTGACCTCATTGTCGGGGAACTGCTTCAGGTCGGACGTCATCCCAAACAAGGACAGGATGTAGATCGTCCACTTGGGGGGATCATAGTGGTACCAGCGCACTCCGCTGCGGTAGTCCATGGGAAACTCGTGGTGGTAGTTGTGGTAGCCCTCGCCTCCGGTCAGGAAGGAGGTGATGACGCTGTCGCGCGGCGAGTGTCGGTCGGAGTAGGTCTGGTCACCGAGACTGTGGGCGATGGAGTTGATAAAGAAGGTGCTCTGTTGGACAATGAACATCCGGATGGCACCGGCGTACACCAGGCCGCCCCACCAGTCGTCCCAGAGTAGCCCCGCGAAGACTGTGGGCAAGATGAACGCAGTGAGCACGAACAGCGACATGTAGTTGCGCCGCTGCCACATCACAATCTTGTCGTTCTTGAGGTCGGACACGTCGGTGCGCCCGGTGAGGCTGCGGTCCTGCGTGAAGATGATCCAGCCGAAGTGGGCATAGAACAGGCCCTTGTGCACGCTGTACGGATCCTGATCAGTGTCTGTGAAGCGGTGGTGGGCACGATGGTCGCGCGCCCACGTGTAGGCATTGCCTTCGCCAACGGATGCTGCGAAGAAAGCGAGGAAGAACCGCGTTACTGCGGTTGCGGTGTAGGCGCGGTGAGACCAGAGCCGGTGGTAACCTGTCTGTAGATTAGTTTTGCACGATCTCCGGGTCAAGGAGAGTGAAAGTGCTGACACACCTGCTGAAAGACTTATCCCACTGATAAAATAATAGACGATCGTGAGGATAGCCGTCTTCTTGTGCAAGGGAACCTGAGTGGCTCCAATGAACCCGAGCAAAGGAATACCCCAGATGATGAACATCCGGAACCACTCTAGACGCTTGAACCAATGGATCTCATTGAGCGGCTGGGCTGGAGGCTCTTTCCTGTCGGCCAGGATTTCTTTTTCTTGCACCGTCATTTTGGGGATTGTGAGACGAGAATTGGCGTCAGTCGATCAGTCAGTCCTGTCGCTGCAGATCGTAGTTTCAATATAGAACTCGAGAGCGTTGCAAGTTATGTACAAGAAGTGAGCCCAGTCTCACAAGCAAAACATCCCACAATCCGTCATTCCTGGGATACTTCGCGCAGGATTCGTTTGTCATGTCAACCGCTGCAAGGCTGTTTGGGGTGGCATCTGGCGAGATGGACCCTCCGATCCGCAAATCCTTCAATCCCCAAATCCTTTCCCTGCAACCAAACAACGGCCAGTTGATTCCTTCTCTGATTCACAGATTGCTACGAGACGACGATAGACGCAAGAGCCTTTTCTAACGCCACACTTAGCTTTCTATTTTCTCCTCATTCGAAGTTGAAGCCAGGCTATATTCAACCCGGGGTTGTATCTTGTCCCATCACATACTCACCAAGTCGATCAACCCGCCAAACCATCACATTGAACACCGATTTCCAGCAAACGCAGCATTTAGTTCGAGACAGCAATCATGATAGCCACCGAAATAGCCGGCTTAGTCGGCTCCTTATCGCCCAGCAAGGTCTTTCTCGTCGCATTTGCCGTACTGAACTGGAAATCTCTGCCCTTCGCATGGACGGTACGCCCACACTCGAGTCTACAGACACAATCCATTCCATCTAGCATCCCACTGACCCAAGGCCATCCAGACTCGTCTCGTCTACTGGTTCATCCACGGGCTCTACGACCTCGCCTATCCACCCAGCAACCCCAGTCCGCCCGTCGACCTGCAAGGCAACCCAACCCACCCGATCTTCGCCGTCGGCACCACCACCTCCTACTGCTCCCTGCTCGAGACGGACTACAACTTCCACAAATCCAACAGCACCTACTACGCCGACTTGGACGCCTCGCGCATCACGCCCATGGCCTACTTCTACTGGCCCGGGCGCGAGAAAGTCAGCGCGGAGATCGATGCCGAACTCGCCGCCCAGGCCACAGCCGAGGGGAACCCGCCGCCGAAAAGTGCACCGATCTTCATCGCTCTCGGCGGCGTGTACTGCAGTTTCAAGAAGGAGATCAAACCGTTCGAGCGGTACGAGATGCGGTCGCAGGTTGTGGCCTGGGATCGGAAGTGGATCTACGTGCTGACACACTTTGTGAAGACGGGCAAGCGAAACAAGGATGGGAGCAGCATAGTCGCGGCGGTGGGAATGAGCAAATACTGTGTGAAGAAGGGGAGATTGACGGTGCCCGTGGAGAGGTTGCTCGCCGCTGGGGGGAAGGTGCCTGCTAAGCCGGTGGCGGTGGCGGACCAGGGCAGTGAGAGCAGCGTAGATGCACAGTTCGAGTTCACACCGGCTAGCAAGGCAGGGAGGGAGTGGACGTGGGAGCAGATCGAGGTGCAGCGGCTGCAAGGATTGAAGTACTGTCGGTCCTTTATGGGGATTGATGACGACTTTTATGGAAGTTCATAGTAGAACTGCAGGTTTTTGTTTTTTTTTTAGCAATGATATTAGAAATGGAATCATAGACGGAAGACCAGTAGGATACGGTATTAGCTCTTCTATTGCTCTGTTTATATATGGTATATATCTGGTATTCATTCTGTTACTCGAGTCTACACCCCAGTGGCGTACTGACTTCTCCTGCGCAACGCCGGCCCGTAAATCCACAACAGAATCGGGGCGGGCACCCCGATCACGAATCCGACCAAAGCAAGCACTGAGTTTCCCCAACCGTAGTGCAGCTTGTCATAGAGATACGGGGCAAACAGCGGGAAAGTAAACCCCGCCAGCGAGCGCAACGACTGCGCCCCCGCACTCGCCGACGCGGCGTAGGTGGGATACACATCCAGGGCATACAGTTGGGTGCACTGCGTGCCATACTTGACCCCGATGGCAAACAGCGCAATGCCGATGTCCGGCATGATCCAGTGCAAATGATGCTGCGCACTCCACCCATACCACAGCAGTCCGACCGGGACCATTAGGGCACCGGGCAGCAGCAGCGGGAGACGGAACTCGGGCTGGGCGGTGCCATTGTTGCCCGCCACCAACCGGCGGTAGACGATGCCGATCAGCATGGCGCAGGATTGGGTGCCAATGATGTACCCCACGGCCAACCCCAGATAGTTCAAGCCAGCGATGCTGATCGACTGGTGGTACTGGGTGGTCCAGAGCTCGGCAAAGGTCGCCAGCGCCAGGTAGACCAGCCCGAACAAGTAGGAAATGTACAGGGTCAGCACCTGAAAGATGGGCTGCGTGGCCAGCAGAATATACGGCCGGGTACAGGCAACCCGCAGTTTTTTGCGCAGACTCAGGTCGTCTTCCTCCCATTTGGTGCGGAGGGACGTGTTGCCTGTCTCCTTGCGTAGTCGGGCTGCTTTGCGACCCAGCAGCACCGGAGCGTAGGTCTCTTGGAAGAAAAAGGTGGCGATGAGTTGAAACAGACCATCGGCGATGCTCACGCTCCAGAAGGTCCAGCGCCAGGAGCTGTACTGAGTGATAAATCCACCTAGCAGAGGGCCTAGGGTTGGTCCCAGCAGCGTGACCATGGTGTAGATACTGACGGACAATCCTCGCTCTTCTTTGCGCCACAGATCCCCGAGAATGCCAGAAGCAATCACACTTGCCGCACTGTAGATGAATCAGATGATGAACACAGATCGATGAGGCCAAACAATGCCGGATACGGGGCAACCCACCTCCCTCCAAACCCAGCAAAGAACCGACAGACAATCAGCTGGGGCCCTGTTTGTGCAAATCCACACGCGGTGTTGAAGGCGAGATAGATCAGATTGAATCCCTGCAAGATGGCGCGCCGCCCATAGACCTCGGACATTGGGGCGGAGAATAGGGGCCCGAAGGCGTATGCCAGGAGGAAGATCGACAGACTCATCGTTTGCTCGAAGGCATGGTGGATGTGCAGGTCTTTCGCCATCGTGCTCAAGGCTGGAGCGGTCATGGAGGTGGAGATGGGCGAGATGAAGGCAAAGGTTGAGGCGATGGCGGTCATCCTCCATCGCATCTTGAACGACCAGTTCTTCGGGTTGTCGGGATCATCTTCGCCGTCCCAGGTCACCTTGGAAGTGTCAATAGCGGATGGGAGGTGGAGGGGGAGACTTAGATGAACACTGGTATGCAGTAGATGCAGTGTCCGACCGAAAGAGACGACTTACCAGGTTGATGTTGGAGTCTGTCTCGGAGGCTTGACATTCCTTGATCGGCAGTGGTGGCTCTTTGCTTTGGGCAGGGTCGGTCACGGGGACTGGCCCTTGAGACTGGGAAGTCTCCATACTGCCACGGTCGGAAAAGTCTCAAATCTGGAGAAATCAAGCAGATTGGGATGAAGAACAGAGCCAGCGGAAAATCAAACTGTGACACCGAGTGGGAAGCTACTCAGGGCGTGGTGACATTCGACCGGAAGGGGAGATTGATAGAGGGAGCGGAGAGAGAGATGTGGTGAGTGTTGTTGTTGTAGGGCCAGCATCGGTCTTGGCGTCCTCTCAACCCATTTTTTCCTGATTGATTGACTGACTGCACGGCACTACCTACTAGTAAGCTGGGCTGGCCTCAACGGGAAATCTTCTGCTAGACTGATCAGAGAATCCGTTAGATTCATCAACGGCCAGCCTTGACTGCTGACCCCTCATGAGTTCCTACTCCGCAGCAAAAGAAAATGTTCTCCCCCTCACGCCTTCACGCCCCGTATTCCTGCATTCCTGCAATCCCCTATTCCTAGCCCTCCTTCCTCCCCACCTCCAAGGTTGGATTTGAGGCTCAGTAGTCCAGCCTTAGTTTCATCCTTCGTGAATTCTGTTTCTGGCTCTTATCTGGTGGTGTTCTCAGGTTCCTGATCCATGGAAAAAAGCAACTAGCGGAGTCTTTGACCTGGCGGGAATTTCCGCTGTCATGGTACTCGGCCTTGACGGCTTCGACCTAGAGTGACTCCATGCAACCACTACATATCGCCATGGCCTATTTCAGATACATTGTGAAATCAGTCTCGCAATCAACTATATATCCCCCGTTATAGCAGACATGGCAGAGAGCCTGGAGCAATGGATAGAAATGGCGTCGCGGTCGGCTCTGAGCCAAGTCGGGCCGAGTAGTGGCCGAAATCCGGAGCTCACGACGGTTAGTCATCGCTGCTCGCCCGGCTTTCGGCATTGCGTCTCTCCGCTCTGCCTTCCATGTCTACTACAAGTTTACAACCACATGGCTGCTAATCGCCTACATGAATTGAAATTCTGTAATCAAGTATTAGCCAGTAGCCTAGTGAGCTAGTGCCGCTGTACTGATGCACTGGATCTTTTTCTCGAACATCCACCACGTGTAGTTAGCTGGGGTCCACTGTTTTCGATGCAGGATGCAACCCTAGGACTCTGTAGCAGGATAACTCGTTCGGGGTCTAAGAAATTATTCTAATCAGCTTCGTACTATGAAAACAAAGATCATAGGAAAGTCAAAGTAGCAGGTCTGTATGACTTGGGAGGCTGAAGTTGATATCCGCCGGAACGCCGCCAAGCCACCTGGTATAGATATATGTTGTCCTACTACAACGTATGGTTTCGAGGGTCCGTTCCTAACATTGCAACCTCTGACAGAGAATGCCGGTTTCCAACTCGAGAAATTGACCATAACAGCGTCAGTTAAAGACTCCGAATCGTCAAATCACCGCACGGATCGATCGACCCTACTCCGTACAGCCACAGAGCACTGGACGAAAAGCGAAAAGCGATGAAACCTCATCCTACCCGCAACGTACCCACATTCCCGTGGAAAAGGAAAATCATGCTCCACCGCGCGGATAAGGCCCTAGGTCAACCGATTGATATTGATCAGTGATCGTGGAAGTGTTGGGACAAGATCCCTGCAAGATTTCAAGGCTACAAGCACATGGCTGGACAGACACCGGTCCTAGGCTAGGTCGCTAGCCCGCTAGTCTGGCTCTCATGCATTATTGCTCCACCAACACGCAAGCGAGAGAGTCTAGCCTCAAACGGGGAATTGGGGTTGACAGGGCCCGGCTGTTTTGGGGATCTTGACGAGATCAAGCGCGCTAAATCTGGAGTGGGGGAGCAAATCTCAACCCCCAAGAGTGCTTGGACAAAGCTTGCCAACATACTTTGTTGGATTTGAAAGGATTGGCAATTTGGAATGGAAGGGAGAGGTGGGACGCGGCTATGCTGGGTGGGGCGGCCGGAGGCCCATCTCTAGCCGATCGTGCTGGCGTTTGACTTCGTAACCCAGAAAAAATGAGAAGAAAAGAAAGAAAAGATTGCGTTTGTGGTTTGGAAAATAACGAACATACAGACTTCTATGGACGGTAGGTCTCAGAGGATATTCCGTTCAGAGATCAGAGGTTGGCTTGAGCTGAGAAAGGTAAGCATCCTCACGATGCGTATCGCCATGGATGCTGCTGGCATCGAATCCCGGGAATGCTTCTTCTCCGAGGTCATCGATTACCTCGCGTACCTGGACTGCTAGAGCGTTGCGGGTCGCTCGAATTTGACTCAAAGATCCTGATGAACGTGGGTTCAATGCGACCAACAACGGTGGTAAAGATTTCAAAATATCCATACCAGTGTCGCCGATCTCGAGCGCTGCAAACGACACCCCGACCAGGAGAGCGAAGAACCCGATCGCAAATTGCCACAGAGGGACAGAATCTGGGATGTAAGTATGCACCTGCATATACCAGGGCAGAAGATGAGAATAGTGGCCACCAGAGCGCCCGTAGCGCAGCCAGAAGCAGACCAGGAAGGTGTACCAAGTATACAGCGCCGGGACTAATCCAAGCGCCACCAGGATCTTCCAGCTTGCAACGACGTCTTGGGCTCGGACTTTAACCACTGATGCTGCCAATGCTTGCCGTTTCTTCTTAACCGAAATCACCTTGGTGGTCACGAAGACAGGCCAAAACAAAAGTACCCCGGGAAGGGTGCCGACGCTTAAGACGACCAGCTCCGTAAGTCGATACAGTAGCGTAGCAAAGGCCACCAGCCATGGGCGATCGGTGGCATTGCCCCATTCCACCTGGTGGTCCTTAATGCCCAGTGCTCGAAGCTTGACATTATAATCCAAGACTGCCTTCTTGAGTCGCACCACTCGCGGGTCATCCCGGTATCTCGTGTACCCCTTGAGTAGCCGCCGGTTCCATTGAACCACCAACGGCAAGGGCAGCTTCTTGCCGATCGGCTTATACAGGCGTCTGGTGGCCTGGATCAGTTGTAGGGTCTCGTGGTCCGGACTGGGTTGAGTGACCGCTGCGAGACCATCATTGATCGTCTCCAGCAGGGAGCCGATGGCATTGCGCTTCTGTGCTCCCCCGGCTTCGTAGGCCTTGACCTGATCGGGATGAACATCAATGGGATGGCCAAACTCAATGACCGCCCGCGATCGAAATTTATGGGCATGAAAGTAGTTCATGCCGCAAGGGATGATGGACAGGCCACAGTCCGGATCCCGCGATAGGGCTCCGAGGGCCATGATGGCTACACCGGCCTTCAAGGGCAGCAGGTCCGAGCGGTCATGGCTGCCGCCCTCCGGGAAGATGCCGATGCAGGCCCCCTGCGACAACTCTTGCCAGACGGAGGCAAACATGCGTTTCTGATCAATGTGCGGGGCGACCTTGAACCTCGTTCCTGCGCCCGTCGCCGGTGTCAGCAGAGCCATGGCGTGTGGAGTCTGGAACGGGGCTCGAAGCCGGAGCTCAGTCGGCCCTATGATCTCCTCAATGTACTGGCTTTCTGGCACGGCCTTACCGACCTTGGGCAGGATGATGCTGCCCCCGACCATGACGTCTGGTCCCGTGAAGTCAGTGTCAACTCCACTAATCCGAGTCGGGTCCCCCTCGGGCGAGGGAAGGTAGATGGTCCCCTGGCCCGGTCGGACATGGTCCATGGCGCGGGTGACGGGAAGATTGCCCAAGGCGCCCGCGATGGTGCCAATGTAGGGCTCGTGCAGTGATTTCTCCGCGATGAGGAAGGAGATACGGCGGCCAACATGCTTCTTCATCAGCTGCATCAAGACCAGCGAGTCGACGAATTGATTGGCGTGTGGCGCAGCCACCAGGATGACGGGTCCCTTGTTGGGGACCCGGAAGGAATTGCGAGTCGAGACCTCCCGGAAGAAGACATCCAGCGTAACACTGAGAACGTGAAGCCCCAGGTCATACACCCAGGGGATCATTGGCTTGGCTCGTGCAGAGCTTGCCACTAACTGCTGTTGGAGTCGATTCTCGTCATTCGGGATTGAATCGCGTAAGTCAGCCTGATGGGATTCTGCGTGCGGCGGCTGACGGGGATCGTTCTGGGTGGCCATGGCAGTGAGAATTGACCTGCTTATTTCATCAACAGGTGGTGGTCTCGTCCAGGAAGAAGATTCTGACTGCGAGCGGGCGTAGCAAACATTGCCGAATTATGAGTGTTTGAGCGAATTGCGAGTGAGAGAGTCCGACAGGATTGCCATGAGAATCCCAATGAGCCGCGATGGAGACACTAAGGCTGCTAACCACGCCCCAGCTGGATGCCTCCACTTCATTCTGCCAGTCTTGGAGCGGGTCCGGCGGGTTCGATCATTGGAGACGGCGTATTTCCACGGACGTCGGCAGTCGCTGGAGATGTAACATCTTGGACTGCCTACTGACTGCCCAGGATCGAGGTAGGTAAGAAGGACAGGAAACTCCGAATGGTCGGTAATTGACTTGGTCATTTCGGCTTAATAATGGTCACTCAGGATGCAAACCAAGGCGTTTAGGAATGTGGTGTGAAGGTTGGAGTGTGCGAGTAAGAAATTGGTCAATCTTAGCGTGTGACAGCCTCCAACTGGTGGGCCCTAATTGGGTGGCCGTGCATCCTGTCCGGCAGGGTCCTTTGAACCTTTTTGCAGCTGGGAAGGCGATAGCTTGTGGGTGTTATAGAAGTGGAGCGCCTAACCACCTTCGTCTTTCCCCCCACTTCACCTTGAAGATATGTTCAGAACTTAAGCTTCCGTTTTGGTACTGAGTATCAGACCGGGGGGGATCTTAATATTGACTAATATAGCCCAAGAAAATACGAGGAAGGCTGCATGGTGGTTTCCAAAAGGACGATCCTTCTATTTTTGGCTAGGAGGAATTCTGGCAGAGAGTCTGATCCTCAACCCTATGTGGCAGGAGATGAGGGTGACTGCATAACTTGGTCAGCCTCCATTGTTCTCGATTTTTTTTCGGGCAGAAAAATGGTTGCCAGGAAAGTCAAGAATAAGAATACACCATCAGGGAGACAACTTAAGGTATAAATACCAGCGAACAGGTATTTTGAGTTGAGGAGGTGAAAAGTGACTTGGGAAGGTATCAGTGGTGGTAGTTAGAGGGAACGGGCCGGGAGATTAATCGGGCGGGTGTGATTGGTGATCCGGTAGGTTTTTATCTCCGCCAGCCAGCCCGGGATCCTTCCGCGGTCTAGAAGCCCTGAACCACTGGCAACTTGGAAACTGATATTACTTTCCCTCCATTTTTGCAGCTTTCTCTATCACTACGTACCTGTATGAGTGTGAATATGCCCCCATGAGGCTTGGAGGGAGGGGTGAGATTGTATCAGCGGACTCAGGCTAAAGAGCGGGGTTTGCTTTGTCGCGACTCGCTTGGTTGGCACTGATGACCCCCTCAGTGGATTCTGCACTGGTTTGTGCATTCTGCCCGCAGCAACTCCAGTGCCCTTACCCTTCCCACGTGTAGGTGGAGCGAAGCATGCAGCTGGAATATAAATTGAGTGGTTATCATGCAACTCCCACCCATGTACTCAGACAGATCTGCAGACACATACTTGCAAGACGCAATGGAACCGTTATCAAGCCCATTCCAAAACTTCGGTCACCAAACAGATTTCCCCGACCTTATGGATACCCTGCATTATGATGATATGGTTCCCGAGTTTGCGTGGGATGAGAGCTCATCCGTGGAAGGGCTGGAAAGTATCTCAGGTGAAGAGAGCTTGGTGCTCAACCTCGACCAAGCCACAGACTTGCCAGTCATGACTCTAAAGTGAGTTAACCAACACCACCCTATCCTCCAGCGAGCATTTTCTGACCACCCTTCCGTAACAGCTCGGAACAAATACGAGATCATCACCAACCGTACGGCGACATCGATCCCCTCCTTATGGCGGACTTCTACCAACAGGATACAAGCCAGCTGGCCGAGATGCTTACTACGACGACACCAAAACAAAAGCCACAACAGTCTTCCAAGAATTTCCAGTGCTGGGATCATGGCTGTAATGGCCGACACTTCTCTTCCAAAAGCAACCTTATCCGACACCAGAAGGAGAAATCCAAGACCACCAGCAATTTCACATGTCCCTTGTGCGCAGCAGTCTTTACCCGAAGCTCCGCGCGGGATACGCACCTGGCTCGTCAAAGCTGCAACCGCATCCGCCGATACTCCAACGGTCGGCCACGACCCAGCCGACTTGCGGTTTTAAGCAACCCAGAGTTGGTACGGATTATAACTTAGCAAAGGAGGGCAGGGAAAGGGTGGAAGAAAATTGAAGGTTACGGATGGCTTGACCCGAGTCCTGGCCATGGGATGTTGGACCGGCACTATGAATATACCCCAAGACAATACAAGATAGAGACAGAGACCGATTCTTTTCTGAAATCATACAATTCGATTTTGAGTACAGCACAGTTCGATGGAGCAGGTGCAACATGTTCAATCATTCTGTATTCCACCCCCCACAATAGTATACCTGCTCACGAGATAAAATAATCCCTGGCAACAGCGTACAGATTCGCCCATCCGAACCTAGATTTGGCTCAGTCTTCGGGGATAGTCGGCCTCCCTTTCATCCTTAGCCGTCTGGACCTATATTTTGCCTCAAGGCAAACTCAGCCTCGTAAATAAAGTTCATGACGAAGGGCCATGTGGACTGGTACACTAGCCAAGGCCAGGCCGTGCAGCAGTCCCACCGCACTATTGTTGTAGCCATGTGGAGCTCTCCATCTGAAGGCTGTTGCCTCCCCAAGCAGTCTAGCTTCCACTGACTGCAGCTGAAAGAGAACCGATCGTGCCAAGTGTGTTGCTTTCTCTTTTGCTGAATGTCGAGTCATAGTGTATACGTCGGTTTGACCCGCCTTCGGTGCTATGCAGTGTCCACTTTGTCCATTACCGGCCGAGACAACCCACACCGTCCGTTCGATCTGATTCACGTTGAACCTTTGGTTCCACGAGGGATCTTGGGGGCTAAAGTCAATCGCGATTCATGAATTGTGCTTCAGGAACATCATTGGGCGGTCGCCCCGCACGCCCCATAACGCCGCGTGAAGCTTGGCCGACATCGCCACCCGGATCTTGGCCGATCGGGCTTTCTATGGGCAAAAATCGATAAACTCATTTTTTAGGGCACAATGCGCCCGCCGATTTGACTTATGCTGCGAGTCTAAGAGCCAGAACCGAAGGGACGACTTATGGTATGGTCGGCGGTGAGGATATAGGGTGAGGTATAGTCACTGAACAGCCCTGGTCGCCCCCTCAAGAGAGGTTTGAGATTCCGCAAGAATGACTGATACCTTTCTCTAAGATATTGACTGTTCTGCAGATACAAAAACGTCGTTTGAAAGGGAGCACTGAGTATCAGGCTTCTCGATTCCATGCAACACTTTATCTTTAGGATCACCGCTCCGATATCCTACAGTGCTCGCGGTAGTCACATACACGTCAAGGGCGTACGGCTAATATACCTGTGACCATATACCTTGAGAGGTCTAATCCCAGCATGAAGATCAAGCTGGTTCGCGTCGCAAGGATACTGCGCGGCATGAAGATCACCAGTGGAGAATAACGCTTTGTGTGTCGATCGACAGCACATAGGGCTGAACGGCATGGTGCATTCATGCCATAAGTCTCATGCAGTGTACTGTAACTCGAGTGGACCGACAGTAAGCATCAGACCCTGTCGATCAGCCGGAATCCAGGCAGAGATGAAATCAAGGTTGACTCGAAAGATGACAGATATGGACCGAGCGTGAGCTCCAGCCTGTCAGTAGCTAGTGACAGAGCATCCCGAGCACGTACCAAGGAAAGCAAGTCAACCCGGCCAAGCTCTGTGTTTTGTTGCTGCCTGGACCCTGGCCCATCTCTGCCAGCGCTTGTAGTTTATTGCGGCGGACAATATGGAAGCCCAGAGGAAGCGTCAAAGGTCATCGTGGGCTATAGTCGTGGCACTGAGTATGAAAATGATTGGACTTTTTCTCTCCCGTGAAATATCTATTCTCGCTATCGCTCTGCTGTGTTGTGGCGAGAGGTTGCAGGAGTTGGTATGCTCTGCAAGTTGCATTGCTTCAGTCATGGCAGCCAAATCATGTGAGCAAATTCAAGCCCTAGAGGCTTCAATAGCACTGTCAAGTTCCACTCATGTGAAATTTCTTACATATCTTCGACTACTCATGCATTTCACATTATGCATTCCTGTCTGCTTTCTTGCTATTACTCAGCAAAGTATTCATAACTATCCTTCTTCTTGTATCTCGATGCAGATATCATATCGAGTATCGCCAGACTCAGTGTGGCCAGAGCACATACCCCCCGATCACAGGCTTGAGACTTATCTCCCTTGGTTAGCGCCCATGAACAAGGGATTGATTTTTCTCATAATCTTTGCATAAGACACACGAAAAAAACTTACCAGCGGCAAAATCCGTCCTGCAGTTCAGACGATGAAGCCAAGCAAAACTAGCCCAGATTGATCCGGCCATCCCGCAATCCCGCAATCCATTGATCCATCCATCCATTGATCCATCCATCCCCAAATCCACGATTCCTCTCCTTCCTGCATCCTCACGAGTATGGCCGTCGTATCTAACACTATATCCACCATATTCTGCAGCGTAGTCCCGTAGCTGCCTCAAACCGACCATCCAACTTCACCGTAACTCAAACCGCCCAAACGTACTATTCTCAATCACCATGCCAGGCACTCTCGTCTCCCGCAATACCACCGGCAAGGTGGGCATGTGGAACGGCACTCGAGACGGCGAAAACGCCTACATCGACCATGCCAACGGCTCCACCAACATCAAGCCCCCCAAAGAAATCGATATCACGGTGACGGATCTCCGCTCGGTGTCGCCGCAACCCACCCACGCCAGCAAAGGCTACCAAGTTGTCCGCCACACCACCTCCATCACCCCCGAACAGTTCCTCGCCGCCGCCGACACCGAGGAAGGCAAAGCCACCATCGAAACCCAGTACTACCCGGAGGTCCAGAAACTCGTCACCGAGGTCACCGGCGCCGCAACAGTGATCCCGTTCGGGTTCCGCGTGCGCCAGCAGAACCTGAACGCAAAGAACGTCTTCGCCGCCAAGTCCAAGGGCAGCTCCCTGGCCGTGGCACACGTCGACCGCGACCTCGATAACGGGTTCCTGCGGCTGCAGAACGTCGTCGGCGCCGATGAGGCCGAACGCCTCGTGCGCACCCACAAGCGCTGGGCCTCCGTCAACGTGTGGCGGTCGATCGATCAGGCCGTCAAGCAGTGGCCGCTGCTACTGATCAACCACGAGAAGATTGAGGACTGGCATTATGACACACACATGGAACGCTTGTACACCATCAATGACCCCTCCGAGGCGGAGACTGGCGGTAAGGACCACGACACGGTGCTGAAATTCGATCCGCGCTACGAGTATTACTTCGCCAGCGACCTGGATGTTGATGAAGCGTTGGTGTTTAGCTCGTTTGACACGGATGTGACCAAGGTCGTGCCCCATGGGGCGTTCTGGGATAATGATACCCCGGAAGATGCGCCGACGAGGCGGTCGATTGAGGCGAGGTCGTTTGTATTTTGGGATCCAATTGAGGCGTGACTGTTCTTCTGCAATTAGCTATTCCTTACTCTCCGTTTGAAATGTGATTATTTGGCTCTACTCCGGTCGGAAAGTCTATGCGGTTATTGGAAGGTTCTATTACACTCATCCCCCGTGGAGGCTTTCCGGTAGGTAGCCGGAAGAGCATTCCCACAGAGTAAATCATATCAATTGGGGCTGCTGCATCAGTAATACTGGGGACGCTTCTCTCACTACAGCACTACAGAGTATATATGTCAGGCAGGAATTCAGCACACCAAATGTGAATACTAACAAGTCTTCATCAAAAGAAAAGAGCTATGTACTACTTAAGATCATTCTCATAATTAACATAAGCGTACGATCACTCCGCCCAAGGAACCTCCAGATACAATAACGGAACATGCTGCTGCGACCCATGCGTGTCCGTCTCTCCGAAAGTTCCGCACACGATCGGTCGCTTGATCGTCGCCTTGAAAGCACAGGCGAATGGCCAGTACATGCACACTAGGACCTCTTCCGTCGGAATTTGGTATAGACGAGCGATGGTGCCGACATTGAGCACGTCTGTCGAGCGAACCCTCTCGAGCGCGTTGAGATCGCGAAAGAGGACGTCAAAGGTTAGCTCAAACGGGCCTGCGTTCTTACTCCGCACCACCGAAGCAATGTCGCCGAGGTAACGATGGCCTGGGGATGGGGGCGGTTGGAGGAAAACATCCCTGGAGCCCAGCTCGCAGGGGGGCATCGGGCGATCCTTGAGTTTCCTTCCATTCTTCCGCTGCAGACTGTCTCTCGGGTGCACTGCAAATTGTCCCTGGTCCTCCGACAATACAGGCGTCCATTGTGCGGCGATCGGAAAGTGGGAGGTCGGATCGTCCACCTGCATGAGATGGTAGACGCAGAATTCGCAGGCCGGTCCCAGGGTCAGATTGCTCGGGTTGATGGGCATGGCGAGATTGCCGCCCGTGGCCGCTTGGTAGGGGTAGGGTCCGTGAACGAGGTAAGTTCGCGCCAGCTTACAAGCTTCTGTGGTCTGCGACTGGGTCTGAGCGTGGAGATGGGCGATGATGGCCACCTCCTTGGGGATGGTGGATCGATCTCGTTCAAGAGCTCCCATGACTCCGTCCTTGCCGTAGACATGCATCCGGCAGTCGAAATCAAACTCCAGCTTCTCGTGCATCGCCTTGACCACCTCCGTGGTGAAGTAGTCGATTTGATGGATCAAAATCGGATCTCGAACGGCTCCAATAACAACGCCGTGATATCCACTGACTCGTGCCCCTTCCAGCTTGACCATGTATGGGTCAGACTTCTGGAATTGAGCTCCGGACACTCGCACCGTCCGGCCATCGGCCAGCTCTTCATAGGACGCATCGGCCAGGAGTAAGGCACCGCCGGGTCCGTGCAGAATATCAGGACGAGCATTCTCGTACAAGGCGTGGGCAGCGACCGAATTCTTCGTGCAGCGCGCACTGGGCTTGAGCGGGGTGATCTCAAAGCACGAGGGCTCCTTGCGAATGACCGCCAGGGCCTCGGGGGACTTGGGCGTGGCACACGACGCCCCACATTCCATGATCTTGCCCATGTGGTAGATGACCCCCAGATCCGTGAAGCCGTGGTACAGACAAACCGCGACGTAGGGGGCTGGATCGTACGAGCGTCCTCCAATGATGATGTCGAAATCCGGATGCTCCTGCATCGCCTTCACATAGGGCTCGGGCCCCATCTGGGCGACAAGCAACCGGGCTTGGTCCAGGTGTTCCTCCTGCAAGGGGGGCGCCGCGCCACAAGGGACAATCTGATCGACCTGCATCTTTTGCGAGACCAATGATTTGGAGATCCCGGATTTGATGGTGACCACCTTTAGCGGTCGATAGTGCTTCTCGGCGATGATTTGGTTGATAATGTCGACAAACATGTCGACCGCGTCGTCCTCCCCATTGCCTCCGGCCGAGCTGATGATGACGGGTACGCGATTGAAATGACAAGCTGCGATCAGAATGGCCAAATCGCGAGCATATCGCTCGGTCGGAAATGTCGTAGATCCCAGGGCAAGTCGTGATGGTCCACCATCTGTCGATCCGCTGTCCAACACAATCGCATCCACCCCGGCGTCGACGGCTTGCCAAAACAGCGGCTCACTGAAGCCATATCCCAGCATTCCCACTGGGGTGAGGATGCGCAACTCTTTCTTGTCCTGCATGCTGACTGAATGAACGTTGGACGAGAATTGGACCAGAATGGCGACCGTCAGTGCTCAGGAGCAGTGGGCTGCAGATGAGCCAGCAGATATGGCTTTGACAACAGTCCACGGTGCCAAGCACAGACACAGCACAGACACATAATTAAAAGGCTGAGGGATCAAAGGATTGCTGGACTATGGGTGGTACTCTGGCCGATTAGATTGTGTGGAGGGATTGCGGGATTGTTGGATTGCCGGACTGCGCCTCCTCGGCAAGTGAGATCAGGCAAAAAAGCATCACCAGAGATTATATACACCAACACCACCATTGTAGTCCAGATGTTCAACATTGTCTTATCCCTTCACACAAAATAATGACTACCCAGCTTCAACAGATGGTGGGAGGTTCCCTTTCTCTGGAACCTGCCCATCTACAAGTTCTCGACTCTCGGTCGGGCGCGAGCATCAAGGTCCCCATCCACCCCGGCAATTACATTCATGCCTCCGATCTGAGCAAGATCCAATCCCCTGAACCGACCAAGAACAGCAGCGATGTGGATCTTCATGCGCCTCGGTCCTTGCGGATCTTGGACAATGGGTTCGCCAACATTGCGTGCATGAAGTCCAGCGTGACCCTGGTGTAGGTGACCATGCTTTCTCCGGGCTGTTAGGGCTTGTCTTGTGCTGTGTCTGACTGACATTCTGCTGGTAGAGATGGCACGCGTGGGATCATCCGTTACCGTGAGGTTCCCATTCAGCAACTATTCCACGACTACGTCTATGAAGATGTCATGCACCTTCTCATCTGGGGCTCTTTGCCCTCGGCCAAGCAAAAGATCGATTTCCGCGCCGCTGTCGCCAAGCAGGCTGTGCCTCCCCAGTCGGTGGTGGATGTGATTGCCGCATTCCCGTGAGCTTCCATTTGCAACCTTCCTCGATCAATGTCACTCATATCATGTCCTCCTAGACGCGAGGCCGAAACCTTCACTATGCTGATGGCCGGACTGAGCGCCTTCGCCGCCTCTGATGACCTCGTCCGCGCCTCCCATCGCCAGATCAAGCCCATGTTCCACGGCAACCTTCCCGTCGCCGACGAGATGATCGTCCGTACCATCGCCTACTACGCCACCACCGTTGCCCTGATCTACTGCCACAAGCAGGGCAAAAGGTTCACTCCTCCACAGGCCCATCGCTCCCTGATCGGTAACCTCCTCTGGATGATGGGAATCACCGACCCGCGGGTCGAAAAGTGCCTGGACAAGCTGTGGATCCTGTACGCGGACCACGAGATGACCAACTCGACGGCCGCCCTCCTGCACGCGGGCTCCTCCCTGGCCGACCCCATCTCCGGCATCATCGCCGGAATCGGCTCGGGGATGGGGCCCCTGCACGGCGGGGCGATCGACCTGGCCTATGAGATGCTGGAGATGATCGGCTCTGCGGAGAACGTGCCTGAGTTCATCGAGGGGGTCAAGGCCTCCAAGACGCGGCTGTTCGGCTACGGTCACCGCGTGTACAAGACGCGCGACCCGCGCCTGTCGCTGATCGAGGAGCTGATGAACGAGCACAAGGACGCGATCGACGCAAACCCCATCCTCCGGATTGCCATGGCTGTGGATCGCCAAGCGAACGAGGATCAATATTTCGTCGAGCGGAACGTCAAGGCCAATGCGGATTTGAAGGGTTGTTTCCTGTACACTGCCATGTGAGTTACCCACCTTGCTTAGAAAGCCGACTACGCAATGCTGATGTTAATGCAGGGGCTTTGAGACGAACATGTTTGCCGCCATCGTCGGTCTTTCCCGTGTGCCAGGTGGATTGGCCCACTGGCGTGAGACTCAGAGTATGTTATCCCCTTTCATTCTACTTGTCTCCGAGGAATAATACCCTAATGGTCTTTTAGTTGCCCCGATCAGGCTCTGGCGACCGCAGCAAGTGTATGTCCCATTCACCGAAGCTGAACCCAAGGCGAAACTATGATTTCGCAATCGTAACGATATTTATCCGCACTGATGCTCATTTTATACCCTTTTTAACACTTGCAATGTATCTCAAAATTCACAAGCAACACGTCTGTCTCGAAGGCGAGATGCCATGTTCCTGGTATTCAATTGGTCCTCCGTATAGGTCGCTGCTATAAGTCGTAGCAAATTTTGGAAACCCTCAGTATTCACTTCCATCGCACATGCGTTGCCCAGAGAGCCTTTTTCTTAAACATGTTTATACCTTAGGAAGTGAATAGAAGCGGAATAGAAAGGCTCCAAACGTTGTAAAGCATCGAGTCTCAAATCATACAAATTTAATATTCTTCTCAGGGGAAATGCTCGATAAGCTCCAGAGAACGAAGTCATCTGTGACTTCACTAGGCTCTTAGTGTCTCATGTACAACAGGTTAGTGTTAGTCTCAAGGCAAGTGGTTGGTATGGGAAGTAAGTGTGAAGAAGAACCCCAGCTCTTGCGGGGTGACTCGGTGACTCAGAGCATTCCAATCATACATGACATGTATAAGGCGAGACAGGTATTCACCAACCACTGGAAATAGCTGGTAAATCCTGTGCCTCGCAGCATTAGGGCCTGGGCTGTGGGCGGAAGCCAGACAGGATTGGAGGATGATGGATTGCGGGATTGCGGGATTGCGGGGGAACACCCAAGAGCCGAGCCAGGCCAGAGGAAATAAATGATTGAGTGTCTGGGGAGACTTGGATGCTGTTTTGGCATCATTTTCACAGATCAAGATCATGGAGCAATCGACATTGTCCGCGCAACGAGGTTCCCTCGGGCGCACCGTGGCCTTGGTTGCCAACGAACGGCTGGCTCGCGTCCTCTACCATCCAGATGAAGGTCTCTACCACGTTACCCCTTTCACAGAGAACGAATACCCCAGAGAAAGATTCGTCTTCTCTGGCACTACCCCGTTCCGTGTTCAAGAGGTCGAGTCCAACGGGGATATTGTACCTGGCTTGGTGACCGAGTCCGACCTCACATTCGGCCGATGGTGCTACCAGCAGAAAGCGGAAGACTCAGCACCGTGGGCCGACATCAACGACAATGTCGCATCAGACTTCCTCGTCAACATTCTCTGTCGCTGGACGGGCTGGGACAGTCGCCTCACCAGCATCTTCGAGACGCAACTTCGCTGCTCCACCCAGTATCTGGCCGACGCCTACGCAGAGAACCGGCCTCCCCCCACTCGGGACTCGAGCTTCATCACATGGGAACAGTCCATCGTGGAAGCCAATATCAACCCTCTCCACAAATGCCGCATGCCAGTTGATCCCAAAACACAGCCCACGAGTGGCTTCAATTTCAAGCAGGCTGAGATTGCCTTCATGGCTGTGCAACGCGATCTTATCGACTCTTATGGCCCCCTAGAGCAGGAGCTTGCGCCTCTGCTGAAAGCCGCCGGCGTGGACCCGCGAACCGCGGCTCTCCCCAACGAGGTCGTGCTGCCCGTTCACGAATTCCAAGTCAGATTCTTGCTTTCGCGACCGGAGGCCGAGGGCAAACTCCGGCTACTGCCCCAGAGAATCAAGGCCCTAGCGCAGGCGTCGACACGGAGCATGACGATTCCCTCCCTCCCAGGTCTGGGCATCAAGCTCTCGCTCTCCATGTTCATCGGGGACAACATCCGTACCATCAACCACCGGTCTGCCTACAATGCCGTGCGCTACTGGACTGCTGGCATGCTCGATCCAGCTCGAGTCTGCGGTTTGCAAGGCATCCCGCTCGAAATCCTTCCTGAGGTGACATGTGCCAATGCACTTGGCGATCACCTGGCATGTATGGTTCGATGGGATCCCTATCACAGCTCGCGGCCCCCCGTCGACGCGGACGTGGGTTACGCAGTGACCGGGGCGTTGATTGAGCCCGCGGAGATCGGAAAGAAGGGCTGCGTGGCCGAGTCGGCCTTTCAGTTGACAAGCTTGGCCGATCGTCTCAACTTCCTGCGCGAGTGAGTGCCCCTATCCCCACCTTAAATCCATCATCATTCATCCAAGCAAGCCCTAACTGATTTTCACAGCTACACTCGCGTCTACTTCCGCTGCTTCCTCACGCCCCTCTTCCGCAACGGCCTCTTGCTGGATGCACACGGCCAAAACTCCCTCGTGCGGTTCTCGCGCAGCACCGGCCAGATCCTGGGATTCAGCTCGCGGGACATGAGCGGCACGCGATTCAACGGCACGCACTTCACGCGCACGACGGGGATCGAGATCGACCCGCGCATGAGCAACCACGACATGCCCGTGCCCGACCTTCTCGAACGCGCCTACTTCATCTTCTTCGTCGTGCACCTGTGCCCGTTGCTGATTGCTCTGGACCTGGATTCGCTGTCCGCCGCCAGCTTTACATCGGCCGAGCTGCTGACGGGCGCCGCCAGCCCTAAGGAGTCGGCGGATCTGGCTAAGGGCAACGGCTGCGCGGTTATCGTACGCGAGCTGCACGAGGTCATCCGCGAGCATGAGACGCTGGCCGGCGATGATGCCTCTGCCGTCAGCGCGCGCGAGCTCGCGGCTGCCGCCCGGGCAATCTGGCTGGAGAAGTCGACGTGGCAGTTGCAGTGTTTTGTGTCACAGCGCATGCGGGCGGATTGGGCGTGTCGCGATAAGAATGTGAGTTTCCTCCTTCCGGTGTTCGAAGATCAAATTCTGACGGTCGCATAGGATAAACGCTCGTTTGCTTCGGTTCCGAATGTCTTGGTCGCGATGTCTGGTTGATCCTTTGATGGGAGCCTGTGGTGGGGTTATTCATGAAGCTCGAGTCTAATCTGGCTGGATATGGAGTATTTGAGTCTGATCCCTTTCTAGGGAGGGTGCAGATACCCGAAACAGTGAGAGATTCCCTGATATATAGGTGGCTGGTGGAATGCAAATGCAAAGCTATCTCTGCGGTTGATAACCCCTCACCCCTCATCCCCGCATAATTATACCTGAATAGGCATTCTTACCATGAGATTGCATCATCGCATAGATCAGCTGTCCTCATATAAAGCCGATCGCGTTGCAGTATGAACGATAGTATATCCTTGAACAATATATACTGATATACCCAAAATGCCACCCTCCAAGGCCAAGCCAGTCATCCTCTCCCTAGAAGCGATTGCCTCCCAAGCCCCAGAATCGTTCCCCGACCCCTCGCACGGCCATCTCACTTGGCGCACGCTCTTCACCAACCCCGCCACCCCAACGAGCGATCTCTGTGCTGGAATCGCCATCTGTCCTCCGCAAACGGGCCATCTCTGTGCCCACCGTCACACGCAAGCTGAGCTATATTATGTGCTGGAAGGTCGCGCTACGGTGACGATTGACGGGCAGCCCCACCAGATTGCCAAGGGCACGGCCGTGTTTATCCCGGGCGATGCAGAGCACTCGGTCATGAACGACAGCGATGAGGATTTCAAGTGGCTTTATGTTTTCCCTGGGGGGAGTTTTGGGGATGTTGTCTATCGGTTTTCGGAGAAGGCCAAGCTGTGATGGCTGACGAGGACTTTGCTGCACCGCTGCTATTTATAGCTCGGCCCCACTGTCGTTCTCGTTCTCGCTCTCGTTTTCGTTCTCGCGAGTGCAATCCAGACATAAATTATGTTGAATTGGAGGTATGAACGAAAGAAATCAAGCTGTGCCGGATCTTTGTGTGGGAGTATAGGGGTAAGAATGCGTAGGCAGCAAGAACGACATTATCTAGATTATAAGAAGTCATGAGCTGGTGTAGCTGGCTGATAATTGCTCCACGCTCAATTTCGCTCTCCAACGCGATAGTCACTCGTTTAGTCTCTCTTTCTTTCGACATATTCTCTCCGAACATGGTTGACAGTACGAACATCTACGGCTTCGACCCCAGCGTGGGAGCAGCAGTCGTGGCAGCGCTGCTCTTCGGAAGCAGCAGTCTTTTACACTGCTACCAGACCTGGAAATATCGCGCCCCTTTTTTCCTCGTCTTCATCGTCGGCGCCATCAGTATATTCCCCATCCCCTCTTCAACACGCTCCTGTCTTCAAATGATACTGATGCTCTCACAGTGATGACCATCGGGTACATCACCCGTACCATCTCCGCCCAATCCCCAGACAGATTGACCCCCTACATCATCCAATATATCTGCATCCTCCTCCCTCCCTCGCTCTACGCCGCCTCAATCTACATGCTCTACGGCCGCATTGTCCTCCTCGTCCACCAACCCGCTTTGTCGATCATCGCCCCTACCAAAGTCACCAAGATCTTCGTCCTGGGCGACACCCTCTCCTTCCTAACCCAGCTCGGCGGGGGGTCAATGATGTGCTCGACCTCCACGGCCCAAACCGGCCAAAAGGTCCTGATCGTCGGGCTGATCATTCAGCTCTTCTCCTTCGGACTGTTCTTCCTCACGGCTGTGATGTTCGAAATGCGGTTGCGCAAAATGATGCTGTTCCGCAGACGAACGCACTGGCGCACGCTGCTATACTTCTGCTTCGTGGCTGCGGCGCTGATCATCCTGCGGTGCGTGTACCGGGTGATCGAGGCCGCGCAGGGGGCGGGCGGGTTCTTGGCCACACACGAGGCGTATATCTACTGCTTCGATGCGCTGCCCATGTATGTGGTGCAGGCGGTGTTTCATCTGTGTCCGCCGGGGAAGGCGTTGCGGCCATCCGAAGGGGAGGGTACCTATGGGGAGATGGAGGAGTTGAAGTAGGGTTGTGTGACTAGAGCCAAAATTACCAAGTTCCTGCATTAAATTGTTGAATAGAAACTTGGACAATGCTTTATACCTCGCCCAAGTCGTGAATATGCACCATTGCTCGTCAAGGTGCTAACTTCAGTCCGACCCAAAGGCCCACTCCACTACACGCATCCATCGCCATCACTTACCAAGCTCATCCACTAGGGATCGTCTCACTCTTCCAGAAAAAGATTTGGTAATCTGCCCAGAATGACACCACTCGCACCCGAAGACACCCCTAACACGCGGTATGCCCCCACATCACAAACCACCGTCGTGCCAGTCATAAAACTACTCCCCTCACTCATCATCGGCAACGCCAGCCCACGAAACTCCTCCGACCGCCCCAACCTTCCTCTCATATTCTCCGTCCCCCAGACCTCCTTCGTAGCCGGGCCCTGATCGATCATCATCTACGCCATGGGAGTGACAGCATGCCCTGGATAGAGGGTATTCACCCTGACCCCACCACTCCCAGCAGCATCCACCTTCGCCCACTCCATCGCCAGACTCCGTCCAAGCCTAACAATCGCCGCCTAGGAGGAGTTATACATGGACGAGTTCATCCCCTTGTTAGCGATCAACACGCTCATACTGGCCACCAACAGAACCGATCCGCGGATACGATGGGCCCGCATCTGCCGCCCCGCCGGCGTGGCGGTATAGAAAACCCCCTTGTAGTTGGTGTCAATGATCCGTGCAATGCCGTAATCATTAATTTAGAGTAGGTACGCGATGCATCTACGGCCGTAAGCTTTGGATCGGCCAGGGCATGTAAATAATACACTCACCAAACAGTATTCTTGTTCCACTCCTAGTGCATCTGTCGTCCTTCACTACTGCAGGACTGGGGATATCCCAGCCCATAATGTTGACAATGCCAAACTGTCAATATCCCCAGTCCACCTCGAGATATGTGGAATAGTGAGGCTCAATCCCTTCCGTTCTGTCGTCCCGGTCAACAACGCAAGGTTCTCACTCGCCTCTTCCGAACTGGTAGCAGCCACAAGGAGTGTTGTTTCCACGCACTGCGCAAACGGGAATACCTTGTTGATGGTATGATTAACGAAGCCCTGCCACACGCGCTGGGAGAGGGGGAAGTCGAATGGAAGAACATTCCACCGATATACATAGCCCTCGCTCGTGTGGAAAGTAGGAACACCCATCCGAGCCGGGAATACCGGAGCCATTGGCCACGCGCAGTAGTGAACGTTGACCCTTCCTTTGGCAAAGATCGCGCCTGGGTGCGCCGCCTGGAACGCGCGAGCGAATCGGCTTAGTGAGTCGGGTGCTGTAGCAGTGCCTAGGGGCCCTAGTGCGAGAGCATTCTCATCAACGGGACCAAAATCATAGTGGAAGTAGAGGTCTTCCAGGCCGTCGGTTCCATGCAGGAGAATAGGTCTGGAGTAGGATTTGTGTGGTTCTGTGAGTCGGCTGATTATTCCGCTGGCCTCCATCTGATCTAGGATTTTGCAAATCAGCCGGCGGCCTCGCAGTGAGGGCACAAACTCCAGCGAGCCACGAATCAGGTTTCGCTGTTCCCGCTGCACGTCCCATGCTCGGACTCGAGCGCCTTCGTAGTGAACGTCGCCGACGTGTCTATCTTCGGTAGATGCACATTCCAACGAGCAAGCATCTATCCAACGTGTTTGTTCGGCTTCGGGAATTGACTTGCGAATGGCGCTTCTCATGATCTCTTCTTCGCTTGGATCATGCAGAATCATAGTCAACGCATCGCTCACAAGGCTGTGTAGGCTGAACATGCGCCCTGGATGTCTGTCGATGATCAATATCTCGACGTAGTCCTTAACCATGTTGCGTTCTAAGTGGGATTGCACGAATCGTACATCATTGCGGATGTTATCCAACGACCATTCGACGCTCCAGTCAGTCTGGTCCAGACGCGCATGTGTGTCCGCCGACCGGCTGCGCTTGACCCAGGGATTGTCGTCTAGCATGTCGGTTCGGTGAACGACTTTTGAAGGTCCACACCCATCGCCACTGGTCTCGTAGACCACCACAATGTAGTGGGCGACGCGTCTAAGGAGGTCTTGCACGAGCTTCGCTGTTATGGCGTCATGTTTGCTTATCCTCCCGACCAGGTAGCAACGGTTCTGGGTCGCGGTAATAACCCCATCCTTCTCAGTGAGAGAGATGAGAGGGTCCTGGTAGCCTCTAGTGACCGGAATAAACCCAAGAAAAACAAGCAAGGGAAGTTCTTCACATGCGCCGCCGTACCACTGGGGGGAGTATCTCTGCAGTGCCATGAGTCTTCTGATGAGAAGGACGTCTTCGAATCTGAAACAGAAGAAATCGACGGTTGTGTAATCTGCATAATCAGGAAAATACCGATGTAACACGTCCCAGGCTTCAACAGTCATCTTTCTTGTTTCATTGTCAGTGCGGATCCGTTCGCCCAGGATTCTGACTCCCGATGAATCCGGAGGAAGCAGGCAATCGCAGAGGGCATCGCGAAGCAAATGCAGGGTGTCCTCACGGCCTAGGGTTTCAAAGAACTTGATATAGTTCTCAACCTCCCAGGGCACCTGTCGCAGAAACGTATCAATGTTGTCAATTTCGGACGCCAGAGTAAGAACTTCCGTGTCTGCTTTCCAGAGAATCAATTCACGCAGGAGAAACCTGATCACTTTATCGCCGACGTCAGGCGTCCGTGGATCCCCGTTCTCGTCATCTTCACTCACCGGGGAGGAGTCATCCAGCGAAGGGACGATGTTATACAGTCGCTGCCTCAATCCATCGGTAACCTGGACAAGGGCGGTCTTCAGGGCTCTTGCCGGACTATCATCCGGCAGATGCTCTAGATCAGACATCGGTACATCCGGTGAGAGGAGCGAGCGATAAACGGATTTTCCACGTGGGGTCTCACTTTCCGTAGAATTGCCTGCTGGCCCACTGTGGGCTTCTTGCGCTGGCCCACCCCCACCACCGGCCCTATCCGACCCCATCTTGGATCTCTCCTCCAGTATATTGACCTCCCTTTTTAACTTCAGGATCCATCGAACGTGATTTCTGTTGCCCTGGCTGACACTGAAGAACCGCCGGTTAACCTCGTCCCTTAGTGCGATGACCCGTGTCCCACGTGCGATCTTCTCTGCGAGTGCTGCAGCCGAGGCGTCTGTATCTCCCAACAACAAGGCATTATACTCCTCTTCCAGCCGTTTGTACTCGCCATGAAGATTCCTGTGTTCCTGATGATGGGGTCGGCAATATTGATACTCGGGCTTCTTTGTCGTACGCGGGCATTCCTTGCCATCTGGCAACAACGCAGTGCAGCGCAACGTCCGCTCGGATGCTGCTGTGAAGGTGGAGGTCGACGCCGTTTGTTCGACCTTTGGATGGTATTTCCGAGGCATGTCGATCGCGAATATGAGACTTCGTTAGGGTAAACTTCTATCTGGTGGGTGTCAACTCTTGAAAAGATGGCGGACGGAGACCGTATGTTCGGTACAGTACAATGCACACACACACACACAGTAAGCGCCCTGAAAAATATGGACACCTCACGTGAGATAGAATAAGTGAGGGGAAGAAACTACTACGTAGTAGGTAAGCTTGGGATGCATTGTCGGCCTGACTCAGCCTTGCACCGGCGCTTGGGGATCTGGCATTCCCACCCAATAGTTAGGCATAGTTCGAGCATCTACAAAATTATAAATTCAGCCGGTTGCGATGGGGCATTGTTCTCCAATTGCTTCTACTCCCATGCCGACCTTCCCGTGCGCATCGTTGTCCTATTTCTCACCAGCACTACCACGGTGAGCAAGGAGTAGAGAATCAGGAGAGCAAAAAAACCAGGCCCAGGTTGAACAGACGGCTCAAAACCTCGCCGTGGCCGCCGAAAACACCCCTCGTGGATCGTATTTGTCTTTCATCTCCACCAACCACGGAAAATTTCCCCCGAATAGTGGCGACATCTGCAACTCCTCCGGAGCTGTCAAAGAAAGATACGTCGACGGGAGAACATTCTCCTGATCGGTGCGGCTCAGCCCGTTCCAGAGGTCCTGCCCCCACGCGGTCGCAAGATCCAGATTCTCTTCGCGCTGCGCATTTCCAATCATCTCGAACACGAAGTGGCCTTCCCTGGCCGCAAATACAGAGTCGGAGTGACCCTGGGCCGATGGGGTGCCGGTCCGAAGCTCATGCATGGCGAAAAAGGTGTGCGGATCCGTCGGCATCTTCAGGACGCTGGTGGATATCACGTCCAAAACCTCTTCGCTCAATCGCTTCAGGCTGATCGTCCGCACACGCCCACGCGTATGGGACGGCACCATTCGATCCGTGTCGGTCAGATAGGTAAGGGGCGTTGTTGGCTGGACGGCGTTGTGAGCCACCGGAGCTGGAGCGCTGATTTGCTCGGCCCATGATTGTCCAGTCTTGATGTCGTAGGACGCCCAGGCGAACAGGACAACCAAGGTCTTACTGTGAGGAAGGTTGAGGACACACTGTTGCAGGGTGAGCTCTGCAGGGATCCCTTCGGCACATAAAGCCTGGTAGCCCGTGTTGTACTGTCGGATGACTGCAGGGAGATCATCGAACTGGAACGCAATGGCGCCTGCGAGAGTCTGCCGATGGTCAGAGTCGCCGACTAGGGAGATGTGGATCAAGTCATACTTGATCAAGGCGGTGCACCGGAATCGTGAGCTCGGCGACAACCCCGAATGCTCCCCCCGCGCCACGAAGGGCTTTGAGCAGCTCTGTGTCGGCGTCCACCAGCGCCCCCTGAGCGTTGATAACTTTGGCTGCCAGGATTTGATCGACTCCCAATCCAAACTTGGAACTGTACGGTCCGTAGCCACCGTACATCGCCCAGCCCGCGTATTAGACCGAGGAGACCGTCCCGACTGCAGCGGCCAGCCCATGCTTCTGCAGCGCACGGATCAGATCCCCGGTGAGGATGCCTCCCCGGATCCGCGCGGTCGAGGAATCCTGATCAATCTCGACGTAGTTAATCAAACGCATGTCAACCGCGACCGCCCCATTTCGGGAGAATCGCCCAAAGGAATCGTGGCCTCCCGATCGAATTGTGAATGGGATGTCGTTAGCCACAACGAAGGACACCATAGAAGCCGCAGCCTCCACGGTAGATGGACGAGCGATCACAAGGGGATTAAGTCGGGTAGGGACGCATATGCCGCGCGCAGCTCCGCATACTTGGGCGAGGACGGGGTGGCATATTGGATGGATGGGTTGTTTGCGAAGAACTTGGCGAGTTTGTGCAATCGCTCCCTCGCAAGATCTTCAGTCATAGCGTCAGCTATTCTATGCACTCAAGCGCGCTGATACTGGAATATTGGGAGATTGAGGTTGGTGACACCATGGTGGCCTTCTCCTGTTCATATATCTAATACGTCATGTGGTTCCGACCCTGCTAAATGCGTTATAGTAAAGCTTTGTCTTGCTCTGCGGAGGGTTGCACAGTATTTAGGACTGCCATCTATCCGCTGAGACAGAGTGCAGGAATGTGTCGGAGAGCTGAAGTTCGACCCCGATAGGCCGTAGCGTCTGTGTCTGCGTGGTACATCATCCCTCGGAGTTTGCTGTCTTCCGAGCGAAGCAAGGCTGGCCAGCAGAAGCCTCAGATGTCAGGTAAGCACATATTTGGTCAGCAGCCTATTATTCAGCATCCTAGACCCCCTCCCCCTCCTTGTATTCACCGAGCACCCCTCAGTCCATCAGTTCGATCAAGTCCTGTCTGCCGGTTCTCTGTGCATTCTCCCGCGCACTTCCAAATGGCCCTCTCAAGTCCGGATCTGCCCCTTTCGCCAGCAGCCACCGCACCCGGTATCTTGCGCCCGCCACAACCGCATAGACAAGGGCATACCGATGCGTCATGTGCTGCGTCTCCTCCGCCGCATTCACTTTTGCACCCCGCTCGACGAGCAACTCCATGATTGGGATCTGCGCACGGTCGGAGTCTTCGTTCTGAATCTTCTGGTTGGGATAGACATGTGGATTCCAGCCAGCAGGACATCTACCCGCCGCGCAGTGCAGCGGGGCGCCCTCTTCGATATTTGCGCCCGCATCGAGGAGTAGGCGGACGGATTTGGGATTCCCGTAGTTGGCAGCCAGTTCAAGCGGAGTCAGCCCTTGAGCGCCCGTGATTGGGCCCACATCGTTTGGATTGAACCCATGGGCGAGGAACCATTCCAGCACAGGGGCATCGTTGACCACCCGACTCAATATGATCCTGTCTACAGGACGGTGAGTGTGGGGGTGCCATCCGCGACGGTTGAGAAGATCAAATAGTCGAAGGCGCTGGTCTTCTGGGCCTTCAAGAATGCTGACAGGGGTGCGTTCAAGGATGGGGGCTCCACTCGTGAGGAGATACTCGGCTGTTTGGAGGTTCCCTGCCTGAAGGGCATGGGTCAAAGCTCGATGCAGAAAGGCTGGGCTCAAAGGTTCTGTGGACAGTGCCTCCTGGAGGGCTGAGAGAGGACCTTTCCGACAGAGGTGGTCGAAGGGAGTGCTTGGGGGTGGCGTGCGGTCAATGCAGGTGCGATCGATGGGAGAGCTGATGGGGAGATCATTATAGTAGCCAGCACTCATGGGAGTTCCAAATGCTGGTCGTTGCATTTTTGAGGCCGATTGCATTTGAGCTGCCTGTGCTCGCTGCATTGCCTGCTGCTGGAGAAGACGCAGTGCGTGCTGATTGGAAAGGGCATGTTGTTGAGGCATAGTGGATTGGTGATGGAATCATTGACCAAGACGTAGCTTGCCCCAGTGCGCGGGAAGAGCCTCCTTATATACGCCGAGTAGCAGGCGGAGAGGATACTCCGGCTAACCCATTTGGGAAGGGCTATTTTGTACCGTCCGTGCAAGGCATTCAGCGCATGCCATCGCCGCTTCTGCATTTGGCTTCATGGCTGCGCAAAGATCCAGTCCATTGGAGACAGGTACACTTGGTTCGGATCGATGCCCGTCTGATTGAACCCGAGTAAAGAAGCGTAGTCGATGGCATCTGCCCGGGTGGTGGAACCCAGAATCTCTGCTTCACCCGCGACACCATGAGCCCCAAGGCTTATGTTCGCATCCATTTGAGGCGAAAATCTCTGCGTGCCACCAGCTGCTATGGCATCGCTATTTAGCGGTTCCAGATTACTGCGACCGGGGAAAGATACTTGCATTTCGAGTATCCTTCTACGAATGTCCGCTACCATTCGTGGTGGTTGTGGTATTCCGTCAGGCGATGCTGCCTCGCGCGCTTCCCAGGCCTGAAGAACGAGGCGCGCGATGACCACGAATATAGACGATTCATTCGCCACGCTACCCACGTTGCGCGCTTCGTAGTTGTCACTCATTGATTCCCAGATCGCAGTGGTTTGTTTCGCCGAACGTCTCCGCAGATCTTGGAGAATGTGTATGTAGGCGGGTAGCGGGAAGTACATGAGCAGAAACCACCGATACCCCTCGGTGAGTGGGGAGGCCATCAGTTTGGTGTCCGAGTCGAGGACAGTAAGGGCATGGTCTAGAGCCTTGTCCAGCGCGGATTCTGTCGGCTTTTCGCGAGCTTTTGCCTGTTGGGTGTAGTATTCCAGGAGATAGTTCTTGGCCACTGTCCCACGTACTGTCCAGAGAACCATGTACTGCAGAGGATTGTCGAGGCTACAGGAGGCGAGATACTTGCGCTCTATAGTATTCTCGAACTCGGCCATATCGCTGGGATGCTGGGATGTGCCCACCATGCGATGGAGGAGGGGATTCGTGAGGTCAAGATGAAAGGGACTATGACGGATAAAGTCTGCAATCTCACTCCGAGCCACAGTAAAGATTGCCTCGGTCGGTCGGTCGTGTGCGGCAGGCATTGCCGTCATCTCGGGTCGGAGATCAAAGTCGTGTATGTTGGCTGGTGGCCGACAGTCCCAGGTTGGTTCTAATGGAGCTGTTCGGTAGTCGAACATCTCGCAAATGCGGCTATCGAACAAGATGAGAGACCACCACAGCCGGCGGCGCATCTCCCCTTCCAACGCCGGGTAGCGAGCATTGGCCGCTTCTTGATGTAAGCACATACGGCGCGCGATGCGGATAGCCACAGCTAACATGGAGGACAACGACCGGGGGTCCGTATCTTGACGTATAGACACCTTTTCGAGATCAGTATTTGCAAAACTCAGAGATGATCTTATGCACCGACCAGGTACAGAAACAGCGCAGTCAAACTGTCGAGATCGGGAGATCGAAAAACATCACAGCGCCGCAACGCCTGCTGGCAAGCGAGCTGGTAGCGACCTATTTTCTCTTTGCGAGTAGCGCCCAGCACCCTCCGGCAGTCCTCGTCCGTGCAACTCAGCAGAGCCATGCAGTAGATACTGAACATTAAGGCCTCCAGTGCCGGAGGGACCCGAGCTAAATCGGCTGCGGCGTCGATGATGCGGGATTGCAAGGTTGGCGTGTGAGTAACCTTGAGCAGTGGGTCAATGTTATCCAGATACGTCTGCCAAAGTCGAAAGATTTGAGCCTGGTCTGGGTGCGCGGCTGCAAGATCCATGTCGGTCGCTGCAGGGCCGAACAGGAGGGAATCATTCGGTTCACGCTGGTACATCTGATTCCAGACAGTCGTAATCACGCTTTGATTTACATCCTGGCCGAGACCACCATGGGTTGCCTCATCGTCATGGTCAGGGTCCCTTGCATCCGCTGCCTAGGGGTACATCAGTCCAGCCATCCCAATCTCAATCTGCGACTTGCATTACCCTTTGATTCATGGCATGCCACAGGTTTCTATATGAGATATGAGCTAGCTGCACTAGAGATTTGCTTTTGTTCTGTAGCGGTGCAGGAACCTACACTGCTTTGGGCTTCGCATCCGATGGTCGTTCTAGCTCGGACCTGCATGAGCTTGGCTCCCTCTCACCGGGTGAGGTCGGGTCCTCCGGCGAAGGATGTAACGGCTGAAATGGGATGTTGTTGTCGCGTAGGAGGTCCTCATAATGACGGAGACGCTCTAGGAGGTCGCGCTCGGCGAAGCGTCGACGTCGCTGGCGCGTAGCCAGCACACACTCCGCGCCCGCGCGAAGGCAGTTGGCACAGGGCGATTTGCGATCGCATCTGATCTTGCGTTGCTGACAAAGCACACAGGATAAGACTCGGTGTGGCTTGGAGCCAGGAGCGGTGGGGGGCGACTCTGCGGGGGTGGACATGACAGACAACAGCGACCATTCTTGGGAGACAAACGGATGGACGCCGTTCGATGGATGGTTGTAGACGCGAGAGAGAGTCCGAGGCAGGCGCGACGCCGGCGACCGGAGATTATGGGCTGCGGTGGCAGCCTGAGGCATCCAGCTAATGCCTTGCTCGGGACTTGGAATTCCCGAGGCTGCTCAGCATCTTTCACCACCTTCTGCATTTCGATGATTCATCTTCAATCTCAGTATTTAGCCATCAAATTCACCTAGGTCCATGATACATAACGGACTTTGAGATGTAGAAACCACCTGCGTGGCCTTACATAACTGGAACTAGAGGTAACAGCTATAATTCTACTCGATAGACTGCAAATTGACTCCTGGAGAACACCTAAATATACTCTCAAGAGGAAAGTATGCCCAGCTTACGTACCAAGTACTCATATAGTAGCTATAGGGTGCCGATGTGAAAGGGCTTTGTGTCCCCGGCACGGATAGGGTCAACATCCCGAGGTCAAAGCTCAAGCTCTCATACATGAGTAGTACTGGTATGTCCGAGAGGTAAATCACCCCCAGATAAGCAGTTGTACTGTACTTGAGGCTGCCAATGAGCAAGAGAGCCAAGCAGATGTACGTGGCCTGGGGTGACTCAATTACAAAGCTCGGTGCCTCGTTGGAGGACGCTGTGAGTCAGCGGAGGTCGGCCTTCACATGGCAGCGCCACAGACAAGGACCCATACATGCTTCTGGGTCCTACGTAGCCACTGTTCAGGCCTATGGGGTGTTGGGATAGGGCTGCAACGATGCGCGCGCAGGCAGTAACTATGCGAAGTGTGGCTGAGGTGGCGGTGGCTCTCGGGCTTAACTTCTTGATCTGGCAGCTCAAGCCGATAGTGGCTCGGGTCTGAGTCACGGTGCGCTCTCATTGCGGCGCGAAAGGCCTAGCGCGGCATTATCTCCGAGTGCTGTAAGAAGTCCGAGGCTCGGGAAATACGAATTCCGCCTTATCTCCGACCGGCAGCAGAAAGTGGCGAGTGAATGCATCCCAGGCTGGCAACAAGCGTTACGACGACTATATCGCGGTGGCGAAACTCTATCAAAACATCCAGCATGGTCACCTTGATGGGAATCTATAAAAGCTGTAGAAATCCCGGGCTGATGATGTCTATCTCCATCACCCAACACTTTGTTCCATTCATCCCTTAATCAAAATACCTTCTCTTCTACATCAATTCACTACTACCATTTCTCTCATAAAATCAACAACAACGAAGAAACAATATGGCTTCGATACGCCAACTCAACCAAACTGCTCCCTTCTGGGACTTTATCGCCGAGATTGAAGAACGCGGGTTCTCCCACCACCATGATCACGACAACGATGCCACCGACAACGAAGAGCAGTGGCACGGTCGAGGAGGTCGCCACGGACGTCGTGGCCCTCACCACCGCCGCCACCGCGAGCCTACCCCGGAAGACGATGAAGACGACGAAGAAACAATCCACGAAGTAGAGCTAGAGGTATCATCCTCGGACAGCTCCGACGAAGAACACGATGAGCCCCGCGGCCCCAAGCCACACCACGGCCGCAAGGGTCACGGAAAGCACAGCGGTTTCCACGGCAAGGGACATGGCGGTCCTGGTCATCGTCGCCACAGCCCCGGACCAGGTGGTCCCAGAGGCTTCGGACCCCGAGGCGGCCCTGGTCCTTTCTCGGGTCATCGAGGTCCCCACGGTTTCGGGGGCCCCGGGGGTAAATTTGGCGGTCATCACTTTGGTCCCCGCGGCGGCTGCGGTCCTCGTGAAGATATCGACTTCCTTGAGCCCTTCGGCCCTCACAGAGGTCACCACGGCGGATTCGGTGCCCGTGGTGGTCATCACGGACCGCACCCGTACTGGGGAGGACGCAAGCACATGCGCGGATTCAAGCATGGCGGCCGATGTGGTCCTCCCCCGCCTCCTCCGGGCTTCTTCGGACCCTGGGGCCGATTCGGATTCGCCAACAAGAACAACACCGAGTTCCAGCCCGAAGTGGATGTCTACGATACCCCCGACGCTTTCCTCATTCACGTCTCCCTCCCCGGTGCTAAGAAGGACGCGGTGGAAGTCAAGTGGGATCCGCGCAAGTATGAACTCAGCATCTCTGGTGCCATCGAGCGCCCTGGAGACGAAGAACTGCTGAAGACCCTGGCGCTGGACGAGCGTCGGGTGGGTGCCTTCGACCGCAAGGTGCGCCTGGGCAGTGCTGCCCACCCGGTCGAACTGAATGCCGATGAAATCACGGCGGAGATGGAGAATGGGGTCCTCAGTGTGCGGTTGCCCAAGGTGGAATCGGATGTGGTGGTGGTAACCAAGGTTGATATTCAGTAATTGGGACTGCTTGTCGGGTTACTTGCTATGAAAGTGAGGCGTTTTTGGGATTCTTGACATACTTCTGGCTCTAGTGTTTTGTGTTTAATTTACGATGTCTTTTTGCCCCAGCTTGGTCCATTTCCGGAGAGAACTGATAAGCGTAACTCGTAGCCTGTATGCCTCAGGAAGCTTCACCGTGTAGACGGCTCTCGGTGTAATTCTCCATGCGAGCATGTGATGGATATTGACTTTGACGAGGGTGGAGGTTTCCTCCTCTGGGAAAGTTGTCGGAGTAAGGTAGGAAGACATGGCACTAGGGACCCAACACGGCACCAGGTCGTATATATGAATCTATTGGATATTACACTGGGTGCGCTTATAATTGATACGAACCCTCCAGAGGCTTCGGTCCCTCCTTCGACTCCATTCCTCATGTATGCACAATCCTGGTCGTCTTACTATGCATCACTAGCCACGTTTAGCGTACTCGGTTCGCCATGCAGAGTCTCGGAGTCGGAGGCATCGGGGCAGGAGGCTCGTATCGCGCCACGTGCCGAGTGCCATTCATGGCAAGATATGCGGTTCGTTCTCACGCTGCATCAGATCTCATCTTGGCTATCAGCCAGGAAAGGAAGGTACATAGAAACCCCACCGGGGACCCTCCGATCCCCGACAACACGAGGCTCTAGAGTGGAAATCACTTTAAATTACCCTATTTCGGCTCCGACTCCTCGGGAAGTATAGTATAGGATACTACTAGTATATTAGTTGATACACAGACTGCGGTGAAGGTGTCATTTGGGAGAGTCCGGCCTGTTCGACTGTGCTCCCTAACCCATGGAGGTAAGCTTCCTGGTGGCTGATGGCGCAAGCAGAGCAATATGGGTCATCTTCTCGTAATTGCCAGCGATAGATAGCAATTCGCGAGCCGTTTCTGCAGCGAGACACCCCGGTGCTGCAGACGATTGTCCCGCTTAGCCTAGATTCGGGTTAGGGTGAAGCGAGACCCCTGTCATGCAGGGACAGCAAAGCTGCCGACAGAGTCTCACTCCCCCATTTTATCCAAGACCCGGCATTTCAAACACGAGAAAGTTCTGCAGCAGGTCGGGGTGATTGGCGTAACCACTCCCTGCAGTGGAGGCTTGGGCATAGCGAACCGGTGCGATCTCTCCCTCCTTCATAATGCCTCATTCTTGGCGGAGTTGGGGCTAGAATCGCCGTTAGATTGATAGCAGATTGTCCCCGCATTCACCCGTCATGTCGTAATACGGGACATCTGATGGAGAATGTAAGACAGAGGGATACTGCTTTAGGGTTGGGCGGTTCTGCTAACCAGCAATCAAACGTAAATGGGCGAGCGAGATGACATCCCGCCGGGGCAAAGTGGTTGGAGAAGGGGACAAGGGACTCAAGGGAGTGGCATAGGGTCCATTTTCCCAATGAGGGTTATTTAGTGCGAATTAGTGCACCTTCATACGGGCTTGTTTGTCAAGTGGTGCAGTGGTGTGCAGTGGCAGCTCCTTCGAGAATCCACTATCAATCTAATTTGCGGAAGGTGATTGGACGGATCGGTACAACTGGAGATATTGAGTGGGGAAGAGCAGCTTGAACACGGCGCGACTTCCTCCGGGCGCTCGGTTGGCACGGCGGCACTGCCAAGCCCGACCAGTCAGAATCCCATAAGCAATCCATAATCCGTGCTCCGTATAGAGAGCCACCAGTGCAGTGCAGTAGTTGCTGTAGCCCTAACCCCGGCTCATCGTAGTCCATCAGGGACATTGTCCCTAGTCCCTCTAGTCCCTCTCCAGGCTGCAGCCAAGACTTCTGCGATACGAGATCCCAGTCGCTTCGAGATGAGTAGATGGTTGACAATCATGACCCAATGCTGAGCATACCCTTCCTGTTCGGAGACACCAAGGGCTTCCAGATGGCGGATGCCCAGGTATAAAGAGGCCCTCATCGCCCAGGCAAATAGAGAATCATCAGAGACTCATCACTCCGAGAATCCCAGCAAGCAAAGACCAAGCCAGTCCAGCAGCACCTTCTCAGCTTCAAAATGCGTTTCAGCAACATTCTCGCAGCCCTGGCTCTTGGAGTCTCCTCTGTTCAGGCGTGGAACCGTATCGACAAGGACAATGCGGTAGGTCTTGACAAGAACGCCCTTGTGGTTCGCAATTTGAGTGTCTGACACTTCTATCCAGGCCCTCCTTGTGATCGACCACCAGGTCGGTCTCACCCAGCTGGTGCGCGACTACAGCACCAACGACTTCCGCAACAACATCATTGCCCACGCTGCCATCGGCAAGGCCTTCGACCTGCCCACCGTCTTGACTTCCTCCTCCGACACTGGCCCCAACGGTCTTCTCCTCAAGGAGATCACCGACATGCACCCCAACGCCACCTTCGTCCGCCGCCAGGGTGAGGTCAACGCCTGGGACAATGCTGAGTTCCGTGCTGCCGTCAAGGCCACTGGCAAGAAGCAGCTGATCATCGGTGGTATTGTCACTGAAGTTTGTAAGTCGCCCTCTAACGATATAATCTGAGACCTCGAGAGGCTAACGATCCCAGGCACCGCTTTCCTGGCTCTCTCCCTGATCGATGAGGGCTACGAGGTGTATGCCAACACCGAGGCCAGCGGTACCTTTGATGCCAAGCTCGCCATCGATGCCAACCGCCGCATGGAGAAGGCCGGTGTCACTCTGATGGGCATCTTCGGCATTGTCTGCGACCTCATGCGCGACTGGCGCAACACCCCCGGCCTGCCCGAGCTCCTCCCCTGGCTCGACCAGTAAGTTCTGGATGATCTTATCGAATTTCGTTCTGTGGTGCTAACGACCCCTGCAGGTACCAGTTCGCTTACGGTCTGGTTGCTCGCCACCACGCTGGTGCCATTGTCAACGGTACCCTGGCTGCCGTCGAGGAGACCCTGATCTAAACCTCGTCCGCGCCACTCGGGCACTCCGAGGCTGATGGCCTGTAGAGCAAACCTGGCGACAGTGGCTTTAGCCTTCGTGGGTGCCCGACCGCTGCCCCCTTGTCAAGATAAGCCTTGGACTTGGTTCTAGAGGCTTTGGTTGTGGTCTTGGGTGTTCGAACTATAATACAGTCTAGTAATAGAGAATGGAGTGATTTTTTGAAAATTTGGTCGATGACAGCTGACAGCCAATTCACTAATGCACACGTAAGAAGCTTGTAAGCCAGGGTCCGAAACCGTTAGCTTCAGGGACTCTTCCGTACTCTTCCGGCTACTCTAATCCACTCAACCTTTCCTAAATTTCCAGGATAATATTTCCGCTCCAGATTCTGGCATGGGCTGTAGTATAACATGGCCAGTATGTCTACCTCATGACTGAGGAGTTGTTCTCCTGTGATGGGACGAACCGATTTTCTGCCAAAAAGAAAACGGATAGAAATTAAGTATAACAATATGGAACATGGCAGAATCGCGTTTAGGCCGAGATTCAGGCCCAGTGCCCCATGTCTGGAAATTCGGATTGTTTTCCATAATCCTACTCCGAAACATGAAGAACAAAGTAAGATTGATCATCATGAGAGGTTCACTTCATCTTTCCAGAGACCTGCCAAGATCGTTGCAGATGGTCAACCAACCACATATCAGAATCTCCCAAGTCCGTTATCGCCGCTATCGCCGACTCACGTCTCACTCCTAACTCAGAGTAAGTTACTCTTCATTATCCTCATCTAATCAACTCTAAGCGATTGTCATCTACATCGACTGCATACGCACGAATCACAAAGTCAAATACTTGAACATGCATCTGGAGTTCATCGACGGCAACACTGCCATCTCAGCCACCACCCGAAAGCGTATCCGTAGCCATGTGGCTCGAGGCAAGAACGCGGGGAGACGCCTCGCACGGCCATCTCGGCTGAACAAAGCCCATATCGATCCTCCGACTTACTTCCGTATCCCTGCCCTCCTTCAGAGTCAGAATACCAAGGAACATCAAGAGGCTATGTGCGACATCGAAAGACCCATCACGAGCGGTTTAATCTTCCCGGTAGAGATGGAGCCACAAACTCGGGACATCGCACACAAGGGTATGTCCGATCTACAGAGCAGTGGCACCGATGGCATGTTAACGGTCTCTAGCGTTTGACTTCATTCGTGACCTACGCGGTGCTCCTGGGTTATTTCACATCGTTGAGGAACCAAGCGCTCCTTTAATTTGGGTCCAATACATGTTCCTCGACGCCGCGTGTGAGTGATCTGGTGATTTTGACTTGGCCATCGAGAACGCTGACGGCGAGCAAGACTTCCATTCAGTCATCGCCACGTGTCTGTGGATTGTACCGGGACTCATATCCGAGCAGCACAGAGTCACCGAGGCTTCGCGCCATTTATTACACACTCTACGCCTCATCAACGTCCGGCTGGCCGGCGAAAACTCCACCTCGGATGACACCGTAGCGGCCGTCGTGGGCATGGTGCACTACGAGCGACACCAGGGGCAGTTCGGACGCGCTCTCATTCACACCCGAGGGCTGCGGCAGATGGTCGACCTACGTGGCGGGGTTCTAGAGTTGGGATGTGAGCTGGCAAGGAAGATATTTCTGTATGGGTTGGCAAAGCTGGCTGTGATACGTCCCGCTGACTAGCATTCAGGTGTGATATTGAATGTTCATTCCAGCTGGGCTGTGAGCCTTTGTTCTCTGTTGAAGAGGTTGATGCTGTGGCTTTTTCAGCAAATGACTTTGGGTTGAGACCCACTCCAACGACATCTGGAGCCGTCCCCCAAGGACTAAATCCATATCTAGCCCCGCTGCTACGACATGGAATGCATATTGCACTTGTTTACAATACCATTGAAACCGGTAAACGAAAGCTTACATATTATTCTCATTTCGATCTCGTTCTATCCTTCGGCTATCGGCTGTTACAATTCAGTCCATTGCAGGGACCGCGGCCAGTTAGTCATCTGGACGATGTCATTCACCTTGGCTTGATAATCTTTCTCTGCACTTTCATTCGACGACTGGATCGTGGCATCGCTGACAATCATCTACTTGCGAAACTACTTTGGTCTGTCGCTGAGAAAGTGGGAACCGATCGTGAAACACAGGAAGCACTGCTGTGGGCTCTGCTTGTCGGTACAGCATCTATCCTCTCAAGGGATATCCCGGAGTGGCTTACGGTAATGGTTGCAACTCTGATACAGAGTCTGGGGCTTGCTACCTGGGAAGATACTCTATACTTACTTCACCAATATCCATGGGTCAATGCCCTTCACGATGAGCCTGCCCGAGGGCTTTGGCAAAAAGTGTCTCCGTCTTCTGATACATGATTATTGAACTAATAAAATATAATCATATTGATGACAAAGCTATGAGCAAGATAGCGCATCCTGATACTTGAGAGGTTCTCTAAGTAAGGGATATCCGGCACAGTCTTCTTCGCAATGATGCCCGATCATTCAACTACTGCCTCAGCATAGCTTCCACACATCCCGGCTCAACCGACTCCAGCACCTCCGCCAGAGCATCCCACATTCGTTTCTGCATTGCTTTCCCTTCTTCGTTGGTCACCCAGTCGGGAACATCATTCCTGTATTCGAGCATCAGCGCAGTTCCTGCGATAAATGTCAAAATGCAAATCTTACTCGCCCATCTCGCACGAATGGAGAAGACACCCATGGGATTCCCTCCCCGCCACCGCACCATGCAACAGCGTCCGACTCCCATCTTCCGCCGTCCGCCCGTAAAGCCGATGCATATCAGTGATCTGTGCCTTATGGTCTGAAGGAACATTACGGATCAGTTCAGTCGTGCAAAGCCCGGGGCAAACAAGGTTGAAGACCACCCCTGTGCGCTCGACGGGCAGCATAGTCGCGAGGTGCTTCAGGGCCAGGATCTCCATCAACTTCGACAGGGGATAACTACCGCATGCATTAGCTGGTCCTTCTCTTCATCAAATCACAAACAGTGACTGAACAGTAAGAGGACACTCACCTCTTAGCCTGCAACCCCTCATCCCGTTCAATCCCCACCAGCGGATCCTCCCAGATCCCCTGCCACTCCTCCTGGGCTGTGAACCCGATTCGACTCGTCACCATCACCACTCTGACCAGCCCACTATCACTCCTCTCCGCACTCTCCCGCATCTTCCTCGCCAACAACACAGCCAAGAAGAACGTCCCCAGCACATTGACCGTCACAGACAGGAGATGGCCTTCCGCGCGGACAGGGCCCATCATCGCCACCGCCGCATTCTCGATCACCGCATCAATGTGCTCCAATTCTGCAATGGCCCGCTGCGCAAACGCCTTGACCGAATCAAAACTGCTGAGGTCGAGGTGCCACACCTCCACCACGCCGGGACGAGTGGTACCGTTCTCGATCGCGTCTTTCGCCCTCTCGCCAGCCTCGAGACTGCGGACTGCAAGAATGACCTTGTCGGCTCCGAGCGCGACGAGATGCTTCGCCGCCTCGAAACCGAGGCCCGTGTTTGCTCCGGTCACGATGTAGGTTCTCCCTGAGATGGCCTCGGGGGTGGCGAGGAGGGGGAGATTGCGGCGCTGGGTTGAGACAATTTCGTCGGTAGACATTGTCACTTCTTCTGTATCTTGTTTTGTTCACGGGGAATGTAGATCTAAAGGGAAAGAAGATTGGCGTTGATGGCTGTTAGTCCAACTGAATGGAAGCGGTTTCTCGGAGTCGACATGCTCTTTATACCCATGGTTGGCGGTGCGTCATGTTTGCTATGGTTGATCGGAGTTTACGGAGTATGTGACTTCATAGGATAGTAATGATTTTGTAAATGTTCTTAAGTCCGACACAGCATTGGATCTTGGGGTTTAACATCAGTATCTCCATCAAGGTGACGATGTTGGTTGATACCCCAGGTTCGACCACTGGGAGAGTAGTGTCCTAATCGGGTTAGCTGGGAGATACGCGGGCGCCCCCCGTGGGTTCGAGCGGGGCAACTTTTGGCCAGTGGCATCGGGTCATGACTCAGCTTTGGCACCTTCAGGAAGATTGATACTCCGGGCTAGTTCGAAGATGACCGTCCTTCTGTCACGTGAGCTTGCGGTTCACCTCCAGCTCTTCAAGGTTTGTACTCCGGATTCCTCAAGCCCTCAAACAAAAGAAACAAAACCCCGACTTTTGAGAAGAAGGTACAATGTCAGCTTTCAGATTCACTGGTCAAGATCTAGATAACAACCTCGTTAGCTCTATAGCCTCTCTTCTGAATGCTGCCGGCGTTCTTAATCTACTCTGGTGAATCATCATGAGTTGCGCAAGCAAAAGGTGGCATTGCTTACCCTTTACCTGAGATAGTAAGGGCAGGCATTGACATACGTACTTCCCAACCATCGCGAAAAATATTTCGGGAATGGGTCCAAGTGGTGGGATACCACTTCTCCAGCTGCGTACGAAAAGCCCTTGAATCCATATCGATCGATATAGGCAGCAAAGAAAAGGAGGAAGAGAGCGCAGAAACAAGGTATTGCGACCGGGGAAGCTACTCAATAGCCTCCCGCGTAGCATGCGGCGGTAATCCACCATGTCACATAGGACGATCCCACGGATGTTCAGACACGCTCTGTATATGCACAGCACCCCCATGCTCTAATCGAAATGTGCAAGGCATCTCAGCCTGGATAATTACACTATACACGGTCGGGTCGACCCAAACTGTACAATCCCCTCCCACAGATATCAATACCCCTCCTGATCGTTCCAGTACAGCGTCCCGTGCTGCACCTCGCCGGTCGGCTTGAGCTCCCAGCGCAGAACCAGCCGCGTCCACTGCAGCAGATGGCTGGCCACCTTGATGTGGCCGACGTCTGTCGGGTGGTTCTTGGGGTTGATGTCGTTGTGCTGCAGGATGCCGTCCGTGTTGAGGTAGTGCACGAAGGTCCAGCGCAGGTCCTTGAAGTACTCGTACACCCGGATAATCTCGTCCTTGTACTGGATCGTCGACTTGTACTCCGTGCCGACTTTCTGGAAGGGGCCCCATTGCGACTGGCCGACCGTTAGCGGCAGTCGACCGACATGAGCCAATCGGCAGGTGGTTTGCTTACCATAAGAACGATTTCGGCTTTGGGCCACACGCGATGGATCTCCTCCACCATGTCCACGTACGCTTGGTAGAATTTGTCGCCGGGCACTTCGTTCGGGTGGCGCCAGTCGTTTCCGCCCATCTGGATGAACACCAGGTCGGCGGGTTGCTCGGCCGAGTTGTCGAAGGCGGGAGGGTTGTCGCCGTAGAATTGGTGGGCACGGGCTCCGGGGTCGGAGGCACGGTTCCACCACCAGGTCTGCAAGTGTTAATTCGTTAATTCTGGGGACGGCGTGCAGTTCGAAGATTGGGGGAATACCATTCCGTGGACGCCACCGCCGTAGCATTGCATGTCAGCCAGGCAGACACCGGGGTAGGCCTGGATTAAAATGAGTCAGAGTGTGCGTGTGCGGTTTGAGGGGCCCCTTAAGAGAGGGTTCAACTGACAGTGATGGTAAATTCAGCATCTCCAAGTCCAACGCCGTAGAGGAAGGACCAGGATGACAGGGTCTCGTAGGTGGCATATTGACCCCCGGCCAGCCTGTTCGGTCAGTACCTGAACACGCAAGCATCCACCATGTACACTCACGAGCCTCCGATAATCTCCACCTTTCTCTTGTAGGGAGTGGGTTTCGTGATGTAGGCGTCCTTCGCAACGGAAACGCCAGCCAACTGGACTGTGCAGGGGATAAGCAGCGGAACGGCATACGCGCAGAGACCAACTTATCCTATGCCCCAATTCGTCACTGGCAAGTTGTCAGCCTTCAGGTTCTGCGCAGCACAAGCTTATCCGGTTCGCGCACCTCGCATCTCAAACACATTGCTCTTGGTGTCGATGCCATCGGTGAAGTCATCGGGCCCGATGAACTGGTAGGTCGCATCGGCCGTCACGTTCGAAAATCGCCAGTCCAGAGACCCAATTCTGTGGGATTGTAGTTGGTATCGCGGGATGATCGAGAGTGAAGAAGGTAGGGTGAAAGGGGGGGAGTATACCGATAAGCGACGAGGGCGCCGTTGGAGGTACTGGGGCCGAAACTTAGAGCTAACTGGAATGTGGAGTCGCAATGCGTCAGCCCTTTTTCTGTCTTTCTTCCACGGTCGGCACGGTCGGTCGCGGGGAGGATTAAAACCTTACCTTGCTGCCGGAAAACTCAACCTTGATCCCAGGGGCTCTATGCGCAGAGAGGCAGAGAGTTAGTGACCTTGAGTCCGGCGCATGCCATTTTTCACGGAAAGAACAGAAAAACCCACGACCACCCTGGTCTTGAATTAGCCACGAACTGGAGTGTTTCCCAAATCGAGGTGGACTCACAAGAAATGTGCTGGCTATCCCAACGGCCTTTGTAGGCAATCTCCGGGACCCCCGCGTCGTAGTTGCGCCAGGAGTCATCGAGTTTGATGGGGGACTGTTGGCCGGGGTAAGGGTCCTCGCGTGGCTGGCCATTCTGCAGAATGGTGGCAGCCACGGGCCAGACCCGGAGGAAGATGAGTAGCAAAATGGGGGCGAATCTCATGGTGTGCACCAGCAGCCTTGGAGGGAGGGAAACTTGACGGTCACAGGCAGAGAAGACTCATGATAAAGGAGCAGAGCACATGCGAACGGGGGTCGAACAGAATTAAAGGTCAGGGGCGACCAGCGCACTCACTTCCACCAAATTCAGCCCAGCCCAGCCAAGCCCACGGCCAAGGTTGCATTTCCCCAGTAGGGCCAGCAGGCCCAGCAGGCCCAGCACTGATGATGATGACTGGTGGCTTGCCGCCGATTCCCGCGCCACGCCCGCCCATTATGAGGTGATCGCTGACCCTGATTCGCTGTAATACGCTGTCCCTTGATGCCTCGGCGCTAAGGCGTCAAATACCCACAAACATAGCAAACACCGTCATTCATCCTTCACTGGGCCCTCATAGGCTGGCGCGTTGTGTGTCGACTAGGTAGTAAGTATAGGACCATTCGATTCAAGGTTCCAAGTTCACGATCACGCATCCGTGCTTCCTTTCAATATCATCTCTCAATCTCTCACTTGTTAACAGCTTCAGTCCCTTGACGTCACTTCATCCACCTACTACTCCTATAGCGGCATATATCATCATCCATCTCATACCTATATCACCGAAGTACTAGTTGTCTAATTCTCCCACATCTTCCACGCTACACCAACCACACTTTGCTTACCTCACTACTAAATTCAAAACATCTACTCAAAAAGTCCTTCAAATATGAAAGAAGAGAGTGACAAGAGCCTGAGACCTGCTAAGCAGATTCGCATCTCCCAAGATGAGGGCAACAAGTAAGCATTCTCCCCCTATCTATTTACTAGGCACTAATCGCAACGCAAGATATGAAGGGGCTTGCCTGACGATCATGGTGGGCCCCGGAACAAGTCGCTACACCGCGCATGAGAAGATGGCTCGTGCATCTTCGCCCTACATCGACAAACTCCTGCGGGAGCGCACCACGCGCATCATCGATCTCCCTGGCGAGGAGCCTGCGATGGTGGCCATGTATGTGCACTGGCTCTACCATCGCACGCTGCCCGTGATCTGCGACCAAGCCCAGCAGGAGTACCTCCATCTGATCAAGGCATACGTCCTGGGGCTCAAGCTACTCGATACCCAGTTTCAGGATACCGTGGTCGATGCTATTGTTGAGCAGAGACAGTCCAGCTCCCAGGATGGCAAAAGTCCCGCTCCCAGCCGCGAAGCGATCAAATACGCCTACTCTCACACTTCTTCCTCGGCCCCAATCCGTCGACTCCTGGTGGATATCACCGCAAACCGCACAACTGATCCCAAATGGCTTACTTCTACTGGGAACGATATGCCTAGGGCGTTTCTTCTGGAGCTGGTCGCCAAGCTGATGGGCCGCCGTGCGACGAAGAAGGAGCCTCTCGACCCCTTCGCTTATCATAAGCACGCGCGTGTCTCCAACAATGCATCTCAGGCAGAGGACGATTTGGGACTTCAGGATCAATCAGGTACTTGGGCCATCCATATGTATAAGGCAGCACACTCACATCTTTGCACGACAGGAATCTCCCAACGAGATTTCTCGGGTTCACGATTCGGGAAATTCGCAAGGAAACGTAACCTTGATCATATTATCTCGGCCAACCGAGGGCTCGTGTGATGCACTTTTGGGAAGATGTTACAATGCACACGGGGTTGGGGGTTTTTTTTAGGGGATCGTAAGGGAATACGGTGCTGAAATGGTAATAACGTTCTTGCTCTCATATCCCAAGCGGTACCAAAGGGCTTAAGTGACGTGGAATGACAATGCCAGTTGACCTTCTTGGTCGGACAGTCGCCCAGTAGATCCACCTTCTCTGCGATTATGGATTGAGAGTCTATGCCTTGTTTCGTTCCAGAATTGTAGCTTTGTAAATAAAGCCCTCCAACCGGCCAACAATGGTAAGACTTTGTGCTCAGTATGTGAATTTTAGTCGCCCTTGAGTGCGATCGATCTACCGCGACCAGAGGAGATAAGCAAGTAAACTCCGGGAGGGAGATTATCACGCCCTGCCCTTGAACTTTGACCTATTCGCATTTTGGAATGACAGGTAGGATGTAGCTTGTTCATGTAGATACAGACGGACAGAAAAGCTGGACAGCAGGATTGCCCCACTGTAGTAAGGCAGAGCCAGACATCGTTGGGAGGAAAAAAAATCCAACAGCAAAAAGGTATGACAAGAGTGGGATTCGAACCCACGCCACTTGCGTGACTAGGAATGTTGCTCGTTGGAGCGAACATGGATGATCAGGTTGCCTGACCCTAGCGCCTTAGACCGCTCGGCCATCTTGCCTTGGTGACAGAAGGCCCGCTGCTTTGGTTTTATAACCCGCATATCACGTAGGTATCCTTCGCACCTGGGTTCTGTCCAGCATCAGCACAATACACCTGCAAAACACTATTGATAAGCTATTATCACATGGAGGCGATATGATGTGTCTCTGGAGAGCTCACCGGACCATTCTAATGTGCCTTATGATTGATGGCGACCGTGTCTAGAGGTACCCTGATCCGAGGCTGTAGCTGGGGTCAGATATATATCTATCCGCCTGTCATGCCAGCGTGCCTTCCCGAGTTTCAACAGCAGCAATGGCCATGTTGTCATCATCCACAAATGATTTGTCCCCAGACATCAACCAACAGAAGAGATTCCAGCCACAACTTCATAATCCCTCAACAACTGTGTCCGCCCCGCTACCATAACCCTTGGTAAATGAACCCGGATTTCTGGCAGCGCTGCGACGCTCCCCATGACATGAGCTTACGAGATTTGTCCTTCCACCAAAATAAGCTCGAAAAGCCTGAATGGAGCAACTGAGAAGATGGCGGTTGGCATGAGCCAGTTCCCTGGGTCGAGTGAAAAGGCCGAGGAACACCGACAGCCTGTCAGCCTGTACCAGCGAGCCGGGACTGCTATATCGCGATGGATTGGTGTCACCAGTCCGACTCCGATGAGCAAACGTCTCCATCGAGGATGAAGAGCGCTATAAAGACCAAGACCACTGCAAAGCCTCGCGGAGAACCAAGCTACTGCTCATCAAAATCTCGACCCTCCCGAGCTTAGCTGTACCCTCATTGAATCCCCCTTCACTGCTGCATCATCCGACAGGCCCGTTCTCCCCCAGCTTGAAGGCGCAACATTCGACGCCAACCTCCGCGACCGGCACATCATCTACGACTACGCGGCCCACGACGGCAACGGCAAGCCGGAGAAATGGCGCTACGAGATCTGGTCCTTCAACGAAGACCGGGTGGTCTACGCCATCCACGGCGGCCCGATGGCCGGCCGCAAGAACTTCCAAACGGCGACGTATCAGTGCATCCGTCCCGGCGAGCTATGGCAGGTCAACTGGTTGGAGGAAACGGGGACGATTTGCTCCTTGGTGTTCGATATCTCGAGCCGACGCTCGAGTACTCTGCTGGGCTTCTCCAAAGGCCACTGGACCCAGAACGAGGCTGCGCATGGCGACAAGCGCAACTTGGAGGATTTTGTCCGCTGGCGCGAGTTGGCGAGGATTGGATCGTCGCAGGCGGACCGAGTGATGTTGAGTGAGCAGGCTGACATCCTGCAGGATTTCCACGGAGCGGGGGAGCTCAAGCCGATTGATCCGTCCTGGCCAACGCTGTAAGTGGCTGGACGTGGCGCCAAGTGGCTGGATTTATGCATACCTGGTACTGTACACACTAACCTAATGCTGTACGGTATGATCCAAGTACAGCCGATAGGTCAACTCTGGTCATGCAATATGATGTACCGTAGATGATGATGTGTTCATAAATGCCTAAGCCCGCTTTTGATCCGGACAAGCTTTGGTAAGCCCACCAAGAATCAACTCGCACGTATAAGCAGCAATTCTGATATCTACTAGCCATATCGCCGGCCTGCATGTAAGCTCCACGTCCATCGTGACCTGTCATAACTCAGAGACATGGCAGAGTCCCGGCACCATATCCGGCGCTGGAATGCACGATCCATGATGATCCTGGACCAACACCTCGGGGTTTCCGGCTTTCGGCGCCTGCAAACCCCGCCTTTGCCTACTATATAAAGAACATACCAATCGGTCCCTGCTGCAATCAACAGACCGTTGCAATCCGTCCTCAGCAAGAATCTACTACTCGATTCGAAACGAAAAACAAAATGTTGTTCATCATCGGTGTTGTACTTGGCTGCTTGCTTGTCGTGGGTGTCCTTGCTTCGATAACGCCCAACCGCAACACTAATAGTCGGGCTATCTACAGCACTTCTTCTATCGAGGACTGACCAGCCCTCTCGCCCATATCCCGGGCCCGCGCTCTTCGCGATGGACCAGTGCGGTCTTTGCCTACTACTGCGTGCGGGGCGAGGTGGCCCAGTATGTCCATAGCCTGCACCGCAAATATGGTACTGTACAGCCCGCTGGACCCTGCCAGACGAAGTACGCACCATAACCCCAACTGACTCACCCACTCGCTAGGCCCCGTCGTCCGCGTTACCCCCACGGAAGTCGACATCTGCGATACCAGTGCCGTCAAGCAGATCCACAAAACCGGCAGTGCATTCCTCAAGTCCCAGTGGTACGTCGACCTCACCCCACGAGAGAGACAGAGCACCTTTTCCACCGTCGATCCCAAGTTCCATGCCGCCCACCGGCGACTGCTGTCCTCACCCATTTCCGATGCGGCCCTGATGACCCATTTCGAGCCACTCATCCGCGCCAGAGTCGGCCAAGCAATCGATGGACTGGACCAAGATATGGCAGCCACGGGAGCCGGGGATGTGTACAAATGGATGCTATTCATGGCCACGGACATCATCGGGGAGATGTCCTTCGGCGAGTCCTTCCGCATGCTGGACTCAGGCAAGGTGCGTAATACCCATTCTCCGAACGAACAGGAGCAACGGGCTCACCAACAGCAGAAAAGCCAATACAGCAATGACCTGGAACGGATCGCATTGACCGGGATCATCCGCACCACGTTTCCGACCATGTTCAAGCTGGCAGCGACTCTGCCGCTGCCCATCTTCCGTGAGACAGTGAAAGCCGTGGACCGTCTGGAATCCTACGCCGTGGCCTCCATCGGCCGCTATTATGGCCTACTGAAACAGAACCCGAAGGACCCAAAGCCTACCCTGTTCACCAAACTGTATGACGCCGGCGAGAACGGCCTCTCCAAGGACGAGATCACCGCGGAGGCACGCACCTTCATCGTGGCCGGTAGTGACACCACTGCCGTGACGCTGACCTACCTGATCTACGCCGTGTGCCAGAACTCGCGGATCCGAGACACGCTGGTCGCCGAAATCGCGCAGCTCCCGGCGGACTTCACCGATCGGGATCTGCGCGGCTTGGCGTACTTGAATCGGGTCATTCTGGAGTCGCTCCGACTCTACAGCGCGGTTCCGTCGGCGCTGCGTCGTGCCGTGCCTGCTGGCGGGGCCCATCTCGCGGGCTATAGTCTTCCTGCCGGGGTCACGGTGGGCACGCAGTCGTATTCTCTGCATCGCGACGCGAAGATCTTCGCGGACCCGGAGGAGTTCGAGCCGGATCGATGGGTGTCGCCCACTCAAGCGATGAAGGATGCTTCGCTGCCATTTGGTGGAGGGTCGCGTGGTAGGTTCGAGATTGTGCCTGTTATCCGGGCGAAAAATGAGTGCTAATTCATGAATCAGTCTGTCTGGGAATACATCTGGCACGAATCGAGCTACGACTAGCCACGGCGATGTTCTTCCGTCGGTTTCCACAGGCACGCGTGTCGAGCCGCCATGGGATGAGCGAGGCAGATATGGTGATGGAGACCTTCTTCCTGATGGCGCCCAAGGGGCATCGGTGTCTGATCGAGGGGCGGGTTTCGCAGCAGAAGGTTCAGTCTTAGGCGGTCGTTACTCTTATACTCTGGATGATGATGATGATCTTCATGATGAGGATTCAATAGCACACTGCCGTAGGTTGCAGATGCTTGCAGTGGATCATATAACGAGTAGATGTAATATGCCATCGGGGTGTCATCCTATGGGTTTCCCCGCACTCAGCAGCAACTAAGCTTCCCCGCTTCAACCGCACCTCACCAAACAAGTAACACAACAACACAACAACACAACAACACAACGCACTACAACACACCACAACGCACCGTTGCACAAACCACATTCATCCACAACCATGTCCAGCACGTCCAACACCAAGCCCCTCAGCGATCGCGAGGCACTGGCCTTCCGCCAAATCCCTACCATGACCTTCTCCACCGCCACCAACCCTCTAACCGCGCCTCTTGCCCCCGACCCGAGCGCCGACACGCCATCCCTCCGCGCCGCATCGCGCTTCGCCGTCCCCGGCAGAGCCATCATCACCGGCGGCGCAGGCTCCCTGGGCCTAACCGTCGCGCGGGCCCTACTCGAACACGGCCTGACGGCGCTCGCCCTCCTCGACCTGCCGGCGACGATCACCACCTCGACCGCCGCCCTGACCGAACTCACCACCTCCTTTCCCAACGCACAAATCCACGCCTATCCCGTGGACGTGACCTCCCCCGAAAGCATCACCACCACCATCACCACGGCCGTAACCAGCATGGGCGGCGTCGACCACCTCCTCTGCTTCGCCGGCATCGTCTCCTGCACGCCGTCGACCGGCGCCGCACCCGCCGAATTCAGCAGAGTCCTCGACGTCAACCTGACGGGCTCCTTCCTCTGCGCCCAGGCCGCCGCGGCCCACATGATCGCCCAAGGTACGGGGGGCAGCATCGTCTTCACGGCCTCCATCTCCGCCCACGCGACCAACTTCCCGCAGCCGCAGGTGGCGTACAACGTCAGCAAGGCCGGGGTGGTGCACATGACCCGCAACCTGGCGGCGGAGTGGGCCGTCCACGGGATTCGGGTCAATAGTGTCAGTCCCGGGTATATGGATACCGTGCTGAATGCCGGGGACGGACTGCAGCCGTTGCGGGAGATCTGGGCGCAGCGGTGTCCGATGGGTCGGATGGGGGATGTGGAGGAGGTGACCGGGGCGTTTGTCTTGCTGTGTAGTCCACGGGGTGGGAGGTATATCACCGGAGTGGATTTGGTGGTGGATGGGGGGGCGATGACTTTGTGAGCACCCTAGGTGGAGATAGATAGGGTGGGGAAGGGGAAGGGGAAGGGGAAGGTTAGGGCTAGATGCCAGTTGGTGGTATTTTGATTTAGCCTCCATAGATATCAGATTTGAGGTTGAAGTAGACTCCCACTTGAAAACAGATAGCAGAAGCAGTACTACTCGTGACACGGCTAGTACACATGGCTTGGGTTCGCTACAACACCAGTAAAGTACCAGTGACTAGTGTCTGTGTCCCCTTTACGCGAGACAGAATGATGCTTTAATAGACCTAAATACGGTCGGAATTGCACTTGACTTGTTCGTCGAATGCATTGGCGTTTCTGGCCTTGCCACGAAGAGACTGTCCAAGGACGACTTGAAGTAAACCGCTGCGACCGAGGAAGAAGTTTATGGGCGAGGCACTCTTGCAGACCACTGGGGGCAAGAATGAGATTCCGAGGTCTCACAACCATGAGGGCGATGTGACGCTGATAGACTGACTGACTAGGCCGAAAGGGGCAATTCGGATGAGAGCCCCCCTCTCAGATAACATTCCCCAGACAATAAGGAAAGCCACTTTCCTTCTCACAACTGTGTTACAGCACCTGTTAATGCGTAGGACAAGTCATCCCATGAACCTGATAAGAGACAATCGCATGCAGGAGTCATCTGACACCACGAGCGCATTTAAAAGCGACTCGACGAGCCTATCCACCAGTCCGCACCACCAGCATCTACTCCATAACCCTATCTGGATCCAGAGCCCAAACACATACATAACGCACACCCACACTACAAATCCACCATGACTCGCCCCCCCCTCCCAGTCCCACCTCCTATTGATCCCTCCTACACCCCGACCACTAGCATCACCACCCTCCCGGCCACCAGCCCCATCGAATCCATCCTGGCCGTCCTCGAGCGCGACGGCGGCCTCATCCTCCGCGACCTCGTCACCCCCTCCGAACTACAAGCCATCGCTGCCGAGACCGCGCCCTGGAGCACCCCGCGGCGCCACCTGGACCCCACCGCGCAGGGCGACGCCTTCTACACCATCCCCCCACAGACCACCCTCATTCCAGGCCTAGTGGGCAAATCCGCCACCGCAGCGCGCATCTGCGAGCACCCCGTCCTCGACGCCCTGCGCGAGCGCATCCTCGTCGACGAATTCACCGTCACGCGCGAGGGCTTCATCGAGCCCAATCGCATCGACCCCCTACTGAGCATGAGCGCCTCGATGAACATCGGCTACGGGGCGCCGCGCCAGCTGCTCCACCGCGACGACAACGTGCACGGGGTGAAGCACCAGGTGCCGCCCGGAGGGGAGTGGTCGTTTCAGAACGCCAGCCAATTCGGGTGTCTCGTGGCCGGGTGCGAGGTGACGCGGGCCAAGGGGGCAACCATGTTCGTGCCGGGCAGTCATAAGTGGGGGGATGGCCGGGCGGCCATGCCCGACGAGGTGTGTTTTGCGGGTACGTCTGCCCTTTCCCCGAGCAGATTTTCTGAGCTCTTGGAGCGAGAGAGACTGCAGAACCAAGACGAGCTGACTGAATGCGCTATGGTGGTGGAGGTAGAAATGGCCCCCGGCTCCGCCCTGATCTTCCTCGGGTCCGCGTACCACGGCGGCGGTCACAATTCTGTGCCCGACTCGGTGCGGACCATGCACAGCTTCTTCTTCGTCCGGGGCACGTACCGCACCGAGGAGAATCAGTTCCTGGCCATCCCGCGCAGCAAGGTGCTGGGGATGAGTCCGAAGATGTTGCAGCTGCTGGGGTATACGAAGCCGACCACCTCGTTGGGCATTGCGGATAATATCAGTCCGCATGAGGACGTGAAGGGGATCTGGGAGAGGGTGTGTCAGTAGCGTACCATTTGGAGTTATGAGGGTGTTTGTTTTAATGAACAGTGTGGGTTGGATGTTGGCGGCAAATGAGAGGATTGGACTACGAACGAGACTGTTGTTCCCTCAACCAGCGAGGACTAACTGCTTCAACTACTGATTCAATTCGAGTCAAGTCTATATCAATGGTAGAATCATTACATGCGTTAATCCCATATCCAGAGGCCAAAAGATCTACAAATGAGAGGTGAGAATCCCCCCCGTGACAATCATCTTGATGGTGAGATAGTCGTCCAAGCCGTACTTGCTTCCCTCGCGGCCCATGCCCGAGTGCTTCACACCCCCAAACCTGCAGAACCATTAGCAGCAGCACAGTCACAAAGAAGCGGAGAACATACGGCGCCGGCGCATCGGAGATCACCCCCGTATTGAGCGCCACCATCCCCGTCTGCAACCCCTCCGAGACGCGGTGAGATCTGGCCAAGTCGGTGGTCATGACATACGCCGCCAGCCCAACCTCAGCCTTGTTGGCCCTCTGAAGCACCTCCTCCTCCGTCTTGAACCTGATCAGCGCCGCCAGCGGGCCAAAGGTCTCCTCCGCCGTGACGCGCATCGAGTCATCCACATCGCCCAGGATGGTCAACTCATGGAAATTCCGCCCCAACGCCGGCAGCGCATTGCCCCCGAGCAGCACGGTGGCCTTCTTCCCCACCGCATCCCGGATATGCTCCGCCGTCTTGCCCCAGCCGTTGGTCAGGGGGCCATGCGTCGCCTGCGCATCCTCCAAGCCATTCCCCACCCGGAACTTGCGCACCTCCTCCACCAACCGCCGAGAGAAACGGTCGTAGATCCCCTCCTGCACGTAGATGCGATTCGCGCAGACGCACGTCTGGCCCGTGACCTTGAACTTACTCGCGATGGCGGCCGTGACCGCGACCTCGACATCGGCATCATCGAACACGATGAACGGGGCATTGCCGCCCAGCTCCAGACTCAACTTCTTGAGCGTGTTGCTACTCTGCCGCATGAGCAGCTTCCCGACGCGCGTCGACCCGGTGAACGAGATCTTCTTGACCGCCTCGCTCTCGCACAGCGCCAACCCGAGCTGGGGGGTATTCTCCAGCGCGGTGACGACATTCAACACCCCCTTGGGCACCCCGGCCCGCTCCGCCAGCACGGCCAGCGCATTGGACGCGAACGGGGTGAGCCCATCCGACTTAAGCACCACGGTACACCCGGCCGCCAGCGCGGCGGCGATCTTGCGCGCCCCCATGGCCAAGGGAAAGTTCCAGGGCACGATGAGCCCGCACACGCCGACGGGCTCCTTGAGCACCTGCACGCGGCTGGCCGGGTGGCTGTGCGGGATCACGTCGCCGTAGATGCGCGCGGCCTCCTCGCCGAACCACTCGAAGAAGCTCGCCGCGAAGAGCACCTCGCCCTCCGCGTCGCCCCGGACCTTGCCGTTCTCCGCCGTGATGATCCGTCCGATGTCCCGCTGGTTCGCGACGAGTAAGTCGTACAGCTTGCGCAGGATGCGGCCGCGCTGGCGGCCCGACTGGCTGCGCCAGGCGGGGAAGGCGGCGGCCGCGGCGGCGATGGCGGTCTGGATGTCTCCGACGGTGGATTCGGGGCAGCTGCCTAAGGTGGTCTCGTCGGCGGGGTTGGTGACGGGGAAGGTTTGGCCGGATTGGCTGGGGACCCAGGCGCCGTTGATGTAGCATTTGTCGACGAAGAGGGTCGAGTCGTGGAGGGTGGAAGCGAAGGTTGATGTCATTTTGGTGGTGGTGCTGGTGGGGTTTGTTGTTTGTTGTGGGAATGGGGTTGATTGTGGTACAGGGAAGGGGGAAGCTGGCTTATATGAGGGATGATGGTGGTAGAGGAGTGTACAGCTGGGTATAAGACTGAGGGTATCTGCAATTGGCCTTCCTAGTCGAGTCAAAAGAATGAGATACCCTCGGCTGGCGCTGCTCGGCTTTCCCTCCCGATCCCCGACTTCGGCAGGCCTCGGATACAGTTGCCTGTTCGGGTGTGTTTGGAGAGAGCCAGGCCCTAACTTACCCTCTGCCGCAGCCTCTACGGTGAATGGTGTGATGTGTAGTTTTTATGGTGAACTGAGCTTTATTCGCTACTTAACTACTCTACAAGTACCGTCCCCCTGAATTCCTACGTAACAAAGACCTGCAATTGAGGCAGTTCCGCCGCCCAGTTCCTCTCCGCACCCCCCTCCCACACCTGCTGCAGCAGCTCCATCGCTCGAATGATGTTCGCAAACCCATTGCGCCGGAACTGGCGCTCCAGAAACCCCCGGAAGAAGTGCTGGTCCTCCGGACGCCGACACTCCAACCCGATGATGAACGCCGACCACACCAGCACGTGGTCCATCTGCGACACTTCGGGATACAGCACCAGCAGTTGCTTGAACTGGTCGACCAGGTGCGAGAGCGCGCGCGGCGGACTCGCCGTCCGGGCCAGCGCCCGCTGGAGGTAGATATCGTACGCCTGCTGCCGGACCTCGGCGATGCGGTCCAGGGCCAGCGCGTGGCGCGGGTGCAAGGTGCGGTAGTAGCGGAGGCAGTCGAAGCTCTGCGCCCCGTGCGACAGGATCGCGCAGATGCCGGAGTCGAGGCTGATCAGCGGGCTTGCATTGACGCGCATTCTATTTTAGATTCGTATAAGTATTTTATCTTGCACCCCACGATGGGGGGTGGGTGTGTGTGTGTCTGGGCTACGACTCACTTGCGGATCTCCCGCAGGAGAAAAGCAGACACCTCGCCCCCGTCAAGCCCCCCATCGCCGCCTACCGCGTCGATCGCCGATTGCAGCATCCGGAACAAGATCGGAAAGTCCGAGCCGCCCGTGACCATCACGGCCAGCAGGAGGATGAGGATGGTCAGGATGACGGATTTCCTGGTCGCCATGTCGCAGGCGCCCAGGTCGCTGCGGCGCTGCAGCCCCCGGATGACTTGCGTGTAGAGCCTGCGGGGGTCGGCACAGCCGGGACTGCTGCCGACCGTGCCCAGGAGGTGGTGGGAGGCGACGGCCAGGACGGAGTTGAGGACCAGCTCGTCGGTGTGGGCGATGGGGAGGATGGTCCCGCGCCAGCCGTTGTGCTGGTCGTCGATGACCACCATCTGCGGGGCGATCTGTTCGGAGACTTCGACCGTCAGTGGTTGAATGACCATGTTTAGGTTCGACAGGTGTTTACAATATGTGAGGAGGTACGACTTCCATGCTTCAAGTCCGGCTAACGGGGGCTTGACAATGGAGATCGAGGCGAAGGGGGAGACGGCGGGTTCTGGTGATCGATCGCTGTCTGAGGTCTGGGGCGATGGCAAGAACAGGGCCGGGAGCTCGTCAGGAGACGATGGGGGGTTTGTGCACTCGTTGGGAAACAGGATATTGAGGATATCCTCTGTTGTCTCAAAGAGACAGTCTGATCCGGTTCTGCCCTTACTACAACTTGACCTCCTTTCTCGTCAGCATCCATCGGTGTGCGCTGGAAAGGCTGCCCACATACGGTGGTAGGGTATGTTTTCGGGGTCCTCGTCTTTTGCTTGCATCACGGAACCTAAACCGCATTCCTAGACCGCTACAGCTGATACCCTTGGCAGTACACTTTTCACAGGCAGGTTCTTTTCTATCGCAGTGGATGCGGCGCTGGGAGCACTCGTAGCATCCTGTCTGATCATCAGCCTCAGCCACTGCACGCTGATGACGAAGCGTACCTTTGATCTTGGGGACATAGGGCCTGTTTCGTAGAGGCATGATGCTGATTTTCTCGCACTGACAGAGTATACAGAAGGAAATGACATGTGAGATGCAATAAAGGAGCAACAGTGCCCAGTGCAGTGACTAAGATAACCTGCCAGATCCAGCTGGCCATCCTTATCTTCCCCGCATTGGCTCTTATCGGACGCTAGTCCCAAAACGGCAAGAAAAATGAGAGCCGAGAGGCGAGCGATGATTGGCCTCGGCTCCTCGGCTGTCCGGCTACTCCATCCGATTGCTATCTGCACATTCCAGTTGGCATACTCAGTGGCATACTTCATGATTCATCACTGCTAACTCAACCGACACTTCGCTCGGTTGATTACTGACTCCCGGGTGTGGGCCAGGCACCCCGAGGTGGCTGGCTACGTCATCGAAATAGGGTTGGCTGTTCTGCCCGGTAAAGCAGACACCTACATCCACACACCCACACGGTGCTCCAAAGGTACTGTCGAAGACGACTCTGTATGCCACCGAGAGTCGCTGAATGTAGTACATCTAGAAGGAGGGTGATTGAGAAAAAGCAGTGCGAATACTAGACTGGTGCTCAGATGCATAGGAAGCCTTCGTATCTATAAACATCGGGTACGATTCACAAGCAGCTGATCCGCGTGCTCCTCCAATGGTATGAAACCAAGACACGATTCATAATTTGTCAAGGGAGAGTATCCTAGTCACTACTAGCGGCAGGACTGCGGTGAGAATACAGATCCCAGGCTTTGATGGAAATGCAGTGCCCAGACATCACCAACAAACAGCCCGAGAACGCAGGGCGCACAGGCTGCAAGACGCTCCCAGGCCGAGTTGAGCAGCGTTGACAGACCCACACATGAGACGAGGGTCCATTCCACCCTCTGAGCATCTAATCATAGGTGATACAGATCTTCTCATTGTTCACATCCATCGCATCGGCCACGGTGATGTTCTCCGCGAGTCCCGCCAGCCAGAGCGTATGGTTCAACGTGGTCACGTTCCCGTGATCCCCAAAATAGGGCACGAAGGCGTTGACCCACAGGAAGAAGGGCTGCGCTTCTCCGAACAGGGTCTGCGGCGCCACCAGCGGCCCACCCATGGCCGTCAACCGACTGGCGTTCTTCGACTGCCACTGCGTCCAGAGGCGGTCCAGGTTCGTGGGGTGCAGGAAGAAGATTGGGTCAAAGGCAGAGAAGGAGACGTGTTCCATCTAAGCGGAGCACATCGACGTTAGCCAGGGAACTACATAGCTGCTTCTCTTCTCCCGAAGAGGATGACTTACCGTGCCACCGACACCGAAATGACCGCCCGTATGCGGCGTGTTTCCGAGACACGCCCACATGGACCAGTAGTCGTCGATGTCCATGCAACTGTCGACGATGGTCTGCGAGACGGAGTCGAAATGCGTCTGGTTGAACACCCGTTTCAGGCAGCTGTCGCTGGTGCGCGTGAGCTCGGTCGTCAGGTTGAGCGGTAGATACGCAAAAGGTCCGTCCTGGACGCAGCCGTCCGCATCGGTGTTGCCGGTGCCGAAGCCGGCAGTCGGGCTCGTGCTCCAGTCACTGGCATTCTTCAAAGGTGCCCTCGCTTGGTCCTCTTGTTCATCCCAGTACCTATGAAGGGGTAAGTCACAATGCGGTGCAATCCAGAGGTCACGGTCGGGCGTCGAGGGAGAGGTTGAGTGCAGGTACTCACGGATAGGGGCCTGTGTAGCCGCACTCGTCCCGGAGGAGGTCCTCATGCACTCTGGTGTACCAACGGTGCCAGGGAAAGAAGGCGCCCTGATTGGAGGGAATGGGTTAGACGTCAACTGACTCCCTAGGGCGATTGAGAAGCAAAAAAAAAAAAAAAAAAAACAGACAGTGTGGAGTAGACAGACGGTGAGAGAAAGAGGATCAATATACCGAAGTTATATAGTATGCTGGGTACAGCAGAGGATATCCGAGAATCATCAGTGATCGACGGTCATTCTACAGTAAAGGTTTCTAGGGTCCCTATGGGGCGAGGGAAATTGTACAGTCATGTGTGAGCCCCTCTAAACTTCCTTACGATTTTTCCCCGTCTTCCAAAAGTATTCATCGCGCAGCTCGTTATATATCAAGGTTCCTAGGACTCTTTCTCAACTAGGGTCGAAAAGCGTGCCACTTAGCGGGGATTTCTTTACTAGGGCCAATGCCCTATAATAGTATGCCGTTCGATCTGCCTACAGAGCAACGAGCAATGTCCGGTAGGGTTGATACTTAATTTCTGATACTTCTCCAAGTGGTGCAAAGGACAGATACTTGAAACCACTAAGCCTTTGTGAGTCTAGCCTCGGTGGATTTCTGGTTTTGATTTTTCCAGTAAAAGTGATTCTTCACAAGTCCCACTGAGCTGTAAGTTGAGGGCCATTAAATTTCTCGCCTCATCTCTCGGCATAGTAGCTAGAGACTTGAGACATCCAGCCATAGTCTATGTGGCATAAAAACCGTAGCAAATTCTGATCTGACCCCTGGAACAGTCCGGCATGCACAGAGTGGTTGTAGGTCAGCTGCCAGCATAACCGACAAAGAGAAGGAAAAAAAAAAGGCCAGATAACCTCGCTTTTGTACAGTACAGTACATAATACCTAATGTCCCTAGCGCTCAAGGGCAGTAGGCATCGAAGTGAGTGGTAGGATGCTGAAAGATGACCGGACCACCACCGACGGAGACCGACTTCCCATCCTGCTGCAGCCCACCCCCGGGAATATAAATCCGGCCACCCATGCCGATAGCCTGGGTTCCATGGCGTGGGACGGGCATGGGCGCCATTTCGGTCCACTGCACCGACAGGGGACTATACCTCTCCGTCTGATTGAACACTCCCGTGGCAGCATCGACATTGCCTTCCCCACCGAATGCGTAGAAGTTGCCTCCAACGGCACCGCCCGACAAACCGCCGCGCGAAACCGGCATCCGAGCTGCGCTGACCTTCCAACCAGCTGCCAGGTCTGTCAGGTCCAGCTCAAAGACGGTGTCCTTGTGGTAGAGCTGTCCGTACCGTCGGCCACCCACCACATAGAAGGAATTCCCAATGACCGCACCGGCCGCATGTTGGCGGCTTTCCGGGAGCTCGGCTGCAGCGGCCTCGAGTCGCTGCCAGGCTTCCGAGGTGGTGTTGAAGGCAACGACACTCGTGACCGCATCCTGGTACCCTGTCTGGAGCACCGTCATTCCACCAGCCAGGTAGATCATCCCCTCATGCACCCCAACCACCGCGCTGCCCTTCTCGGTGCCGCTCGGCATCGGAGCAATTTCACTCCAGGCATCCACGGCAGGATCATACACATAGCAGGCTCGAGTGGCTACCCAGTTCATGGTCAGGTCCGACGAGAGAGGAGCCTCGACCAGGCCGCCGAGCAAATACAATCTGTCGCCCACCCCAGCCGCATTTGCGTGGTTGACCTTGTGCGGTGCGGGCGCGGCAGTGTGCCAGGTGTCCGTGGCAACATCGTAGAGTTGCACCAGATCGGTCGTCGCCGTGCTGTTCGCCGTCGGAACGAGACCGCCGACAATGGCGATGATGGAGTCTCCTATCGCGGCGGTGGCGTGCTCTTGACGCGGCTGGGGGATTGAGGTGAGGTTTACCCACTGCCCGGGGCCGCACGAAGGCGCGGCGGTGGCGACGCCAAGCAGTCCGAGGACCATCAATCCCAGAGCGGAGCGGGAACAAGGCATGGTACAGTATTGTATGAATGGCTGAACGAGAGAAGATTGGGAAGTAGGGATGAAGAGGTGCTTGGTTGAGAGTGTTTGGGAGGAGGAGGTGGGTTGTTTTCAGGACCTTAAATAATCCACAGATTTCGGGCGGTGGGTGATGAATAGATATGAGCTCAACAGGATGATCCCCTGATCCCTCTCATCGGATCCTCCTATCTCTTTTCTATTCGGTTTGTGGTTGCTTCATCGCTTCGGTAAGCAGTGAGCGGTCACTGAATCTGATAGATCATGCTGCGGAAATACCAATATTACCTCCTTCTACCGCAGATCGGCAAGTCCTAGACACATGCCCCCGGGCTGTGTACATTGCAAGGCATCTAGGGTAGATTTAGGAAGCCAGGACTGAATCCCAAGTCCCTGAAACCAGGTAGTGTCAACATCAGGCTGGAGGACAAAGCCGCAGGTAACGCGGAGGGACCGATAAAAACTTAGCTGACAGCCCCTTTATAACCGTCAAGCATGCCTTAACATAGACTCGTATACATTCTCACCCAACTTCCACATTTCTCAACAATCTATATACAACCAGAACCCCCCCACTCAACCCCCCTCCGCAAAACGTCTTCTAGTGCCACCTAAAGGACCCAAGTCCCTCACAGACACCCCTTTCCCCTACACCTACCTGCCAACCCCCCCTCCAGCCACCGTCTCTTGATGCTCCGAATAAGCATCCTTCTCCAAATCCTTCCCCCCTGCCTCCTCCCCCAGTCCCGCCAATTCCTGCTGCACAGGAACGGACTCAAACCCGACCTTGTACCAGGGCAGCGCCATCAACGCCCCTGTACTCTCCATACTGCGACCCTTGCACTCCGGGAAAGCGAAGAAGACCCAGATGGTACCGCAAAAGGTGCAGGCAGCGAACAGCGCGAACGGACCCCACGGGTGCATGGCGACGGTCATATTCGGGAAACCGCGAGTGATGCCGAAGTTCAATAGGTTCTGGTAGGTAAATGCCAGAGTAATGACGGTACCGCGCATGCTGGTGGGGCAGATCTCTGAGGCAGTCAGGGAGAACGCGGGGGCCCAGCCAAAGCCGTAGCCGACGGCGAAGACACACAGGGCGACGACGGCGATGATGGCTGCTGCGCTGGGGCTGCTGTTTGTGGCCGAGAGGTCGGCTTTGCCCAGGTAGGCGGCGATGTAGATCAGGCAGACGAGGTTGATGGCAGAGCCGGCGAGGAGGAGGGGCCGGCGGCCGAAGCGCTCGGTGAGGAAGAAGGCGTATAGAAACACAGACAGGAACTTGATGGTGCCATACACTGCGGTGAAGAGGAGGACTTTCGAGGAGTTGAAGCCAATCGAGGCCAGGATAGTCGGGGCGTAGTAGGTGATGCTGTTGCCGCCGGACATGATGAAGAAGGTCTGAACAAAGAGGACCAGCACCAGGACCTTGCGGAAGGTCGGGTCGGAGGCGAACTGCCGACAGGACTGCTGGATGGACTTCCAGGGTGACTGGCCGGGGGTGGGAGCGTCCTCGCTGTGGTCGACTTTGTTGCGTAGCTCGGTGTACTCGCGGGCGAAATAGGGGCTGCGCTCGTCGAGTCCGCCACGCAGGCGGATGAGGTTGCGGCGTGCGGCGGCGACCCGGCCACGCATCATGAGGAACCGGGGGCTTTCGGGACAGAAGGGGTAGCCCGCCAACAGGATGGTCGATGGGATGAGCTGCAGGATCATTGGGATGCGCCATTGCCATTCGGATCCCGCGGGGATGACCATCGTTACGGCGTAGTTGATCCAATACGCCCCGGCCACGCCGGACATAATCCCTGCGTTGTAGAAGGTGGACATCATGCCACGGAGCTCAGTGGGCGCCACTTCGGAGATGTACACGGGGCCTGCTGAGTAGGCAATCCCGGACCCCAGGCCAGAGATGGTGCGGCCTACCATGAGTTCGGCCAGAGAGCCGAAGTTGACCGCCATGAGCAGCGCACCGATGGTGTATGTGATCGCAGCCAACAAGATCACCGGTTTGCGGCCACGACGTTCCATGATTGGACCGGAGAGGAGGATGCCTGCGGTTTGGCCCTTTGAATCGATTAGTTGATCAGGAAGATGCCCCTGGGCGCTCTATATGCTCCTGTGGGAGATGTAAAGGACACGAAGGCTACTCGAAGCGACTCACCAGCAGCATTGAGGAGGTGACCCAGCCCTTGTAGTTGGTGACAGTCCCCGAAGAAAGCGAGCCCCAGCCGTACTCATGCTTGAAGCCACTCATTCCCATCACACCGGAGATGTTGGAAGAGTTGAAGCCGTGAAGGCTACCACAGTAGGAGGCCCAAATGGCAACCAGCCAGATGAATGCTGCTCGAGCTGGTTTGGGAACTTCTTTTAGGGCATCCTTGGAGATGCCTCCACCGGTGGCGCCCATGGAGACACAGATAAGTAAGACGACGAAATGCAGGAGATGATAGATGATGAGGCTGGGGAGAATGAATTCAGGTTCAGAGAGGTTGTTGTTCTGATAGAGAAGATCATTCCCGTCCTGCCAGGCTATAAGTGAGGGCAGGGAGGACTACCCCAGACCACCAGTCTTGGCAATCTCATCATCCACGTGAATGCTCACCGAAATCCCCACACCCAGCTGTGTGTGAAAACTGGGGAAATAGGACATAGGAGCTCTCCGAGCGGGCGTTTCGTGTCCTGGAGCATTCCGGGGGAGGGATTCTGGGGACGGCTGGTACGGGCTGGTCAGAATTAAAGGGAACCTGCTGATTCGCCACCACATACTCTTGAACTAATTCTCTTGTGGAGTAATTTCAGCCAATCGATGTCGGATGTGAAAGCTTGAATTCAATACAGCCTTTCCAATTCGAGGGCGCGGTAAGCGAGATGTTGCTACTGTCCGTGTGGACTGAATGGGCCCATGGTATGATCCGTTATGGTTATTGTTGATATCCGCATCGATCATGCAACTCAAAATCGCACTCGCTGATACTTCTGAGTTGAGTCCTCAATCGTAGTGAACTTAGACGTTGACCATAAGTTCCATGGTAGCCTCGCGCTGGCTGGATACATTGTTAGGTCTTAGTAAATAAGCAAGAAGCCTTTATCGAAAGAGATTCAGCGCAGCTTGATATTTGTATCATTTCTAAATCGTTATGGTCGAATGCATAAGCTGTGTACTGTCCACAATCAACACTGCCATTCCAGTGGCACCACCCGACTTCGAAGGGGAGGGGGGCCGTGCAAGAATGTGCTGCATCAGCTTCACGGTCCATCCCGTATGTATCACAGCGAACAAGGCATATGCCTGCCGTTTATACGGTCGCATTCTAGACTTCAAGACCATCCCCATCGATGATGGATGGATCCTTGGCACTGCCTCGTAGATTTCAATCAAGTGTTAAGGCCTGTTGAACTCGGAGTCACCGAGTCCCGTACCATAATACACAGTGTAACGATAATCATGTACTGTACTGTTCTACTGTTCTACTGTCTCTCAACTTAACCCCGCAGTGCAAGAGTGAGGGAATCATCCTCTCATGTCGCTGTCGGACATGACACCTGTTTTTAGGTTCATTAGAAAGTAGAAAGAAAAGACGAGACATCATCCAAGTACTTCTATATTCCTCACAGTACACCAGTCATGAGATTGTTCTACGTTTAATGCTATTATTCAGAGTCAAAACGACTGCGCGAGGCAGGGTTAGGCGAAGAGATGTACTGTACTGTAATTCTGGTACAGACCCCGGAGTGCTCCGCATGCTACTACCCCCTCTTCCTGGTGAATTACTGGTATTGGAGCTCCACTTCCAGTACGAGTTGTAAGTTTCCCGACAGTTCTTTCGAGGCTGACAAGAGGAGTCTGTATTGCTCTAATCCCTCAGCATCATGACCTCTATAGTCAGAGCAGTTTCTATTTCAGGTTGAGATTACTTGGTTTCTTGCTGGCTGGACCTCCACGCTCTTCCACTTAACCGTTTGCTCGATGACCTTTTCATAGATGGTGAAACTCACCGCACCGGAGATCTGTCTGCGTTACTACCACACTCGACAACCAGAAGATGGTAACCGGGGAAAGAACCTACACTCAACCGAGCCAGACGAGGCGTCGTCCCCCGCCACAGCGAGGTGATGCCCTCCTGACGGATGACCGACTGCACGCAGTCGAGCGTCCCCTTGTACCGTTCCAACCCCCCAATCGCCTGCAAGCGCGTCTTGATCGCATCGAACGGCATCGTCATGTACACCGTCACCACGCCGGCCAACGCCCCCGCCCCTGCCGTGCTCAGGGACGAGGGCAGCTGCCAGGCGCGGAACTGGCCTAGCAGGAAATTGTAGCTAGTGAACCGTACCATCGCGTTCGCCGACTGCTTCATCGTGACGGGGACGACGCCGCGATAGAGCCCCGCGACGCCCTCGGTCGCCGCGATGGTGCGGATGGCATGGATGGCCGATCGGTATTGCTTCGCTCCAGCGCGGTCGTCGATGATCTTGGTCTTGAGAGTCTCGCCCGGCGTGACGACGGCGACACTCTCGGCAACTCCAGCGATCATGCCAGCGCCGAGATTGCCGAGAGAGGTCACCTTGCCCTGCGCGTCGACGGGCATATACTTGCGCGCGGTGTCGAAGGCGAAGAATCGCACGCCGGACTTGGAGGCGTTCGAGACGCAGAAGGCCATGCTGCCGGTGTAGAGGTGGCCGAGGCCATGCTGGCGGATGGTGCTGAGCAGCAGGTGCAGCGGGTTGGTCTTTTTGGTCTGTAGTTGTTGGCTGGTCTTGAGGTACTCTGTTGGATACTATTGAGGTTCACGTAAACCGTGGTCAGTGAATGTGGCTGTAGGGTTGGGATTGTGGTTGGGTGTATGGATGCATACCGTGAGAAGACTTTCAAACCCGCCGGCCGCACCACCTGCCACTATCGACTGCCACGGGCTCACTTGCTTCTTTGAAGTCATTTTGTACGCTTGAGTCTATTGTAGCGCCTTGCTCCAGAATTCCATCTGTGTATATCTATATCTTGTGCCGCCGACTCGACGATGCCGATCGCGGAGCCACCCGAGCTGGAGCACTCCGATACTGCTCTTCTCACCCATGATCACCGCAACCGCACTGCTTATCTATAGTGTCCAAGTAGACAAACAGAGTTCCCTTCTTACCTGACATAGATGTCCATTCATTCTACCTTAGTGAACAGCTCCAACGTCGCCTCAACATGACCATTGCCGACCTCTTCCCGCATGGTTGCTGGGACACACACCACCACATCTTCGACCGTAAGCCACTGTCTCCTTAACCCCAAACCCAGAGAATTCCACTAAATATAGAGCAACAACAGCCTCACAATACCCATACGCCCCGAACCGCCACCTGACCCCCTACCCCGCGACCATCGCCGACTTCCTCGCCTTCAAGCGACGCCTGGGGATCACCCACTCCGTGCTCACACATGGCCTCTCCTACGGCGACGACTGCACCTCGCTGACAGGCTTCACGGCGGAGCTCAACAAAGCCAGCGACCGGACCACGACCAAAGCGATCGCGGTCATCGACCCAGCAACCATCACCACCGACGAGCTGCAGCGCATGCACGCCGCCGGCGTGCGGGGCATCCGCGTAAACCTGTACAAGTACGAGGCGTTCCACAGCCTCGAGCGCCAGAAGGTGGCGCTGCAGGCGCACGCGCAGGCGCTGGACGCCCACGGCCAGCCGCACTGGATCATGGCGTTCACGCACCCGCACACAGAGTTCTGGCCGGAGCTGAGCGCCTGGCTGGCCGAGGGACATCTACCGGACACGATCCGGCTGGTCACGGATCACTTTGGCCTGCTGAAGTGCGCGAGCATGTTGCCGGCGCAGTACGAGGGGGATATCACCCGGCAACCCGGGTTCCAGGCGATCATGGAGCTGGTGCGGCAGGGCCGGTTGTTTGTCAAGCTGAGTGCGCCGTACCGGGTGAGTAGTCTGGGTGGCGGATATGAGGATGTGGAGCCGTTGGTGAGGGCGTATTTCGAGGCGAATCCGCGGCAGTTGGTCTGGGGGAGTGATTGGTATGTTTTCTACCCTTGTTCGGGGACGGAGGATCTTGAGTTATGGTGATTGTTGGATGGAAGAGATGGAGCTGATGGTCAATAGGCCCCATACGCCCCATATGAAGGTTCGTACGCCCGAGGAAGCCCTCAAGCCGACGCCGTATCTGGAGGTGGATGACTTGGCGTGGTTGCAAAGTCTGCGGTCGTGGTTGTCGGAGGAGGAGTGGCACTTGCTTATGGTGGAGAATCCACGGAGGTTGTTTGATTGGTGAGAGTGAGGCTGTCCCTGGGTTTGACGGGTGAAAGCCTCCGTGGGGATTTTCCAATGTATATATGATTATCCAGCTTTCAGACACAATCTACAGCAAGTCCCTACGCAGCATTGCCGAGTTTTTACTTTGTGAAAGCCCTCAGATGGCTCTATCAAACTGTACATAGCAGATGCCGTGACATGAAGAGACCTAGACTATCAAAGCCCATGGCGAAACAAGCTTTGCATATGTCTCTTGTACAAATTGTGCTTATGCTTTAAAGCTGCAGCAGAAGATGGCCAGGAGGCAATCCCGAGACTCCGAGCTGCCGAGAGCCGAGGCCCGGCCGAGACAGCCGTTGGAACAATCCCGAATGACGGAATGCCGATAGAAGCTGAGGAGAAAACCCTACCAACCCATCGGGACAACCTGACGAACAGTGGCTAATGCTTGCACTGCTACCTATCTAGACTCCCACGCAAACTAGCCCTGCACTAATTGCATGCGGGACGATACCATGTCTGCGGACATTCATACTCTGTCTGTCAAAGACTCCACCAGACCCGCCCTATGCCGATCCTCCCGAGCATAGTTACTATCAGTATCCCTACCTGACTCCCATTTGAAGCTACCTTATCCTTCTAGAATCCAGTCCGAACCCCCGAGCGTCCGCAACCCGACCCGCCAACCTGTTTCAACAATGGGGCAATGAGCCTTCTGGAATCGCGTGTTGTCGGAGCTCAGAGTGGCAGATTGGATCCAGCCTGTTATATAAGGAACGAACCGCCTCGAGTCCACGGCTTTCTCCTCATCACAACACAGCTCCCCATCACTTGCATCACCATCTCTAAGATCAACGACAATACACTGCCACCTCACAAACACACAACAATGGCCTCCCAGTTCTCCGTGGACCATTCCTTCCGCGCCTTCGTCGAGGCCCTCAAGGCCGACGGCGATCTGGTCGAGATCAACACCGAGGTGGACCCCCACCTCGAAGCCGCCGCCATCACGCGTCTCGTCTGCGAAACCGACGACAAGGCGCCGCTGTTCAACAACCTGAAGGGCATGGGCAAGGACGGGCTCTTCCGCATCCTGGGCGCCCCGGGCTCCCTCCGCAAGTCAAGCAAGGACCGCTACGGCCGCCTGGCCCGCCACCTCGCCCTCCCCCCCACCGCCAGCATGAAGGAGATCCTCGATAAGATGCTCTCGGCCAGCGAGCTGGCCCCGATCGAGCCCACCGTCGTCCCTACCGGCCCTGTCAAGGAGCACTCGCTCGTCGGCGACGAGATCGACCTCACCCAGCTGCCCGTCCCCATGATCCACCAGGCCGACGGCGGCAAGTACATCCAGACCTACGGCATGCACATCGTGCAGTCCCCGGACGGGCAGTGGACCAACTGGTCCATCGCGCGCGCCATGGTGCACGACCGGAACCACCTGGTGGGGCTGGTGATCGAGCCGCAGCACATCTGGCAAATCCACCAGATGTGGAAGAAGGAGGGCAAGGATGTTCCGTGGGCGCTGGCGTTCGGCGTGCCGCCGGCGGCGATCATGGCCTCGTCGATGCCGATCCCAGACGGGGTCAGCGAAGCCGGGTACGTGGGCGCGATGACCGGCCGGTCCCTGGAGCTCGTCAAGTGCGACACCAACAACCTCTATGTCCCCGCGAACGCGGAGATCGTCTTCGAGGGCACGCTGTCCATCAGCGAGCGCGCCGACGAGGGCCCCTTCGGCGAGATGCACGGCTACGTCTTCCCCGGCGACACCCACCAGTGGCCCGTGTATAAGGTCAACAAGATCACCTACCGCTCCAACCCCATCCTGCCCATGTCCGCCTGCGGCCGCCTCACCGACGAGACCCACACTATGATCGGCGCCCTGGCCGCCGCCGAGATCCGCAAGGTCTGCCAGCAGGCCGGCCTGCCCGTCACCGACGCCTTCTCCCCCTTCGAGTCCCAGGTCACCTGGGTGGCGTTGAAGATCGACACGGCCAAGCTGCGCGAGAGCAAGGTCACCGCCAAGGAGTTCCAGAAGCAGGTCGGCGACGTCGTCTTCAACCACAAGGCCGGCTACACGATCCATCGGCTGGTGCTCGTCGGCGAGGATATCGACGTCTACAACGGCAAGGATGTTATGTGGGCTTTTTCGACACGCTGCCGCCCAAATGCCGATGAGACCTTCTTCGAGGATGTGCGCGGCTTCCCTCTGATTCCTTACATGGGCCACGGCACCGGCTCCCCCGTGCAGGGCGGCAAGGTCGTCTCCGACGCCCTGATGCCGTCGGAGTACACGACGGGGGCGGACTGGCAGGCGGCCGATTTCGAGAACTCGTATCCCGCCGAGTTGAAGGAGCGGGTGCGGGCCAAGTGGGAGGCGATGGGCTTCAGCAAGTTGGAGTAGAGTGGTCGGTGGCTTGGATTATAGATTATAGATTATAGATTGTATAGAGCTGAATCTTGTATAGTGAATGGATGTATATTACGTTTATATCTGATGTATTCAGTAGGTTAGGGTTCAGACCCCGGCAACATCCCGCAGGACTCATACAACCCTCCCGGTAAGTGAATTCCGTCACAACGTAAGCCCACTTCCCCGTTTAGATAAGTTCGATGGAAACAGATGGTGGAATTCGTGAACATCGAGCAGACAAAAGCACGCAGTTGTATTAAATGCGATTAGGACTATAGTACAGTACGATGGTGAGCGTGTTGGGGTTCTAGGAAGCTACTAGGTAGTGACTAGACCAGTCCCCTCCTACAATCTCCCCACACCGGCGTGAGCAGTCACATTGGCGGGCACCTCGGCAACGCCCACATGGCCAATGAGGTACTGCTTGAACTGGGCGAACTCGGTCAAGACGGTGGCATCGGTGCGATCGGGCCAGCTGCCGGAGCCACTGGCGCGGTTCCATTCACAGATATAGCCGAGCTGGCTGGTGCAGCCGCTGGCGGCGGCGACGGTGGAGGTGGTGTACAGCTGGCCGCCCTTGGTCAGCGAGTCCGGGGTCATGGGGGTGGTGACGGTGTCGAAGTAGTTGCCCTCGAGCAGCAGGCGGGTGTTGGTGTCGACGTCGAAGGCGTGGCCGCCGACGTTCTGGAAGTAGTTGTTGACGCCGTGGAAGTAGATGGTGGAGGCGTCGTAGTCGGTGCCCATGTGCGGCGCCCGGCCGGAGACGTCGTGCAGCCAGTTGCCCGCGAAGGTGTAGTAGTCCTCGGCGCCCAGCAGCAGCAGCGTCCAGTAGTGCTTGCCGTTGCAGCCCGCCGACCAGCTGGTCTTGCCGTCGAACTCGTTGTTCGAGATGGTGACGTGGCCCGCCTTGTTCCAGCCGCTGACGATCATCTGGCGGCCGATGAGGGAGAACTGCAGCGCTTAGCATGGGAATCTTCGTTCGAGGGCGAGGGAGTAGGGTCGGGAGGTACTGTACCTTGTTATGGTCAATCCAGACCTTATCCGCCCCGTCGAGGGTGAGGGCATCCCCACCCCAGACGTACTCGGGGTTGAGGTCGGTGATGTGGATGTTCTGGATGATCACGTTGGAGTTGCCCCCGCGCACGCGCAAGCCCTTGCCCTTCAGCACGCCCTTGCTGCCCACCCCGACAATGCTCTTGTTGCTGCCCACGTCCAGCGGGGACTTGGCGGCGTTGTCGTAGGTGCAGCTGATCCAGGTGCCATCGTCGCAGTGGTCCTGGATCCAGGCCTGGCCCTTGGAGGTGCCGCCGGGGCAGGTGGTCGTCTTGGTGCTGCAGCATTTGCCGGTGGTCGTGCCCTCGGTGCCAGTAAAGTCCCATTCGCGGTCGATCATGATGGTGCGCGCCACATCGTCGGTGATCCACTCTTTGAGTCTGCCATCATCATTAGTATTTCTTCTTTGTATGAGCGGGAGGGGAGCACTACTGAGCAAGACTGGAAGGCGTGGCAGCGGCCGCGCTGCCGCCACCGGTGGTGCCCGAGGCAAAGCCGAAGGCCTTGCCGGTGACGCCGGCGGCGTCGACCTGGCCCAGCAGGAGAGCAGCCAGAACGGCGGAGATAGTGGTGCGCATGATGATTGACGTGCGATGGAGGTTGCGAGGGATGGTGTTGTGCTGTCGAAGTTCATGCCGCAGTCTTGAGCCGAATTTATACTGGTGGTTTACCTCCCTGTCAATCCACCCCTCCGTGTCGCATTGGGCGGTTGCAGACCCCATTACCGTTGCCAAGACTTGGCACGTCGCAGCTTGACACCGGATGAGCTATTAAAAAGGTGCGCTTCTGGCGCCAGGCCACTGGTTCGAGGCATGACAGCCAATCCTCTTGCAGGGGTTGATGGGGTGTCTGAGACTGAGCACAGAGGCAAAGACCCTTCCACCACGGGTGACACAGTCCGTCGGAAGACAGGCATGGTCCGCCGGTCGGACTCTTCAGCTTGAGCTAGGGAGCTGTGGCTATTTCGGTTTGCCAAGGATGAGGGTAGGGTTCGGAGAGGAATAAATGCCGATGTGGAGGGCATTCCGGACGGACCGCCAGGGTTAAGGTTGTTTACCTCCGACAGTTGGCGTTGCAGCTGCGACACAAACCCCTGGCTAGCACTGAAAGAGACGCCAAGACTGGAGCTCTCAACGGAGTGAGCACATGTTCGTGGAATGGGTGGTGGCCTGCTGCATGTTGGAAGCAGCAAGTCGGGCATAGCATAGGGCCGTGCTGGGCAGGAGGAAGCAAAATGTCGTTAACTAGGTGAAGTCGGCCTCGGCAAGTGTTTACATTATCATAAGTGCAAACCTCGGGAGCGAAAGGGGTCTTGACGGGCTTGAAGAAGAGATTGACATCAGACTTTGCCTTTGTTTGGGAGAATTATGATAGTGTTGAAAAGCAGAGCATCTTCAACACCTCCGGTTGTGTAGTGTAATGGTTAGCACCCAGGATTCTGATTCCTGTAATCCCGGTTCGATCCCGGGCACGACCTTTTGTTTTGGTTATTCCAGAATGTTTCCCTACCCATCTTCATATTTTTATCCCATTCCTTGGTCTATAGCAAGCCACATCCAACAATCCCAACTCTCCCAATAATGAGTATTTTCAACTGGAACGATAATTTTGAATCGAATTCAACCAGAACTATATCATGTTGGGGTAACGATATTGAGTAGTTCTCTTCTGCCAAGTGTTATTATATATTTTGTTTCCCTTTCTCGAGAGTGTGCATTGTTTGCGAGGATCTTACTCAGACAACTGTAAACCACTACGTTGAGGATGAAGGAGGCCATTATACGGATGTTTGTGAAGAAATACTTTCATACAGTGGTAGACTAGAGATTCGATAAGATAAGAAAGAGTATGTCGGATCTTCGGTGGATCTTGGCACGGGCATGACACGCAGTCCTGCTTGTTCTGCTTGTCCTGGATAACAGTCAACAGTCTAGGATGGTTATTTCCTGCCGTTGAGCCATCTGTGTCAGGATGGTCATGATACCTATCGCTCAGGGTAGGTATCTATTGCACAGTGGCATAATGCTGTATGAGTTCTGTTAGTATGAGAGGGTTTTGATACTCGTGGTGGCTAACCTCACGCAACCCGGATCAAGCTGAAAATAGTTCGAGACGAGCAGACGTCCAGAATATCACGCATTCAGGCTGAATAACCACTCAGTGGGGCGAGAATGGAGGTTTATTCGCACCTAGCTACGCTGCGTTACATCAGCACCAGGGTCTCGGGCTTGATTTCAACCCCGTTCCGATGTGGGTTCCTTGCGTAGCGCTATCTACCATGTATCCAGAGCCCTCTCATGCCGTTACGCATCTCCTATGGTCTGAGCGAGGGCTCGTGGGGGTTATCCTGAAAAAAGCCCGTGTTTGCCGTTGTGCAAAGTGACGTTATGAACAATTGCCTCTCAACCCCTTGACTCCCACCCCACAGTTCTGCACGACCCTCATCGAGACCCCATTCATGGAGCCCCTCATTCAGGCTGAAAGGAATGGGCAGGTGGGAGGGGATCGACCGGGCGACTGCCGAATGTGATGACAATACTCGAGTTCGCAGGATATGAGCCGGTAAAAGTTGGCTCGACCCAGCAAGGGAGGCACGTATATATTCAATGGATCAGACGTGAAGTCTGAACCCCAGAGCAGAAAGAGGAGCCTCAGCCATCCATCAATATCTGTCATGGTTGTCATAATACTGCTCGTCACCCTCGTGTCGCTCACGTCGGTCTTCGCCCAGGTCAATACAAGTTATGTCGATTACAGTATCGTCGCCCATCCGGACCTGTCTCCCTTGAGCACCGATCTGGTCGACTTCTCGTTCCCAGACTGCTCCAATGGCCCCCTGCGCGAGAGTCTGGTCTGTGACCGCACTGCCAACGCCCATGATCGAGCGGCTGCCCTGACATCCATGATGACTCTTGAAGAGCTCATCAGTAGCACGGGGAACCGCATCCCTGCCACCCCTCGCCTGGGACTTCCCCCTTATCAGATTTGGAATGAAGCACTGCACGGCCTGTATCTCGCCAACTTCACCGATTTTGGGCCATACAGCTGGTCCACCTCCTTTCCATCCCCCATCCTGACCATGGCGGCCCTCAATCGTACTCTAATCCACCAGATTGCCCAGATCATCGCGACCCAAGGGCGCGCCTTCAATAATGCAGGCCGGTACGGGTTAAACGCGTACTCGCCCAATATCAACGCCTTCCGACACCCGGTCTGGGGCCGTGGCCAAGAGACCCCCGGGGAGGACGCGAATTGCCTGTGCTCCGCGTACGCCTACGAGTACATCACCGGGCTGCAGGGCAACGCGACGCATCCTAAGATCATCGCCACCGCCAAGCACTACGCCGGCTACGACCTTGAAAACTGGCACCAGCGGTCGCGCTTCGGCAACGATCTGAACATCACCCAACAGGATCTCGCCGAGTACTTCACCCCGCAGTTTGTGGTCGCGGTCAGGGACGCGCAAGTCCGCAGCGTGATGCCGTCCTATAATGCAGTCAACGGGGTGCCCAGCTCCGCCAACACCTTCCTTCTCCAGACCCTCGTCCGCGACTCGTGGGGCTTCATCGAAGATGGGTTCATGTCGTCCGATTGTGACGCGGTGTACAATGTCTTCAATCCGCACGGGTACGCGGCCAATCTGTCGAGCGCCTCGGCCATGTCGTTGCGCGCCGGCACGGATATCGACTGCGGGATCTCGTACCTCACCACTCTCAATGAATCCTTGATACAGGGTCAATTGTCCCGGGGCGAGCTTGAGCGGGCGGTAACCCGGTTCTACTCGAATCTTGTCAGCGCGGGCTACTTTGACGGACCGGACGCGCCGTATCGCGATCTGAGTTGGGCGGATGTTGTCCGCACCGACGGCTGGAATGTGGCGTACGAGGCGGCGGCGGCCGGGGTTGTTCTCCTCAAGAACGATGGCGTTCTGCCGCTCTCCAAGAGCGTGCAGCGGGTGGCCCTAATAGGACCGTGGGCGAATGCCACGGAGCAAATGCAGGGTAACTACCACGGCGTCGCACCCTACCTCACCAGCCCCCTCGCTGCGATGCAGGCATCCGGGCTGGAGGTCAACTATGCCTTCGGGACCAACATCACGTCCAACGATACTACTGGCTTTGCCGCCGCGCTCGCTGCTGCAGAGAGGTCCGATATTATCATCTTCGCCGGCGGGATCGACAACACCCTGGAAGCCGAGGAGCTGGACCGCGAGAGCATCGCCTGGCCCGGAAATCAGCTCGAGTTGATTCACCAGCTCGGGGATCTCGGCAAGCCGCTGGTGGTGCTGCAGATGGGCGCCGGCCAAGTGGACTCGTCCTCACTGAAAGCCAGTGAGAGGGTCGGGGCCCTGCTTTGGGGCGGATACCCCGGCCAGGCCGGCGGTCAGGCGCTGTGGGACGTCCTCACCGGCCAGCGAGCACCGGCGGGTCGACTGACCACGACGCAGTACCCTGCAGAGTACGCTCTGCAGTTCCCGGCCACGGACATGAGCCTGCGGCCCCGCGGCGATAACCCTGGCCAAACCTACATGTGGTACACGGGCGAGCCAGTCTACGCCTTCGGGCATGGGTTGTTCTACACGACCTTTGAGACAGCCCTCGCTGGGCCCGCGCAAGAACAGGAAGGCTCCTTTGACATTGGCGCCCTCCTCGCCCGGCCTCATGCTGGGTACAACCTCGCTGAGCAGCTTCCCATCTTGAACTTCACCGTCGAGGTCACCAACACCGGCGAGGTGGTCTCCGACTACACGGCCATGGTCTTCGCCAACACCACTGCGGGTCCCCGTCCGTACCCGAACAAATGGCTCGTTGGGTTCGATCGCATCGGACCACTGGTCCCGCAGGTGTCAAAGCGCTTGTCAGTCCCTGTCTCGCTGGATAGTCTCGCCCGCACCGACGCGCAGGGCAACCGCGTCATTTATCCGGGATCCTACGAGCTGGCGCTAAACAACGAGCGATCGGCGGTGCTGGCGTTGACATTGACAGGTAATGCCACTACGCTGGTTCAGTGGCCGTTCCAATAGCAGTAGATCCTGTCCTGTTGAGGACCGAGAGGTCCGGAAGTCGGTGGCGCTGGGGTGGAGGAGGAGGAGGAGGAGGAGGAGGAGGAGGGAGGATAACCGGGAAAGATCGAGGTCAATGCATAGACAGTCCTGGAGTGTGAAAGTTACATATTTCGGGAATAGCATCAATCAATTGTCATTCCACGCATGGCCATCAAAGTACACACAAAGATAAGTTACTGTTGGGATTGTTATCAAAATAGCAAATTCATTCGAATCAAAGCCTTGAACCCTTAGCTAGGCTTTTGTTGTATTCAAAAATTCAATAGCTGAGGTATCGAATCGAAACTATCAATCAATTGTACAAGAACAGCGGTAGAAGACATGAATGACAGCTAAAATGAGAGTTTTATTGGTCATGGGAACGATAAACTTGGTAGGATCGCCACTTCACGGATAGGAAATAACATCACATCACCCACAAAAGACCAATCCTCCCGAAACAAAGACGTCACCAGATCTTCCCACTTAATGGCGAAAAGGCAGTGGGAGGAGACCAAGCACCTACAACCCCCTCTCCTCCAACACACGCCTCAACCTCGCCTCAAACCCCTCCACAAACTGCGGATTCAACATGTCGGCATGATCGCCCTCGCATTCCACGAACCCAACTCCCGCTCGTCTCTCCGGGGGTATAGATGCAGATTCCTGTCATTCAGGAATCCCTGTCTGTATCTGTGACAGGGGGTGTTGCGGAGGATTGGCAACAAGAAAGAGAACAATGATTCAGAAGAGACTGCTGGCCTCACATGGTGGGACTTGGAGATTTTGGGGCGATTTCTGTTCGATGGGCCGGTGACGGTGGAGAAGATCTCGTCTCGAGAAGCTGCATTTTGGTTGCAGAACAGTTCACGACGGAGTGGCGAGCCAGACGGCTTCACTGGATGATTCGGATCGGCGCAGACTGGCCGTGGCTTGAAGTGTTAGCGCTTTGGCAGGACTGCTTAGCGTTGAGGCCGATCACGCCGGTGGACTTACTACGGCTTCGCTAAGCCCTAATTCGACAGATGAGTGTTCCAAGGACTCGACGGCGACGCACTACCGGCACAACTTCGAGTCGATCAAGGGGCTCTGGTACGATGTCGGGCGGGCCACAGGCACACGATGGCCAGGTTCAGCTTCACCACTCACAGCACCTCGAAGTAGTCTGGGTTGGTAAATTGGGCAATGCCGACCAGAGAGCCTTTGTTCACCCATTGGTGGTGCGGTTTATTTTCTCCAAGCGATCCAACTGAATAGGCACATCCACATGTTCTCTCTGAGGCACGTTCTGTGGATACTAATTAGTTCTGAAGCAGGGACTACCTAGAGGTGGAGCAGAAGCACCGAGAAATTTCTACATTCTTTTTAAAGCTCAATTGCAACACGGGTCGTTTTGGAAATAATGTCGCGCAAGGAATGAAATTACTATGCATGACTGGATACACCTTGACGCTGAGAGACGATTTGACAACGAAGGCAAACCAACTAAACCTCTAACAGACCGACTTGAAAAGAACCTGCTTATCCAGATTATAATGTGGACAAGTACGCATGCAAATTATCCACCGCAGCAGTCGCGCTCGCCAGCTGCGCTCTTGAAGTGGCCGCCCCGATATGCGGCGTGCTGATGACATTCAGATTCTCCCAGAGCGCCCCATACTTCTCCCGACTGGGAGGCTCCTGCTCGTGGCAGTCCAGCCCGGCACCCCAGAGATGGCCTTCGGACAGAGCCCGCTCGAGCCCTGCCTCATCGACAATACCCCCCCGCGCCGCATTGATGAGGATGGCATCCGGCTTCATGCGCTTGATCTCCGCATAGGAAAGCATCCCGCGCGTCTCCTCCGTTAACGGCACATGTAGCGACAGCACATCCGCCTGCGTGATTACTTCCCCGACACTTTGGGCGCGCACATGGGGCAAATGCTTCCAGACCCCGGTGGCGGGCATGTAGGCATCATACGCGACGATGCGAGCGTCGAACCCCCCGTGGAAGATCTCCGCCACCGTGCGCCCGATGTTGCCCATCCCGATGATACCGATCGTCTTGCCGTGCAGCGTGAGCCCGTTGCACGTTTCCTTCGGGACGGGCTTGGCCATCTGCCGCGTCGTGATGGAGCGGATCCCCCGCGCCACGGCCAGGGCCAGCGTCACGACCAGCTCGGCGACGTCGCGCGCGTTGGCGCCGGGGGTGTTTAGGATGCGGATGCCGCGGGCCTGGCACGCGGCCTGGTCGATCTTGTCGATCCCCACCCCGTGCTTGCCGATGGCGACCAGGTTGGGGCAGCTGGCGATGTCAGCGGCGGTTACGTACGAGCCTCGGATCAGCAGGGCTCGGGCGTTTTCCCGCCAGTGCTGAAACTCGGGGTCACTGGGCTGGATGAGGTGGAAAAGGGTGCGGGCGTGTTCGATGGCTTTGGGGGGGAAGGTGTCGAGGACGTAAACGGTGGGCTTCTGGGCAGTAGAAGTACCGCCTGGTGATGAGGATTCAGCGATGCTGGGTGCCATGTTGACTGTGCTTCGTTGGAATAAAATTGCAACTCGTGGATATTCAGAGGATATGTTAGTGCAGGAACTATCACCGTTTATTGCTGGGGTATATGTATACATCATCCGGCTGAACGAGCAAATTGCGAGTCGGAGATCTCCCGTCGGGGAATTTCCGGGATCAGTTCTTGGGTGCTTTGCTTCATTCTCTGCAGGAACCGGTCGACCAGATGGTACAGTCCGTCTGGCAAGTCTTCCGGGAGCTCTTCAATTGTCTGCGCACACGCAGATTAGTGTTTGTCACACCGCAGACCTGCCACGAACTCACCAATTTGTTTCCTCCATGTAGGGCTACACCAGATAGGTCCCACAGCAGCCTGCACATCATTCTGAAACACGTAAATCTCTCCCCGATCAACGTTAGCAAAGCAGTGCATTTGCCAATGAAGCTTGTATCTCCACCCAAAGGAGAATTTGGCTGACAGACGAGGAGCACCCCTGCGGCGAACAGATCGTACCCATCCAAGAACGACCCCGTGAAGCATCCTTGTTGGAAGCTATTGAACTCTTGGTCGATATACTGCCGGCAGCTATTCGCGACATCCTCCTCAAACCCCTGGCCACTTCGAACTCTAGTCCTACGAGGAGGTGGCGCTGTTCCTGCAACTTTGGAGATCTGCACAAACCCCCGGCACGTGAGCTGTGCAGTAGGGTCTGCATCTAGTGACGATGGGCCCTTATCGTGGAGCGCTTCGTCTCGCCAGTGACGCAGGTTGTGACGATGGAAGGAAGCAGACTGGGGGGCTAGTGTGCGGATGCTTGACATGAGTCTAGCGTGCATGAGAACGTGATGTTGCTTATCACCTCCCGCTGACTCGGCTGCCTTTGGAACATGCGAAATTTTAGTGTTTTGTCCGACGACCTGGCAGATAGGCCTACCTTGATAGTGATGTCCTCATCCTCGATACTGAATGGTCGATCCATGACGCCGCTGACAGCCCTGTAGCATGATCAGACGCTGTTTCTCACAGCAATAGAATGTAGTGTACCCACCGATCAACTACGTAGAGACTCCAAAATATCCGTTTCCTTTTGAGTACCTCTGCTTCACTCAGGTTTATCTCCGGCTGTGGCTCTTTGTGAAGCTTCAATGCGATGCACTTCTTCATGGCAAGCCCAATTAAATGCCAGGTGGAGCCTCCCCGGGGGCTCAGGATGGAGAAGTGAATAAGCAACAGCAGACATTCGACCACTTTCAGGCCGTCAATACTCTGCAGAACGGCAGGAAGATGCTCCATGGCCAGGCTGTGTAAGTCATTGGCGAAAACCCTGGAGTCGTAATCTCCGGACAGCAGCATGCCCAGGGCGACGGCCATACAGGCTCGGAAGTTTCGGAGGTGGAATTCCGCGGAGTTGCTGCCTCCGCTCTGGCATTGAACCTCGCCACTCAAGGTCGTTGCCACACACTGTTCCAGGGTGGGCTCATCGAGAGGTAGATAAATGCTCTGGCTCCCTTGGAGCAAGTTTCGAAGGCATAATTCGGCGACTTCCTTGGTGATTCTGCTGGCCGCACCCACAGCTGGTAGAGCGCATTGCCTTACATTCAAGCCTACAGACTGGGATGGATTTCCTCCTGGAATCTCGAGCGCCGCTCGAACCATGCTTCCCATGCCCAGCTGCGGAGGGAATCCATGCGTCTCGTTGCGTGGCTCGGCCATGGCGTTCCGGGAGAGGAAGTCAATATCTCCCATGGTTGCTTGCACCGACTGCTGGGTCGCAGGAGTAGGGTTGGTCACCGGAGATTCAGTAGAGCTTTCTGCGCTGACATCGTGAGTCCTTGGAGTCGACCCAGGTGGCGCAGGGACCGGTGCTGCGGCACGTGGACAAGCACGCTGGCTGCGACCATTACTGTGAAGCTCTTGCGCCTTTCTCTTCAAAGTCTCTATATAGCTAGGCAACGGTTACCCAGGGGCATTATCTTGAGGGTGTGCTTTGCTTCTTACTTGGACATGGCAGCGTGGGAGATGCCACTGGCTTCTTCTGCCGTGCGGCTGATTGACAACTGCCGCGACTCGCATTCCGCGTTCGCCTCTCGACAGCCGGTACAAGCCGGTAGCAGTCGATCACACTGGGGTTCGTTAGATCCTCTTGCTGACAATGTCCTAACAACGCGCTGCGCCTGACCTTCTGTTTCCGTTTGGCGCATCTCTCGCATGCTTGGAGTCTGCGCTTGCCCCGGGTGACAAGATGATTCGGCCCGGGTCTAGTCCGAGGGCTGGCTTGCATTTTCAGAAATGGCAGGCTGACCACAATTGATCTTGCGTGGAGAGACGACTCCTCCCCAGTGATGAAGAACAGACGAAACCCAGGAAACCTGACGGCCAACTCGCCAAGAAGTGGAGCAACTGCCAAGGTATTGTGGCATTACTAGTAAATACTGATTCAAGAACATCGGGAATTTTCCGAGCGCCGCATCTCGCTTAAAAGTGCACGAGTGCCGCCAATGACAAAGCTGTCGTTCAGTCATACCTTACAGATAACCGCAATGCTCCCCCGCGAGGCGTGGGACAGTCATCTCCATTGCCTGGACCCACAGCGTTTCCCGTTCAAGCCAACGCGCGCCTACACCCCTCCACCGGCCACGCTCGAGAGGATGGTACAGCACCGACAGACCAACAAGCTGATGCTCGTGCAGGCCTCCATCGAGGATGGCTATGAAGGGTTTCTGGCTCACCTCACCGAGTGTCGGAGGTTGTACCCATCGATCACCATCCGGGGGACCATCTGCTACGATCCGGAGCTGGACCGGTTGACCAAGGAGGAGTTCGAGCAATGGCACGAGGCTGGGGCGCGCTGCATTCGCATCCACGGAGTCTATGGGCAATTCAGGGACCAGCCAGAGCTCGTGCGGAGCCAACTCCGAGCATTGGCTGGGTCCTACGGGGTGCGTGTGCTGGGGTGGTCCATTTCGGCTCAGCTTCCATTACCAGTGTGGGCTTCTCTGAGACCTTTCCTCATAGAAGATAAGAGCATGCAGGATACCATCCTTATCGCGGATCATAATGGCTGTGCGGAGCCAGATGACATAGACACGTCGGATTTCCGTGCTTTCATGGATCTGCTAGGATCGGGAAGGTTGTACGTGAAGATCGGGGCTTTGTACCGTCGCAGTCCGGACGACTTCCTGCGAATGGAGCCAGTCATCAGGGCAATGGCTGAGCAGACACCAGAACGTCTAGTCTGGGGAAGCGATTGGCCACATGTGGTCACAGGTGGTGGGAAGTTGCAGGTAGGGGATGTAGATGCTGAGCTGGCCGCGTTGCGGGGATGGCTGTCAGAGGAGGCGTGGCGTCTGATGCTTGTTGATAATCCACAGTCAGTATTTGAAAGAAACAAATAACGCAACTTTGGTCAAGTGAGCAAAGGCTCGATTGCACCTCAATCGTATGATGTACACTACGAGGTAGAAGCTTGATGTCGGAGATGTCCCGCAAGGAGACGCGACCCCACCCGGTCTGGAGCCAACCCTAGCCAACCCCATTTCTGTCGGCAATTCTCCGTCTCTCGCGGTGGTTGTTGGGCCTTCCCCAAACTTCCCCGGATTCCTCTCCCCACAAGGTGTCTCGGAAATGAAGGTCCTGATAAATACTCCAGGCCGGTCTGAGAACGAAGCGACTGTTGTTCCTGCATTTGTGCCCTAGAGAACTTTGCCTGACCCCCGGTGTGTGAATCCGATCCTTTTTCTTGTATTATCCACCCCTATCTTCGGGATGAGTGTGCGCAGTCCCAGGAAAGACGAATTGGAGCATGAAGTTAAGCCCGAGAATGTCTGGGTCGAAGATTGTGCAGCCGACGGAGGTTCCGGGGTGATGGCCACCTACCGGGGCTACGATCCAGAGTTCGCGCGCAAGACAGAGGGCGAGCTGCTGAAGAAGATCGATCGTCGGATCCTACCTTTGGTCCTGCTCATCTACCTGTTCAACTATCTGGATCGAAACTCCATCACGCAAGCTCGAGTCTATGGGCTGCAAGAAGACACCCACCTGGAGGGAGCGGAGTATCAGACCGTCATCTCCATCTTTTCAGTGGGGTACATCCTGATGCAAGTCCCCTCTACCATGCTCATGACCAAGCTTCGACCCTCCATCTACCTGGTATGTTAAATCTGTCTGTTCGCAAAATGCGACCGATGGAGCTGACCCGATATACAGCCTTCATGCATGATCATCTGGGCCATCGTGAGCGGATGCACGGCAGCGACCCACAACGTCGGCAGTATCATGGCGGTCCGGTTTCTACTCGGGTTTGTCGAAGCGCCCTTCTTCCCCGGCGCCATCTACTTCCTCAGCTGTTGGTACACAAAGAAGGAACTGGGAGTGCGAACCGCATTGCTCGTGTCGGGCATCCTGCTGTCCAACGCTTTTGCGGGACTGATTTCCGCCGGAATCCTGACCGGAATGAACCACACCACGCGACTCGCATCCTGGAGATGGCTGTTCATCATCGAAGGGCTTGCCACCGTTGTTGTAGCCCTCGTAGCCATGGCCTTCCTACCCGACTTCCCCGCCACGACCAAATGGCTGACTGAAGCCGAACGGATCGTGGCGCAGGCGCGTCTCGCCGAGGACGCAGGCTCGGAGAACGCGCTGGAAGATGAGAAAGTGCCCCTGCCCCGGGCATTGATCTGGGCCGCCAAGGACGTGCGCACCTGGATCTTTGCCTGCATGCAAATGGCCACGACGGCCACCATCTCCTTCTCCCACTTCTTCCCCACATTGATCAAAGAGATCGGGTTCTCCAACAACACAGTCGTGCTCTTGCTCACATCCCCACCCTACGTCGTGGGCTTCTTCTGGGCTGTAGGCTGGGGCTGGTGGGCCGATAAGCGCCAGACTCGCTCCATTCCCGCGGGCGTGTCGGAGGGGGTGGCTATTCTTGCGGCCATCCTGTTGATTGCGGTACCAGAGTCCCAGCAGTGGGCGCGCTACGCCTTCACCTTTCTGATCTGCTGCGGAACGTACGGTGTCTATGCGACCACCTACGCCTGGCTGTCTTCGACCATCGTCCAGCCCCCGGCCAAACGAGCCGTGGCGATCGGTATCGCTAACACCTGCGCCAACGTGGCGTCGCTGTTTGCGAACTACTTCTGGTTGGACCAGTACGAACCCACGTATCGGGTCTCTTGGGGATGTATCCTCGCTTTTGAGTGTCTCGGAATGGCGTGTATCCTAACGCTGCGTTTTCTGCTTCGTCGCGCCAACAGAAGGTTCGAGGAGTTGGCAACCACGATGGAGGTGAATGGTGTTGCCATGCAGAGATTGGACCAAGACTCGCGGCGCGCTATCTTGAATGGGTTTCGATATGTAATCTAGCTTGACTGCTGTACAGACCTTGAATGTGTGCTCTTGCGACGCAGTTGATGGGGAGGTCGGAAATGGAGTAGAGTTTAGACAAAGAGACATTTTCATTCGAAGAATGAAATCGTTCATCCATCTCGGAAGTAGAATTGCCGAGGACCAAGTAAAGTACCGTACGATACCATACGCGGGACCCCCGCATTTTCCCCACTCCAAATCTCTTTTATATCATGTAAATCCTCGAGTTTCATTCCAGCTTTTTAGGCTGCATGCCATGATCTCCTCCTTTTCCCGCAAGTCAAGTGCACCATGCTTGATGTAGACGGCCTCAAGTTGAAACTACCCAGACTCCCAGCATGCCAATCATGCTATACCAAGAAAACCAAGGTATGGTTCAGCTTCTCCACGTATCCACCGTAGAAGCAACGACTGGGCCTAGTTGACCACATAACAGTGCGACAACGAGCGTCCTAAATGTGGTCCTTGTAGTAGAGCAGGAGCCAGTTGCATCACAGTCAGTCTCGATGGCAGTGAGCCTGTCTCACGCGAGTATGTGCTCAATACTGCAATTACACGCCACTGCTGACAGGAGAAGATACATCTGGGAACTGGAGCAGCAGACGCAGGAAACCCAATCGCCTGAGGCTGCGAGTGAAGCGAATACCCCGGTCTTATTAGTGCGTTCACCGGTTGTCTTCACTGCACCAGCAGAGAGATCTCTTGGAGAGCAGGAAACCCCAGCACAAGCAACACATGCATGGACGTCGCCGGCAGACCCGTCTCCTAGGGTGGTGGAGTTCTCGGGGATCAAGTATGTCCTCAACATTCCGGGTGTTTATCGTCTAACATCTTTATCTCAGCTTCATGAGCACGCTCTTTGCAGATACCAGGTGGAGAGACCAGAACGTCAGCCTGTTGCAAAACCTGTCCAAGCCCTCAGCGGTACTGGAAACCTCCATCCGAGCCAATTCTCTGCCCCCGCCGGAGGAAGCACACTTACTCTTTAACGCCTAGTAGGTAACGTGCCTGGTGCTGACTGAGACGCTTGGCTGAAGGAACGTAGTTTGAATGGCTCCCACGTGCAGAATCCCTTCTTGCTGCGCCGCGACGTCCAACAGCTCTATCATTCAGTTTTCTCGGGTGCTCACGGCGCTGCGTCCCGGCCAAATCTCCCACCCCCTCTGCAACGACTGACTGACTTCCGAGTGTTTATGATTCTTGCCATTGGAGCAGTGCCTCTTTACCGATCTGGCAGACACACGAGCCACCCATATGGATACTTCCTGGCTGCCATGGATCATGTGGATTTCAACGTACTGTCCAAGGGACTAGACTCAATACAAGACTTACTTTTAGTGGTGAGATTTGGTATATATCATCACATTGGTAGTGAAAAACTCCCTTTCAATTATTGGCCAACCAGAAAAGCTAATATTCATCCAGGAACATCCATCTGGGAGCTCACAACACTCTGCATGCGCATGTGCATCGAGCAAAACCTTCACAGGCCACCCCGCTCAAAGCCCGGGAGTCGGAGCAGCCTCCTGCATCAACAAATGCAACGACGAGTGTTCTGGGAATGCTACATGATCGACCGCTACAGTTCCATCACCCTGGACCGGCCCTTCGCGATCGCGGAGAAGGAAATCCAGATTGGCCTTCCCGCGGACGCGAGTGACGAGGAAATCGACGCCGCAGAGGCATCCGGCTCGTTTCCGGATCTCGACTCCATCTGCCGGGCGATTGCGTGTCGGAGTCCAGGCACGACGACGGAGATGTCGGTGTTCTTCCTCTGCGTACGGCTGCGGAAGATCACCTCGAAAATACACGCCAGGTTTCGGCACCAGGAGGCCCCAGTGTTGCCAGTCTACCCTGCTACGATGCTGGACATCACGGCGTCGGGGAGAATATACGGTGACCTGGAAGAATTGCTTCAGGAGCTGCAGGAGTGGCGTCTCTCAGCACCTGTGTTCCCCGCTCCGCAGAGCCTGTACCAGATGCAGGCGTGGTATGACCTGCTTCTCATGAGGGAGAGACTCTTGCTGGTGCGCAAGGCGATCGACCTGGTGCCCAAATCGGGCAACACACCCCCGGAAGATCTGCTGTCGCTCTGTCTGGAGTATGCGATTGCGACAATCCAGACATTCTGCCCGTTGTTCGACGCCAACACGATCACGTACACACGTAGCTATTTCCAGATGCTCTTCACAGCCGGGCTGTCCGTAATGTTCTGCCTCTCGTCTCTCGCGGTTCCGACCTCCGCCGTGCGGGAGCAGGCCGTTGAGGCAGTGGAGCAGAGCGAAAGGGCCCTGAAGAGGATGGGCAAGGAGCTACCGGATGCAGTGCACTACATCGCCGTTTATGAGGCCTTGCGCTCGCACGTTATTAGCAAGATGCGGACGGTGCCGAGGTCGGCTGGGGAGTGGGATGAGGCTTGTCGACACGAGCGAGCAACTGCACAGGAAGAGTTGCTAGTGCAGGGAGATGCCAATCCTTACCCAGCCAACTCCCTCGGCCTCAACCACAAACTGCACTCGAGCAACAACAATGATCCTCCGCTCGAGAATGACCCCCAGCTTGATCCTTCGCTCTTCTCGCTCGATATCTTCGACGACAGCACCTTCTGGAACACGGAATACGGACTGGGCGAGTACGCGTACGGGGATCCGCTGTTTTATTCCTCGCTGCTGCACGACGAGAGTCTATGAACATTTGCGACGATGCAGAAGACACTCTATAACATGATGCATGTATGACTGTATGATAATCTGACAAACATTCTCCCCCTATATCTATGACCTATTCACGTCGACTTGGCGACCCTCTCCCCGATCTCCGCATAATTCCTCGCCATCTGCCTCAACCCCGCCTGCAACATCGACGCATCCTGTCCACTCAACGACCACGACGCGCCCAATCGAAACCACTTCTCCAAAATATCCAATCGGCTCCCAATCCCCCCGATCCCCACAGGCTTGCCCGCCTTCCTCCCCGCCTGCAGCACCTTGGTGACCGCATCCTGATACAAGGCACTATCATACTTGCCCGGGATCCCCAAATCGGCACACAGATCATTCGACCCGACCAGCACACCATCCACGCCCTCAAAGGCCAGAATCTCCTCCGCGATCTCCACTGCCGCCGGCGTCTCAATCATAGGAATCAGCATCGTCTCGCGATTGAGCACCTCATTCTGCGTCAGGGTCGGCACATGCTGGAAGTTGAACGCGGGGAGGTTGTTGGTGCACCCGCGGGCGCCGAGCGGCGCGTACTTAGCGCACTTGACGAGGGCGTGCACCTCGTCGAGGGTCTCAATGTGCGGGACGACGACCGCCGACGCCCCCGCGTCGAGGATCCGGCTGATGTGCCAGTGGGACTTGCTGGGGCTGCGCACCACGGCTGACACGCCCGCGTAGTTGCAGGCCAGGATCAGCTGGCCCACCTGGTGCAGGTCAAGCGCCGAGTGCTCCATATCAATGAAGAGGGCGTGCACCCCGGCCATCTTGCACATCATCGGGATCTCGTTGCTGGTGAGGAGCTTGATGGACATCAGCGGGGTGATCTCGCCGGCCAGGATGCGCGTGCGGAAGGGGTTGGAGAGGGCGTAGGGGTGAGGGGGCTGGTCCGTGGGGAGGGGGGTGATGGAGCCCATTTTGGTGGCTGTCGTAGTTTGTTTGTAGGGATGGATTGGTGAGATTGCTCAAGCGTGATGTAAAGTAGAGCCTTTGTTGTGTGGGGTACTATCCAGAATGGTTTGGAGGATCCTTATAACCCGGCGGCGCTCGGAGGGCTGCCCGGAGATTTTCCAGTGCTCGTCGGAGATTTCCCGCCGCGGCTTTAGGGCACGCATCGTCCACCCTAGCATTTGCCCAGTGCAGTCCTTAGGGAATTGATTTCTTGGGTGGAAGGTATCGAGAAATGTTAATTGAAGCTGTTGCCTGATATCAGTGACTCACCTATCAACCTATACATACTATTGTCAGTATGAGCCTAAAGCATCAAGATGACCCGACTCACAACACTACGCACTTCACCAATCTACATCGTAAATCTTCTCGGTACAAAATCTGAGATTTCTCTCATAGACACTACTATCCCTTTACCCCCCGGGCAACAGGCAGCCCCCGACAATGCCACCTGACCACCTGCACGACCCCCTCAATACTATCCGTGATAAACAACGAGCACCCATCCACGCCCCCAAACGTACAATTCGTCAAATTCCTTCCACCGCCCACCGCACTCACGATCCTCGCCTTGGGCACCCCCTCCCTATCGACGACAAACACCGATGCCAGACTGGGATGGCACATAAAAAGATTCCCCTCCTCATCGACGGCCAGCCCGTCGGGCCCCGCGCACCCGAATGACTGGAAGAACAACCCCACCTTGCTGGTGGTGCCGTCGGCATGCAGCGGGAGGCGCCACACGGCGTTGGCCCGCGTCATGGCCACGTACAGGAACCGCTCGTCGGGGGACAGAGCCAACCCGTTCGGGGAGACGCCGTTGGCGATCAAAGTGTCGAGCTTTCCCGCCGGGGTGAGGCGGTACACGCGCCCCGTGGGGTCGGAGAGGCCCGTCTGGCCTTGGTCCGTGAAGTAGAGGTCGCCCGTGGAGGCGATGATCAGGTCGTTGGGGCCTTTGAAGCGCTCCAGGTTACGGCGGGGCAGGAGGGGGCTGACTCTACTGGTGGAGGGGTCGAAGAGCAGCAGGCCCTGTGGGTCCTTTGGTTAGTGGTCCTGAAAGATGCACGCACTGCACTAGAGGGAGGTGAGGTGGGCGGGTATGCCTTACCTGCTTGTAATCCGCCACCACGATGCACCCGTCCTCACGCACCACCAGCCCATTGGGCTCGCCGTCCCACCGAACACATTCGCTCACATTTTTGTCAATGTCCACTTTCAGGATCCGGCCGTGCGGGATGTCGACGAGGTACAGGTCCCCGTTGGAGACGTAGGTTGGCGCCTCCAGGAAAATATCCGACGCGGGGTTGGCGGATCCCGGGCGCCATTCTGTGGGCTGACCGGTGCACCGGAGGGAGTCCGGGATGCGCACATAGACCTCGGCTTGGATGATTGGGGGCGGAGGATAGAAGTTCATCGTGGTGGTTAGGTCCGGGCACTGGTTGTCGCGAAGAAACGGCGGCGGATGATGACTGGGCTGGGAACGGGGATAAATATCGACGCAGTTCATTGGGGCTGGCCGGGATTTCTCCGACGAGGGATGTCGAGCGGGGGGTGCATTAGGATTGTGGTCAGGGTTGGCATAAGCTGGGGAAATGCGGGGCGAGGGAATGGTACAATGGAGAAGATCTATATTTCTCATGCGTCCGTGGGGTGAAGTTGAGCAAGCATTTGCAGACGCTAACCATCACGATGGGTCTCATTGCAGACGCGAGAAAGGCTATGAAGGATGCCCCCGAGGGCACATTCAATCGCCATGTTCTGTTCTGTACATGTGTGTTTGCTCTCGCTGGAGTATCGAAGGGGTTCGATGAGGGTAAGTGGTATCACTTTACCTAGGTATTGCTTCACCTAAAGAGTGTGTAAAGTGCTGATATCTCCCGTGCATGCCAGGAAACATCGCATCTCTAGTCTCGCAGTCTCACTTCAAGGTTCGATTTGGCCTTGACACGCAGAGTCCCACACAATACTCCAATACCAAGGGCTGGATTGTTTCCATCGCCACCGCCGGTGCTGTCTTTGGATGCCTTGGGGTAAGACTAGCCATGGAGCAGTCTTGGCTTAATCTGACTATGAACCAACTCTAAAACAGTGCTCGCCCGTCAATGATCAGCTAGGTCGACGCTGGACCCTCCGGATCTTTACCCTCGTTTATTTGGCAGGCATTCTCGGTCAAGGCCTCTGTCATGGTAATCTATCTGGTCTGTATGCCTCGCGATTCATCGCGGGGCTGGGTATTGGACCTCTCTCAATTGTGCCGCCTGTCTACATCACCGAGGTAAGTTGTACAATCCGCCCCATGTTCCTGTTCTCAACTGTCATTCACATTCCAGATCTCGCCGAAAGTCATTCGCGGACTTCTCACCATCCTGTTTGCATCTTGCCAACAACTAGGCGTGGTGCTGGGATTCTTCATCAATTACGGAGTCACAAAACAGTATCCGGGCGTGGACATACAATGGATGCTCCCTACCCTCCTACAACTGGCTGCGGTGGTTATCTGGATCACGGGCTCCTTCTTCTGCTCCGAGTCACCCCGCTGGCTCCTCCTGCGTGGAAGATCAGACGAGGCAACCACAGCGATGTCTCGCCTGCGCGGCCTCCCTCGAGATCACCCCGTGGTCCAGAGCGAACTCGCAGGGATGGACGCACAGATCCTCCACGAAATGGAATCCACCAGCAACGCCGGCCTGCTCGACCTACTGAAAGAAACTTTCGTCCCCGTCGAGAACCGCCGCCGATTCTTCCTCATCTTCATGGCCACCCTGTTCTCGCAGTGGTCCGGCGCCAACGCCATCACGCAGTACCTGCCCAGCATCTTCGCCTACCTGGGCATCTCGGGCGACGAGACCACCTTTCTGACTACCGGCATTTACGGGATTGTCAAGTTCACCAGCACGGTGTTCTTCGCCCTGTTCATGGTCGACATCCTCGGCCGGCGGCGGTCCCTTCTCGCCGGCATCGGCCTCCAGCTAACCACCCTGGTCTTCGTGGCCGCGTACCTCGGCGCCACGCAGACCATGTCTACGGCCGAGATTCGGGCATCTGCCGGTGCGTCGCGGGCCTCGACCGCCGCCATCGTCGCCATCTTCCTCCACGCGGTCGCCTGGAGCATCGGCTGGTTCAGTATCCCGTACCTGGTCGGGTCGGAGGTGTTCCCCATCCGCATCCGGTCGCTCAATGTCTCCATCTCCATGGCGCTCCATTGGGCCTTCTACTTCGGGTGCTCCCGCGCGATGCCCAGTCTGTTGGCGGCCACGCATCAGTGGGGGGCGTTTGTGTTCTTCGCCTGCGTCTGCTTGGTGTCTTTGGTTTATGTTTACTTCGCGATGCCGGTGAGTCGCCCTTGTTCGCTGGGCTCTGTTGAAAGTCTTGCGGGGCTAATGTGAGTAGGATACGACGGGAAGGTCGCTGGAGGAATTGGATGGTCTTTTCCAGCGGCCCTGGTATACAGTGTATCAGGTCGCGTACAAGTCAGTGCAAGGCGCGGAGGGCGAAATGATGGAGCCCAAAGCTGAGTGGAGTGGGAGGGCTCAGCATGTGGAAGAGGGCAGCACGAACTAGTGACAGGTTCAGACGTTGTTTGAGTGTGCTCATGGAAAGCGCAGATACATGGTTGGATTTATGGATACATCAAAGCCTCTCAAGGGAGGAACATATCACTGCGCTCCTCACTTGCTTCTGCCTGTGTAATCAGGCGTCAAAATGCAAATAGTCCAATCCATGAAGCTATTCCCGCGAAGACCCACCCAGGGAAAAACCGCCAGAAGCAAAAAACGACAACAGTCGGATTTGAACCGACGCCTCCGAAGAGAATAGATTTCTAGTCTATCGCCTTAGACCGCTCGGCCATATTGTCTTGTATGCTAATGTCATTGCAATTTGTCTACATGTTGCTAAGACACGCGAAGCTTTAAATGAATCCAGAATAACCACCCCGACCACAACGCAACATTCCACTTCCCTACTAAACCCTATCATACAGCCGGTCCATCTCAGCTATATTCTTTCCGCGATCAAGGATCTGGCTCGGATGATACACCACGAAGATTCCCATCATGATCAGCATCAGCGCCGCGTCGAAGACATAAGCATACGCCTCATGGCTCTGCAGCGACCCCGCCGAGCCCTGCGCATACTCGATGACCCGATAGAGACAGCGAACCAGAATCAGCCCGCTGGCCGCGTACAGCACCCACAGATATCTCCTCCACGGTACGCACAACGTCATCGCAGTCGACGTCGGGTTCGCGGTGATGCGCCTGTGGAAGACGACGGCGACGGTGACAAAGAAGCCGAAGAAGAGGATCTGCACGACCAGGCCGACGATGATCACGTTCTCGCCCAGCTTGAGCGTGCTGCTGGTCTTGGCGCTGGAGAGGATACCACCGCCTGCGAGACATTGTCAGTTCCAGTTTGCGGAATAGAGTCCGGGGAGGTGCATCGTACCGCCGCACTGCATCAGAAAGGCGAGCACGTCCCCGAGGACGAAGATCTTGGTCATCCAGCGCGCGCGAATAAAGCACCGCGAGTCGCCGTCAGTCAGGGTGACGATGCGGCCCAGGATCATGTAGATGGAAGCAGCGAAGAGCGACGGGGCGATCAGGATGAAGAGGCTCTGGAGGGCGTAGGGCATGACGCTGTAGTTCGGTTTCTGGTGGGCGCTCACGGCCCGCGCGACGTACCCGATTGTCTCGACTGTTGCGACCGCATTAGCTGAGTCTTGGGTTGGAGATGAAAGACGAAGCTCATACTTAAGCCGCCGATCACAAAGGCTGTGAAGAAGTATGCGCGCTTCCGAATTAGCAACCAGAGATGGTACGCGGTGGCACCGAGGAAGAGAAACAGCGCCAGCAGGGCGCACGTCACGGACGGTGTATAAGCATAAAGGGTTGTTTCCGTCATTTCGATTGTTTTGGTCTGGATCGGTGAGTATAGAGTAGGATCGAAGTCAGGGTTAAACACGCAGAATTGAGGTGCGAATGCTAAATATATGTACGACACAAACTTCAACTCTTGAATCAAGCTTTGCGAGTGTGCAGGCAGCAGTGTATAGATCTTCAAGAACAATTCTAAAATTGGTACTCTGGTCCACTGCATGTTTTGGGATAAGAAGAGCTGTAGTCGACCGACATCGTGACTCTAGACCCTCTTGTGCGAATACGAAGCCGAACCCGAGTCCGAGATCACTTGGAGATAAGATAATCGACGGGTCGAGCCAGTCGAGCCACGCAGCTGGCTGTGTTTACGCTTCCGTATTCGTGCTCGAACTCGCTTCAAATGCCCTGGTCCCGTTCTTTAGACTTTGAAGTTTCAAGCTCATGATTTTTTTGTCTGCCTAAATATGCTACACTCAGCGCGCTCCTGGTAAAGGCGTATCTCGGTTTCGACGCGTCTGGGCATGGCAACGCTATTCCCTTGAAGAAAAAACAAAGGGGGAAAAACAGAAAGAAAAAAAAAAAAATCCTTGATGCAAACTCAGAGTTGAAAATTTCTGGACTTCAGATGTTTAGCGTAAGGTTCCTTCGGAAACGGTGTGTCGGAAATGATCAGCTTCTATCTTGAGCATGGATAGAAAACCGGACTTTCCAAGGGTATATAAACTGGGCAGCCGCGCCAATCACTCCGTCCTTTCGATATTTTTCGCTCAATATCCCTTATCATCGAGCTATCCAGCAATATGAGATCTTCCCAACCGTCTCAAGGACGAACCATACGCTCAACTCGACAATCAGATCTTTCGAATTTCTTGGGGAATGCGTTTATCGCCAGTCAATGACCATTCGAGGCCGCAGCGTGACCCCCCCAAGGATAATTGAATTACTTCAGCATTTATCCTGGCAGAAAAAAAATGAGACGAGCCTGGCAAGGGCACTGGGGTATGGCAGAAGACACACGCCGGACAGGAGTGGGAGCGGTACTGGGTACATCGAGTTAATAGCATGAGGTGATCATATTCACCGGTTTCCCTCCTTTATCTTCATCTATATGATAAGGAGATTCATCATCACAGGGACCAGCCACACGTGGTGGCAATGAATGGCTGGAGCATTCATGTGGAAATAGCACCGTTCTCATGGTACTTCAAGTGAATATCGCAATCGGAAGCCAGACCTGTACATACGGCCCTCATGAGAACAGAACTCCTCCCACAACACACTCCGTCATTCAAAACATAACACTTATCACCAGCTAGTCCAATCCAATATCAACCTCCTCCTCTACTCTACAACTTCCCACCATCTCCACTCCCACCCACCCACCGAAATCAACCTCCCTCCACAAAATCAGACCAAACCCTCAAGACAACCACCGCAATGACCCAGATCGCCGCCCTCATCAACCAGCTCGCAGTCCTCACGTTCACCCTCATCATGACCACCAACCTCGCTCCAGGAATCAAACGCCATCTCACCGCCATCACCGACTCCTCGCCCCTCGCCGCGGGCCTCCTCCTCTACTGCAGCATCTCCTACCTGATCAACCACAGCCGCTGCGGCCTGCTCGTGTCGACCTACTTCGCCCAGCTCTACTCGACCATCGCGATCGACTACCTGTGGAACCTCCTGTTCTGGAAGACCCTCCCTGCGACCGGGCTCTGGGCCCGAGCCCTGAGAGACGAGCTATCCTTGCGCAAGGATCTGTGTGTCTGTGAGGGAGCGGCCACCGTGATCCAGTGGTGCTTCGATCCATACGCGCGGGTGCTGCTGGTGTGCGAGTGGATGGGCTTTCTCTGCGTTGGGATCTATTCGACGGTCATTGCGGCCAAGGCGGTTTACCGGCTTCTCGGTGAAGGGCATACATGGTAAAGCTCGGAGAGGAGGTACTGGATGAAACAAGTGTGAAGAAGTGAGATCCAAGGGATGATGTGCTTTGTTTACGACATGGTGAGACTGGGGTAGAGCAAGGCAGTCGGGAGATACTGGCAGGCGAAGGGTTGCTGGCCTGGCGCCGGGTGTGACCTTGTGCCATTACACCTGTACTATCCAGCTTGCATGCTACTGAGACTGATTTTGCGACTTTGATGGAATTAGTTGACCAGAATGAGACTACATTTCTAAGCAATGGAGTTAGTGGAGATAAAGGACAGTCACGGCACCCTCGGGTTTTGAACCGAGTCTAACTCCGACGCTATCCTCGATGGTCGCTTAAAGTACATCATGGCATTCGCGAGTTTCTCTTGGCTGGGCTTAGTGTCTTGTTGGTCTTATAAGCTCTGACACAGTCTGACAGCATCAAATCCCTACAGACCCTACTGCGACGAAGCCGAAGCATGGATATTATAAATACAGCTCGTCATTCCATCCGAATAAATGCACTCCACCAGCGTTTACCAAAGAACACACTCACACACAGACTCCAGACAGGAAAGAGACCAAACCCCAAAATGACCGTTCAAGACCACTCCACCATCACCACCTCCAGCTCCTCCAGCGCCCGGCGTCCGCAAGACCATGCCCTCATCGGCCAAGCCGCAAAGATCCCCGCCGCCGCCCCCGAGCAAACCATCTCCATCAGCCCGGTGATCCTGCCGGCTCCCAACCGCATCATCGACCTCCACATGCGCATCACCGCCCCGAGCACCACCGCCAACAGCCCGGGGCCCCTCCCCCTCATCCTCCTCTCGCACGGCCACGGCTTCTCAAACCACCTCTCCTCGCTTCACGGCTACGGCCCACTCGCCGACTTCTGGGCCGCGCGGGGCTTCATCGTCGTTCAACCGACCCACCTCAGCTCCAAGTCCCTCAGCCTCGACCCCTCAGTCGCGGGCGCCCCACTGTTCTGGCGCTCGCGCGTGGACGACATGAAACTGATCCTTGACCACCTGGCGCTCATCGAGGAGCTCGCCCCGATGCTCAAAGGCCGAGTGGACCACACCCGCATCGCGGTGGCCGGCCACTCGATGGGGTCGCACACGGCCGCCATGCTCCTGGGGATGCGGCTGACGGACCCGGCCGACGGCCGCGTGGTCGATCTGTTCGACCCGCGCATCCAAGCGGGGGTCCTGCTGACGCCGATCGGGAACGGCGGGGAGGCGCTCAGCCCCGCGGCGGCCGAGCGGTACGCCTTCCTGCGCGACTCGAGCTTCGCGGAGATGCGCACCCCGGCGCTGGTGGCGGTCGGCGACGCCGACGCGTCGCCGCATCTGACGGTGCGCGGGCCCGAGTGGCATGCCGATGCGTACGTGCACGGCCCCGCGCCGAAGAGTCTGTTGACGGTGGCGGCGGCCACGCATGGGCTGGGCGGCATCGCGGGGTATGATGCTAGGGAGACGACGGATGAGAGCGTCGAGCGGGTCGGCGTGGTGCAGCGGGTGACGTGGGCGTATCTGCGGGCGAGGCTGTGCGGGGACGAGGAGGCGTGGCAGGAGGCGGTTAGGGTTGTTGGGGCCGAGCTTAAGGGGTTGGCGAGGGTGGAGTCGAAGTGAGGTGGCAGCGTCCAGTGGTGCAGGACCGGAGTGTTACGATTGAACAGCAGATAGTGTTATTCCTGGTACTCGCTCCGTCTCGTTGGAATCTAGATTTGAGCTGCAAGTTTACCAGGGGGTAGATACCGGACCTGACGGAGTGGATGTGTGGTTATCCAAAGAACAAGGATTGATATTCAGCTTCATTAACCATCATGCCCATCCCCAAAGCACACGCTCAACATAACGCCCGCCGCTGAACTACCGACAAGACACCACCCCGCCCTTCCGCCCATACCTGGCCGCCAGAAACGACTTATGCACCTCGGACACATTCACCTTCGACGAACCCCCCATCAGCCGCTGTACCGCCAGCTGCGCCGACCGCACACTGTACTCGGTCATCAGCGCCGTCTCCTCGGGAATCTCCACGTACTGGCCCACTAGCGCCAGATTCACCAGATCCGAGGGGGTGATATCCGGCCGATCGCCGGGGTCGCGTTTAAGGAGCGGCGACAATCCCAGCGGGAGGACGTAAGGCACCGTCCTGGCTTTGGGGATGATCTGGGCGGGTGGGATGTTGAGGCTGCTGAGGAGCTCGGCGAGGATCTCGTCGCCGCTGCATGCGGGCATGGGTTTCTGGATGTGGTGGCCCGGTGCGTCCGGCGTGAAGCCATAGCCTAAAATGGAGCGGTGGGATTCATCGTGCTCTTGCTGCGCCTGCTGGGGAAAGACGAGCTTCAATGACCAGTTGCTCTCTGCGATGGTGGCATCGACGGCGGGATGGGTGCCCAGGACGCGGTGGTGGAGGGCGTTGAACTCGGCTTGCGGCAGGTGGATGACGAACATCCCCAGGCGCGATTCCGGGAGATGGGTGCAGAAAGAGGCCGGGTTGCCGCACTGCGAGGATTTCCTGGCGAGGGCAACCCACAGCGCCCAGCTGGGATCGTCGAGGAGGCTTTGGGTGCTGGTGGAGAGGGCGGGCGGAGGGCTGACGGGGGTGCCGGTCGCGATGCCTGATGCGGCGGAGCCGAGGGTCACGATAAGGATGTCCTCTGCGCGTACAGGCAAGACCATAGGATTTCCGCAGGGGTCAATCGCTTGGATTCCGCTGGCGGTTTGAGGATAGTGGTCCGGGTGGAAGTGGATATCGGTGACGTGGAGGTTGTGAAACTCGACCCCCTGGTTGCGAAGGTAGGCTCGCAGCGGCTGGAGGACGGTCTTCCGTAGGGAGAGTTGCAGTGGGTCAGCGATCTGGATGCTGTTGCCGATGACCTCGTCCAGGTATTTGCTGATGTAGCGATGGAACTCGACGGCGGAGTGCGATGGGCGTAGGCCAAAACTGGAGCCCGACATCACCCCCTTTAGCATCGGGTTCCCCAGCCGGAGACAGGATGCGTCAGGGAAAGACGGGATTTACCTTGATGAGAATAGCCTCCAGAAGTAGGTGTCGAAGAAGGACTCATCGAACACCAACTGAATGCTCAGCCCCTCGTATGCTTCCTCGTCCTGCAGGAGGAAGTGGAGGATGTCCTTGCGGTTCTTGCGCCAGACCTGTTTGCGGCCGAGATGACCGAGGAAATGGATCGGCTCTGCCATGAAGGCCTCGGTGCGGTCTCGGGTGCATGTCGCAGGGGTTTCGTCATGGTGGAAGGCGGGTACGCCGAGGGGTTGAGGCCGATGCGGCTCTTGGGCTGATGCGCATGGCAGCTCCTGGCAGTGACTCGTACTAGACGTGATCAACCGCTTGCGTGTCGACTTGGTATTTCGGATAGTGCCACTAGGCTGTCGCTGACCCCTTGAGTCGAGGATACGGATTCGATTGCCGGGGATCTTGGCCTCATTTATCAGACAAGAGGCAGCAACCAAGGACTCGACCCCACCACCTATCAACCACACTGTATGTGGTCGACGATTTCGAGTGGTCATGATGGTGTGTGCGTAACATGTGAGCGTTGGGAAATGATCTCCTGCCTGCCAATCGAGGTTGGGGATTGGCAGGGCCTGATTTATACATCTCTTGCGGGGGGCTCGTGATTCCTCAGTGACTCAGCCCTGTCAGCTCACCTATTCGTGAAGGCAGATCTGGTGCCCTGGTTCAGCCGAATAAGGCGTGGGCCGTCGCGGGCACAGCCCAGACATCGGCTAGAACTGCCTGGGCCTTCGCATTCCCCTCGTCTCCGATCCAGCTCTACTGACATCGTGTTGAGAAGGGTGAAAAGACCGAGTCTCACGTCTCACAGGAAGACATGGTTCCGAGTGTGGAGTGTGAGAAGCGGTGAATGGGGGAGGGGATCGACGGCCGCGAGGGCTTTGTAGTGGGGGGTCGCGTGACGGGCCAATGTATGGATGCGGCGAACCCAAACCATAAAACCCCGCGTATTGCATCCATGGCTACAGGCCATTTCCAGTAAAAGGCTGAAGCCTCAGCATGATCACCCTGATCTCCCCCTTCATGCACCCCGTATATCACATGAGAATGATGAGCAGTTCCCGGGGTCGGGTTGCTTCCCGAATATCAAGTTCTCCAGCCCCCAGATCACTATATTATTCATTGTTGGCTCGTAAACCAGACAATGAATCGTACTTGACTTCTGTTGCGAGCTCCAGTTTTACGATCAAGATGAACGGCTGTGCTGCACGAATACCTTCTCGTGCAAAAGGTCGTCGAATGTCTGTTCACGAACCATGTCACCGCCCTTCGTACAACGACCAGCCACCAGCAGCCCTCGCCCGCCGCCTTTGAGGGCTCCAGCCTGGGTCCACGCCGAGTATGGAACCCTCCCGCCTAAGCAGGACGAACTTCCACTCTATCTTTGTGTTCTCTACATCATCGTCCTGTCGATAACAGTGTTCATGCTGTAAGTCGTGGCTCGTTAGCTGAGTCTTCACTTGAATGCTGATCGCGACCAGGGTCATCGTCAAACGCCGCTACGAGGCAGACTTTACACCCCCAAACACTGCTTTCGAGCCCATCCTCCCGTACACGAGTCGCAACTCGGAGGAACGGCGACTGCTCTACTTCCAGCAGAGCGTGGTGAAGGATCTCTACGGAGACTGGTGGGCTTCCATCCAGACGGAGCGGAGCAGACTGATGGGCTATAACAGCCCTGCTATCTGGTGAGTGCGGGTCGCGGATGTCGAGCATTGTCGCGTCTGAAATAGCAAGCCACTGACGTCGTGTGTAGCCCCATCTGCCTGGAAGTCGTCACCAAGATGCAACTGATCTACCTGCTCCCATGCAGACATGTCTTCCACGATCGCTGTCTGGATGGCTGGGTTATGAGTGGCAGGAACACATGCCCGCTGTGTCTGGATATCATGGCGAGGCCCGGGAGGAAAGAAATTGTGTAAATAGGTGGATGTATAAACCAGAAGAATTACAAATAATGGGGTCAAAGGGTGATATATTGACTCGTACGTACATATGGTTGGATTTTAGCATAGCCACGCCAGACACCACCGAACGCGACCAAGAAGCTATTTTCGCGTGTCGAAGGAGGCACCGTCCAGGCTGCCAAACAGCCCATAAGGGTCATATTGCCTCTTCAGTTTCTGTAAGCGTGGTAGATCGTCCTCGCCAGAGTATTCTCCACCGTCTTTCGGCCCTGAACAGATTAGTATCGTACAGTATTTGCCCCCCTGTGATAGGGGACTCTCAAGCGGCGGAACATACCACCATCTGCCTCACTGCTTTTCGTAGGCCCTTCCTGCCTCCCCTGAGGATACACCCTAAAGACCAACTCAGTGGCAAGACCGAACACCCCTCCGGCATGGTGCAGCGCCCAAAAGAGATCGGGCTTCTCCGTGCTCGACGTTGTGACAATGCTCCCATCCGCCAGGACTATCTTGACACTCACTAAATTGTCGGTAATCGGGCCAGGGCACCCCGTCAACCAGCCACTTCCTGCTCCAGTCCCTGCGTCGGCTGGAGTATCATCCCCGGTGACCGGAACGACCGTGAGGCCCGATGCGCCCGCAACGCCGACGAGATCCTCCCATCTCGCGCCTCCTTGAGCGGCCAGTGTGCGTGATGCCGGATCAACCACCACTTTGGACATGCGCGCCAGGCTGATGACGATCCCCCCCTCCTCCCCCGATGAACTACTCGTTGCAAAGGCGCCACCGTGGACGACAATCGGGATGTGGTGTTTACTCGCGTAGCTGAGAACGCGCGAAACCTCGTCGGTGGTCGTGACTTGCACGATGGCGCCCTGCCTCTGTCAATCATGACACCAGCTTAAATGCATACAGACATACCGACTCGGCCTCACCCAGCTCGAGACCGCGAACGCGCTCCGCGTAGTCCCCATCACCTGGGGTGTGCACCTCCGCCCGGGTGTCCTGCAGCGTCGCTTTCAGCTCGATCGCGCGTCGGCACGAAAGACGGGTCATCTTGCATAGGTCAAAGTACGCTAAGCTTGCGTTTCGATCGCTGCGGCAATGCTGCTACAGAGCTCAAAAGCAAGCTGTCAGGAGCTCGGAGGAATCCACCGAGCAGAGCAACAGCTTCCTCGGACGGAATTTGGTTCGGCGGTGGCGAGGTTCCCGTCAAACCAGACGCTCTGACCGAACCTTATACACTCGCGACCGAACAATGAACCACAGGGCATTACGAGAACCGCAAGGTTTACCGCGGTCGTTCCAGACCCGTCGACACCCATCGACGAGACTCCGCATTTTCCCCGGTCGTCGGCTCCGAGCTTTGGAGGATACCGCTTGGCAAGTGGGATACGAAGGGATTCTCGTGTATTCTGGCTGATCTTCTCCGGCTTTGCAGGGTTGGGGTATCGGGGCTGTTTGGTCTACGCTATCGGTTGACTCCATCTGAGAGGAATGTCCAATCTACTAATCATGCATCATCAATTCAACCATTAGGCTTATATTAATTCAACCGGAATAGGTGATCTTGCACCGTGTGCAGATCATAACGGGTATAGAATACATGTCCGACCAATGGACCGTTGCTGAGTTTTAAGCGGATGTCCAAGTCCATGTCACATACGGATAGTATCTTGCCGAGTGACCCTGGACACTCAGTGCCGCATTCTGTAGCACTGGGCAGGCTTTTGCATGAGATTGCAGCCTATTGTCCACCGTTCTCCGGAACCCTAATGCGGTGCCACTTGTTGAACGTATTGTGCGGGTCGTACTTCTTCTTGAGCTCCTGCAGGCGGGGGAAGTTGTCTCCGAATATTTCCTCGCTGCCCACATCGTGGCCTGTCCTCTGTTAGCTGTCTTTCCTCCCATCCACGACGAGGCCGTCCTACCAGCATAGTTGGCATAGATGCCCGTGCCACGTCTCGGGCCCTGATACCCCGGCCGCTTGATCCCCGCCGACGTCGCAATGCGGCCCAACAGACTGGCCTGCGCCAGCCGGATCTGCGCATCCAGATCGGCATCGTACCACCGAAACAGACAACTGACATTGTAGTACGGCCCGCGGTTCGCGAACGCCGTCGCCTCGTCGGGGACCTGCATGATCTGCGCATTCGGCAGCAGCTCGAACAGCAGCCTGCTATCTCGGGTCTGCGGGCATTCCGTGAGCACCCCGTTGAACTCCTCGTACACCGACTGCACGAACCCCAGGTCCAGCGGGAGGGTGACGTTGCTCCCGCGCATGCTCTTCCGCGGGCCCATGGCCACGTCCAGCGGGTAGCTGATGTTGACCTCGGTGTCGCTCCCGCGGCGGTGCAGCGTGTCCGTCGTGTTGAGAATCCCATTCAGACTGTCGTAGGGAATCATCCCCGCGGTGTTGGCGAGCGGATCCGCCTTCAGCAGCGGCGCGAAGAATTGCTCCGCCCGTGCCTGGTCCCCATTGTAGAACACCACGACCAGAATACAGCACTGCGTCATCGCCGGCGCAACCGTGAACCCGAACCACAGACCCTGCTTGCCGTCCGTCTGCCGCTCAAACCGATTGGCGAAATCGACAATGATCGCGAGTTTCTCCGGCGCGAAGAGCAGCGTGCCCGCGAAGACGGCATTGCGCTGGGGATGCGCGCGGAACCCGAGCTCGACGGCGACGCCGAACTCCTGGCCGGCGCCGCGGACCGCCCAGAAGAGGTCGGGGTGGGACGTCTCGGAGGCGATGACGATGCTCCCATCGGCGAGGACCACCTTCGCCCACAGCAGGTTGTCAATGGCCAGCCCGTACTGGCCGGTCAGCCAGCCGTAGCCGCCGCCGAGGGTCGCCCCCGCCGCGCCGATGTGGCTCAGCGTGCTGCCCACCACCGCCAGCCCGTGCTGCGCCGCCGCCACGTCGATGTCCGCCCACAGCGCCCCGCCCTCGGCGGCCACCACGCGCGCGTCCGGGTCGATGCGCACGCGCCGCAGCTTGGCCAGGTCCAGGACGATGCCCCCGCGCGCCGTCGAGCTGCCGCTCGTCGAGTAGCCCCCGCCCCGCACGGCCAGCGGGATCTGGTGGCGGGTCACGAATCGCACCACGATCGCCGCCTCGTCGGCGCAGGTCACTCGGACCACTGCGCCCTGGTCTCATCAGTCCTGGTCATGTCCTGTCTCGTTGGGGAGGGGCAGAAACTCACGACATCTTCATCGCATGAATCGCTCCACTGCTTGATGTTATCGCCGTAGCCCTCGCATCCCCACGTGGAAATTTCCGCGTTGGTGCCCTGGAGCTCGTCCCGTAGACGACGGACTTGCGAGAGTGGTAAAAACGGCATTATGGGGGGTGTGTGTGGTATGTGTGGTGTGTGTGGTGACATGGATTGGGAAGGGTTTACATAGTCAATAATGTTGGATATCGGGTATATTATAGGGTGAGCAGAGGAACAGCCACCGGACCGTGGAATGGGACGCGAATGAGGTCAGCGCCCAGATTTCACGGCTTTGGGGAATCCGGCCAGTGTTTACCGTCGCTCGGCCGAAATCATGCTACTTTGGCGATTTGTTGCCGGTGGTCACGGTACTTTCTTACCTTATAAGGGTTACGAGAAGGTGGTCTGATCGGACAAAGAGCTGGAGCTGTTGTGGCCTGTGGGGGTGGCAAATTGGGGCTGAGAACGGGTCCACCGGGTTTTCCCGTTGTCGACTGGTGGGAAGTGCACAACACTCTTGGTGACTTCTGGCTCGGACTTTTCCCTGACTCTCCCGACATGATGTAGTCTTTTCTTGGAGGGGGGTTTCTGCAGGCGGTTTCTTCCTTGTCCAGTGTGGAAAGGCTGTCTCCACTTTTGATGTGCGATCCGCGCCGTGGTTGACTTCATCATGATGATCCTGTGAAAATAGGAAAGAAATAATAAAAGTAAGCTAGAAATCCCACTCAAATATCCACTTTAGAATTAGCGTGAATTCATCTTCTTCAAGACAAGGACTTGCAATATACTCAGTAGATCCCGGGAAAATCCTCTGTGGATCATCCATGCTACTTGTAAACAAACTGTGAATTGAGCTGCGGTCAACAGAGGGCAAGCCGTGGGTGATGCGACCGGGCGACCGTGCACGGACCACCCACGCCATCCCCAGCAAGAGAGAATCGACAACTGTCAACAACTAATTGTCAATTTGGCAATTGAGTCTAGCGAACTTCTGTCAGGAAGCAAAGTACAAACATACAGAAAGGGTCTGGAGACGATGCTGACGCAATCAGTAAGCAAGTAGGCAGCTCTGTATCACCTCATCTGAGCGATGTATCAACACAAGGCTTGTGTGTAGTACAAAGTAAGCCGGAGGAACCAACATTATCTCTTTGATTGAAAGGTTTTCAAACATCCCCAATTCCCATAGCTAACCTGTCTACGAGCTAATTTATGTGGCGTATAAATCAGGGATGAACCGAACTGTCCGTGCTATTGCTCGCCACAACTTTCACCCGTGACTTCCCCATGGTGGATGTCACGAACGCACAACTGCACTACTGTCGTTCCTAGCGAGTCCCCAACCCAGGGAGGCTCCCTCAGCAGACCGATATACCTTTACCGAGTATGGTCCTCGTCAAGGATCTATCTCAGCTACAACATTAGCATAATCTTCCCAGAAGCCAAGACAGAGAGTTGAGATGAAGACGAGGAAGTGATCTGCGATGAGAACGTTACCCGTGCGACATGCCCTACTCATCCAGGACATCCCACGATGATCACAGATAAACATTACATATCCTCCTCTACAACCACAGTACCAGCCATATCACCACCGCACCGGGACCCAACACTTCCGCCAGCCAGCCTCCGTGTCGGCCTCCCGCCACCGCTCCACCCCGTCGGCCACCCCATCCTCCCCCACAGTCCAATCCCCCGCCCGCACCCGCTGCGCCCAGCTCTGCAGCACCTGGTGCAGCGGGGTGTCACGCAAGGGGATGAACCCGTTGAACTCGCACTGATACAGATCATAATTGGCATCCGCCGGGTCCTCATCCAACCACGGATTGCCGCCCATGCACGTGCCGTCGCTGAGGCGGGCCCAGCCGTGGCGCCCGATCCCAAACGGCAGCAGCAGGCGGCAGCCGTTCTCGCAGCTTTTGACCCTGCGATCGTCGGCCGTGAGATACAGGCCGGCGGGGCGCGGGGCCGCGGTTCGTCGGTGCTTGTCGTCGCCGAAGTCAGCGAGGAGGGAGTTGAGGCAGAGATCGGGGTTGGGGACGGTCGTGACCGTCTGCCCCGGCGCGTTGGCGGCGGGGTCATCGGCGAGGAAGAGGAGAGTGGGCTTGAGCGGCCGTGCTACGGGGAGTGCACGGCGCATGGCAGATTGATATTCGAGATTTCGCAGCGGTTGGGCGCGGAATTCGGCCTCGGTCGGGAGGCGGATTCCCGGGGCGAAGTAGCGGAAGCGAACCGGGCGGGGGATGGCCGCACTCGTTACGGTGCAGAAGCGGTTGATGAAGCTGTTGGGGACGAGATGGGCTTCTGAGCGCACGGCGGGGTCGGACCAGGGGAGGGTTAGCTGTGCGGAATCCCTGCTGCTGCTGCTGCTGCTGCTGGGTAATCGGATCTCGATCTCATGGACCAGGTCCTGGAAGGCTTGCACGGCCTTGTCGACATCGGCGGCGGTATACGTATGGATCCGCCACGGGCCGATCGTATCAAAGGTAGAGTCACATAGCGTGTCAGTCCCGATATCCCCAGTAGGCCACTGCCCATCCACCCGCGCCTCGATCTTGTTCTCCGTGATCATCTGGAGGTAGTCCGCATAGATGTCTTCGAGCGGCCGGAAGCCGTGACCATAGTTGAGGATCGGGTGGGTAGCTTCGCGGCTCTCGGCGAAGACAGCTTTGCAGGTGATTTGGTCGAATCTATGCACCTTGCTTAGGGCACGATCTTGATGAAGACGGAGGTGGTGAGTTGCGGCAACCTACATGATCCCCCATTCATCGCCATTGGGGTCGTACCAGCTCGTGGCGCGATGTAGGTCGACATAGCAATCCCTGCCGTCGAATATGTCGTTGAAGTGTTCATCAATCAAGGAATGAGGAGTGTTCAGGTTTTCGAGATAATAGCAGAACTCCGGAGCCTCGGGGTGGTAGTACACGCGCTGGAAAAACCGGACCAAATGGGGATGGTAACGCGCGGCGAGTTCTTCGGAGGGTTGAAAATGCCCCCACCAGGTTGGAATGGAGCTGTTCTCCAGGGTTTTTCCTGCTCCAGCCCAGGCGATCAGGAAAATGCGATTATGGAGTTCTGCGCACAATTCATAGTCGAATGGTCCTAGAGGAACTTCCTCTCCGTGATTGCGAGACATGGCTGGACAAGGTTAACATGATTTGGACTGAAGGGCACTTGCTGGTTTCTGTGATCTATGCATTGGAACCGGTGACTCAAAACTCAATTCCATCGTCCACGGCGAAGCGTGAAAGATGCAACGACCAGTTTTGAGTCAGACCATGGTTTACAGAGCTGTAACAACGGCGTTATACGACCCACCAGCTAGCGTGATCTTGGCAGCGCGGTGTTCGAAGACTGGTGTGTGTCTACTGTGGCCGAGGCCTCGTTAAGCTCGACTCAGAAGACCGATCTCTAACTTCTCAGGGTTAGTCCGCCCGTTCCTATCCGGGCTTTGCTCAAAACGTGTGGCCTCACCACGGATTGGCCCTCAAATCCCTATTTTCAGGGCCATCGCAGTAGTCCCGTGAGTGCGCAAGGGGTCCATCTTGTCGGGCCCGGGCCGATACCCGATGTAACCCAGGATGGCTATTACAGATTCTATTACGGAGTAGGTACTCGTATCTCACCAAGCTTCGCAATTATCAAGTCATTCAAGTAATCACAACCTTAAATTGTTCTGCCAGACACCCCGCCAGCGCGCGAATGCGCCAATCCTCACTGCGCAACAGCATCCCGCAAATCGAGCGGTATTCGTTCCGCGCCCGGTCGCGCATCCACCAGAGATCCAATCTCCGCATTTGAGTCAGCCAGACGGCGAGGAGCAGCAGAGCCACTTCATCCTTCCGATGGAGGAGCTGCACGAAGGGTGACTCCATCTCGACGAAGAACCGGATATAGACGCCAAACAGCTGTGGGGCAAGATGCTTGCCCACGGCGGGTGTTTCACCGATAGTACACAGGATGTTGTAGGCGGAGAGATACACGTTGGTGTCGGTGGTGTCGGCGGGTTGAATGTTGCATAGCTCGGCCAGGTGGGCGGTGAGGTGCGGTTCCTGTTGGAATTGGGATGCCTGTGGGGCCTGCACAGTGTGGCGGTCCTTTGCGAATTCCGTGTACCAGAAGGTCTGCGGGAGGTAGGAGTTGTATGGGTGGAGGATCGATTGGTGGATCGCCTGCACCTTGATCCAGGAGAAGGCTTGGTCGATGTCCTCTTGCCCGGTTCGCGTGACCCATGAGGTTGATTGCGTTGAGGCCGGATCCGCGACGACCAGGACATTCATCAGGAAGGCGTTGGAGTGCATCAGGTTGGCGGTCAGGACCGACCGGGGCTGCATCAGATCCCGGTTGTAGAGGGTGGCGAACTGTTGGTAATGATGATAGAAGACGGGCAGCAACCGGTGCCTGTCCGGTTGAAGATGAAGGAGGTCTCGCGCCGACACTGCCAGAATCGCGTGAAGGAGCGAAGGTTGAGAAAGCGACAAGGGAAGCATGTGCGTCCGGTAGATGCGTTGTCGCTGTGCTCCGATCAAACGTCCACTGGTATGAGTCCAGAAATGGTGAAGAAGATACTCCGCGGGGAGGAGAGCACTGGCGACTTGGTTGACCCCCGCCAGCGTTAGGGCATCGCCGTGGATACTGCGAGGTGAGCTGGCTAAGTTTGGGTATAGGCACGCCACGCCCCGTGCGATGCATTTGCGGCAGCTCGGTCTGGTCTCATCACATTTCACCCGTTTCCCCTTACAGGCGTTGCATCCATTGCGGGACTTGAAGTGCGATTTCCTCTGCCCCCCCGTCTCAATTCTCCGGATTAGTTTCTCGCGCTTGGATAGAATCGGCGTGCCATCCAGGCGAAACCGATGCTGCGTGGTGGCAGGGAACATCGAGTCTGGCACTAGACCAGGATATCATGGAAATTGGCACATATCGATCCTACTCCTACACACAAATCCGAGGCCGAAATTCTGGAGTTGGCAGTGTTGCCTGCAATCTCGCTAAACGTACCCCGCAAGTCCCCGCAAGTCCCCGCATTACGCTTGGTATTAGGGCTCCAGCCTCCAGCGCTTTGTTTTCCTACCCATTGTAGTTAGTACTCTCGGTATAGTCAACCGGCAGATGGGGAGATGGCTAACTGGATTTGGGAATTCTGGCAATACGAATTGCCAAGCCCTTCCCTCGGGCTCTTAGCAAGCAGTATATCACAACAAGATCCTGATACTGGCAAATCATCAGTCCGTTCCTTTCGCATGCATGGTCTTGGCGTTAACCGCGACTAGGGTACAGTGTGGGGAGCAGTATGAAGCTGATCGGACGATTCGGCCACTCCTCTCAGCGTGCCCTGCCTGTTGGTGTATAAATATCGAGCTTTTGCCTCTCAGCACTTGTACTGTCATTCAAGATCAGTTGGAGCCAGTCCGACGCAGAATCACAGCCATGGTGTCTCGGAAGCTTCTTCTGTTGCTCTCAAGCCTGATTAGCTGGGGTGAGTGCAGGGCGATTACTGGAGGTAAAGCTGGTATGTTTCCTTAAGCAGAGTCACTAAGCATTGTCTGGTAATGCTGACTGACGTGCCTCGGAACAGCCAGTAACGCATCACGAGATTGGTCAGAAGCTGTCACCAAGGCTGAAGACTTCCTGGCGCAGCTCACCCTCGAGGAGAAAGCCTACATCGCGACAGGGGTTGCAGGGTAGGATGGAGACTTGTTCCTTCGCAAGGAAGTGAACACAAGAGCTGATGGGTCAGACCATGTACAGGCTCCATCGCCCCGATCGAACGTTTGGGCTTCCGTGGCTTATGCATCCAAGGCAGGTCTTCCATCCCACCCTCGAGGTTTTATTGACTAACTGGCTAGCAGATGGCCCTTTGGCAATTCGACCAGCTGTAAGTGGCTCTACATCCGTTCCTTTAACCTTCAATTCCTCCATTCCTGCTGTCAGCTATCTCCAACGATGCTAATTCTTTCCCCTAGGACTTTGCCAGTGTGTACCCAGCGGGAGTCTCGGTTGGGGCGAGCTGGGATAAAGAGCTGGCCCACCAACGTGGCGTCCTTCTTGGCGAAGAGTTTAAAGCCAAGGGGGCCAATGTGATGCTTGGGTAATGTGTTTCAAGATGTAAGGTCGAGCTGCAAGCAACTAACATCGAAGATAGGCCGGTCGTAGGACCTCTCGGAAAAGACCCCCTAGGCGGTCGCAACTGGGAAGGATTCGGGCCTGATCCGTATCTCAGTGGTGAGCTCGGATACCAAAACATCGTGGGGACCCAGTCTACCGGGATGCAGTCTTGCGTGAAGCATTACATCGGGTATGAACAGGCCACGGGGGCGAACCCTACCCCAAACACGGACGGGGTGACGATTCAGGGCTACTCGTCGAACATCGACGATCGCACCATGCATGAGATCTACTCGTGGCCTTTCGCAAGTGCAGTCCGGGCTGGTGTCTCGTCCGTCATGTGCGCATATTCGAGGGTCAATGGCTCTTACTCGTGCGAGAATAACCAGACCCTCAACGCCATTTTGAAAGAGGAGCTTGGCTTCCAAGGTTATGTGATGAGCGACTGGGGTGGTACGATGTCCGGAGCTCACGCCATTGAAAATGGACTCGATATGGACATGCCGGGTGGCGCTGTCGGCTTCGGGGGGACGTCTTGGGACAACTCCCTCTTCGGTGGCAATCTCATCCAGGCTGTGAACAATGGAACCCTATCGACGTCGCGCGTGGACGACATCGTGCTCCGCGTGATGACCCCGTACTTCTATCTCAACCAGGATCGTGCCGACTGGCCGCTCATCGACCCCAGCTCAAGGGAACTCGGGGACTTCTCTGCCAGCATGGCCAACTATAGCTGGCCAGTGGGTGGCGAAGCGCATCGGGACGTGCGCGGGGACCACGGAACCTTCATTCGCAAGCTTGCTGCTGAGTCCGTAACCTTGCTCAAGAACCAAAACGGTGCTCTGCCAATCACGGAGATTCCCCGCTTCATCGCGGTGTTCGGTAACGATGCAGCGGACAAGTCAGCCGGCTTGGCCTCCTCCCCAGACTCCGAACTTATCGGTACCTTTGCTACTGGGGGTGGAAGCGGTTCCGGACGACTCACCTACCTCGTTTCCCCCTTGGAAGCAATCAAGACCTGGGCCGAAGGGAGATCTGACTCTTTGGTCCAGTATATAACCGACAATGAGCTTATTCCTGGGTTGCTCAAGCCCAACAGTGTGGGCTTCGGGGCGGCGATCTATCCCATCCCCGAAGTATGCTTCGTCTTCCTCCGCTACTACGTCTCCGAAGGCCCGGATCACAGCGACTTCGACCTCAACAACAATGGCAGTGCGGTGGTGAACGCTGTCGCCTCGGTCTGTAACAACACCATCGTGGTCACCCATTCTGGCAATGCGAATCTTCTTGACTGGGCGGATCATCCCAACGTCACGGCTATTGTGAGCTGCATCCTTCGTCCACATAACAACCAAGGATAGTGAGTTACTGACCAAAGGACTTCTTGCTACAATAGATGATGGCCTACATGCCCGGCCAAGAGTCCGGCAATGCGATCCTGGATGTCATTACAGGTCAAGTCAACCCCAGCGGCAAGCTCCCATTCACGGTCGCCTACAACGCCAGCGACTACAACACCGCGATCGTGAACTTCACCGCCATGGATGGACATCACCGACCCGAATGGACGCCAGGTGAACTTCACGGAGGGGCAATTCTTCGACTATCGTCATTTCGATCACGCAGGCATCATGCCCAGATACGAGTTCGGATACGGTCTCTCGTACACCAACTTCTCCATCGGGGGGCTTTCTCTCGAGACCGCCAGCGGAAAGGGGGATGTTTCCCCTCGCCCTGATCCGAGCAAGCCAATTCAGCCGGGCGGGAATCCCGAGCTCTATGAGGTTCTCGTCACTGTGAAAGTCAAGCTGACCAACACAGGCAGTTTGGCGGGCGCGACGGTGCCTCAGCTATACCTGGCTTTCCCGCAGGACACAACCCCAGCTGGAACCCCCGTGAAGGTGCTTCGAGGGTTCGAGAAGATCCATCTCAAGGCGGGAGGAAGTCAAACCGTGGCATTTGAGCTTACTCGCAAAGATGTGAGTTTTTGGAATGTCGCGACGCAGGACTGGGAGATCCCGGCTGGGACTTTCGAGGCCAAAGTTGGTCTGAGCAGTCGCATGATTTCGGTCACAAAGATTTTCGAGCCTCTTAAGGGTTGGTCATTTGTCTGATACTGCTTTGGGGTTGACTATGAGTCACGTGAGCTGCGCATATGGACAAGGTGCCATCTTGCCAGGGCCTCTGTCAGAGCTTCACTCCACTCGGGCAAAAAGACTGTTAAGCTATAGATCCAGCCAATGGCTGTGGAATGGAGTTCAGTAACTACTACTTTAGAGATACTAGTAGTAAAGAGAGGCCAATCCCATTCTGAGTATGTATATTGTGGTTCGTCTGATTGTGATGAGAGCGTGAAGAATCTCTGATTCGTACTGTAACTATCTGAGAAGAACCTAAATTTCACTGCAGCCGGTTTCAAGTTATATTTGACGGATTCCCCTATTCCCCTGCCTCCGATTGGTCGGGCACCTCACCCCCTCATCCGCGCGTGTAGATACTACGATACTACGGTAACTTCCTTCCAAATAGCCAATAGCCTGGAATCCACCATCTTCACGCTCCATCAGTATTGCAGCAAGCAAGTAAATGTCCACCGTAATTTGTCAAAGCCTCTCATCTCTGTCACAACTAGATCCGTAAATCGATGGAACGAGTTTAGTAGGATCTGAAGTCTGCTTGTATACACGATGCGTGTACTGACTGACGCATCTATTCTAATAAATTTTCAATGGCACGCAGTATTTCTCCCACATCTCCTCCGTATCCGCCTCCCTCCACTTTCCAATCCCCCCCGACACCCCGTTCTCATCTACCGCCCAGTCCCCCTCCCGCACTCGTTCTGCCCAATTTTGCAGCACCTGGTGAATTGGGACATGGCGATAGGGGACGCACCCATTCTCCACGCACTGATACAGTTCCGAATTCGTGGCCCCGGGTCTCGGAACTATATCGTCCGCGTAGTCCGTGCCCATGATCGTCCCGTCGCTGCGCCGCACCCAGCCCTGCTCCCCAATGCTGAATGGTAGAAGTAGATGGCATCCAGACTCCCAAGCGCGGTTGTCGTTGTCATCACCGCTCAAATATAGCCCCGCGGGTCTCGCGGGGACCGGGAGATCGACTTGCCGCCGTGAGAACAAGATGGAATTGATGGTGATGTCGGGGTCGGGAATGACCATTGGTGGGGTCAGGGGTGATGGTAAAGATGATAGTGATAGTGATCCTTCGTGATCCGCGACCAGCAACAAGGTGGGTCGGATCGGCCTTAAATGAAACAGCTCCTGCGAGGACGAGTCCGCATACTCATAATCTCGGAACGGCTGTGCGCGGAACTCTGCTATCGTGGGGAGGCGGATCCCCGGGGCCAGGTACTGGAAGCATCGTCGGGTGGTGGTCGTACAGATGGTCGCGGTGGCGTCGCAGAAAGCCCCTGCGAAGCTGTTTCGGATGATCCGGGCCTCGTCGCGAATGCCGGGGTCTGACCAGGGAAGTATCATCGAACTGCGAGTATTGATGTTGGGTATGGTTGCAGTTGGCGGCAAGCGAGCCTCGATCGCATCCAGCAGATCTCGCAGGGCGAAGACAGCCAGCTGAACATCTGTGGGAGTATAAGTATGGAACCGCCACGGACCAAACCTTTGAAGAGGAGATTTGGCGAGTTTATCGGTGTCAGTATCCCACTCCCATCGGCCGCTGGGCCACTGCCGGACTTCAACCTTTCGGGACGCAATCATCGCCAGATATGCGCAGTAGATATCTTCCAGCGGCTTCCAGCCGTATCCCGTCCTGACTCGGTCGAGATTATCTTCACAATGGGTCACGAAAGTGGCCTTGCATGCGACCTGATCAAATCTAGCGGAAATGTTAGACGTGGCTGCATTACATGTTCAAGTGTAGTATTGTACAAAATCCCATATTCATCTCCACACATCCAACCTGTTGAATGATGTAACCAAAGAAAACAGTCGCGTGCCTCCGCTAGACCATTGACATGCTCGTCGACTAGGTCCTCGGGCGAGGCAAGACGGTCAATGTAGTAGAAAAGCGGAGGGGCATCAGGGTGATAGTAAACACGTTGAAGGAATTCGATCATCCATGGGTGATAATGCGAGGCTTGGGCATCAGTCGGCTGGAAATGCTGCCACCACGTGGGCAAATGGCCCCAGGTTCGTCCACTTCCCTTCCAGGCAATCTCGAAGATCTGGTTGTGGAGCTCAGCACAGAGCTCGAAGTTGAATCGCCCGATAGAAACATGTGTAATAAGCCGTTGGAACATTTTGCCAATTGCCAAAAAGTCGAAGAGCACGAAGGGAAAGAAGGTTTAATAAATAACCTTGAGGAGAAAGTCAAGGAAAGCTACGGTAACCTCGTCACGCTAGGAGCCAATTAATCGGTAGTCGAAACGCACGGTCCGTTTCTGCCTTACACTGTACTGTACTTTACATACATCTACAGTAAGTTACAGTACAGTATGGTAAGTAGTCGTCCATTCACTTATAAGTGGGCAGGTAGGGCGTTTAAGACAGGGTCGCACGTCGCCAGGTTGCCAGGTCGCTTTGTAATACAGTAAATTACTAGTAATTATCAAGAAACTCCTATAAAAATATGTATTTATAATATACCATAAATAATACCATCTTACAGAATAATAAATATTAGTAAGATCTATAATATACTTAAATCTATATTAAAAATTCTTAATATTATTAGTTGTTTTACTAAATACTTGTAACGGTGGTCACGATATAGAGGAGGATGATTGTTGTATTTTCACTAATCACTAGCTATGCTGAATATGAGTATGACCATTCCCCGAAGGGCGGTGAGTTAAGCGGTGAAATTCTGCCGTCCTCTACGATATCCCTGGCATGGCACGTTACAATACTAGAACTATATACCTAGCAAGTCTAAATATAGAATATATCAAGTATTATTATAATAATAGATTACGAAAATAATAAAAGATTTTAAAATTATAAAAATTTATAAAAAATTATTCGAAGTTGTTAAAAATTATATATATATATATATATAAAGAAACATATTAGATATTATCGGTAGTTTATTGGTAGCCATCAATAATGGGATGTTAGAGTAACTTAGCAGACGCTTGGAAATAATACACAATATGTCTTACACCCGAGCTCGCCAGGTTTACCACCCACATACTCCGTTCAAGACAGTTCTCTTGGTTTCTGACGGCGGCCCCGGGCCTTGGTGCCTGAGGTGCCAGCTCGCCACCCACCCGGCTGCGTTAGCTAGTTCCTCCGAGATAGCCTCAGTAGGAGAATCAATCCTTCTTCACCACCTCTGCGAGAGGCGTCATCGGTTTCTGTCTATTAAGTCGACACCCTGCTAGTCATAAGATAAATTTATCATTGTATTTCTCCACGAAAGTCGACACATGCACGTGCTTTGGCCAAATGGCACTGCGATGTGTGTATATCCTAGGTCCCCACCCAATCGGCACCTCACTCGCACGCCCCGGAGTAGCAATTGCCTGCCCCACAATAATCGGCTGTGCTGCCGCAGTACCCAGCTACAGAGCAGCATGACCCAAATTGCGTACCAGTACAAGTCTTATTCCCAGCGAAATTCGGTCCACACTCACCATTGATGCTCGGGCCTCCGACGTCGGCCTCGCAGCTGCCCGAATAGCACTTGCCTGCGCCACAGAAGTCGCTGCCACTACCGCAGTAGCCGTAGACTGAACAACACCTACACGTTCTGCGTCAGGGATCTTCGACGAAAGAGGAATATCAAGGCAACATACGAGCCAAAACTAGGATTGTTGCAAGTTGTGTACCCATGGTCGGGGCCGCAGGTACCATCGGAGGTCGCCCCTGCGGCTTGGTCACAAGAGCCGGAAATGCACGTATCGGCGCCGCAGTAATCAAACGTACTGCCGCACCAGCCGTCCAAGTTGCAGCAACTTTAACAGCACAACGTGCAAATGGTCAGCTCTGTAGCTGCGTTGCACAAAGAAAGCTTAGGGGGCGATGACTTACTCTCCAAAAGAGGTTCCTGTGCACGTCGAGTGGCCAAATGACGGTCCACAACGACCATCGGTTGACAATGGCGCTGCGGTAACCGGAGCAACGCAGATGTCGTAGCCTAGCCAAAGATTGCTGCACGTGTCGGTAATCTATGCAGACCAGTAAGTGACAATTTCTCAGGGGAGAGTGAATTGTAACACAGGAGGAGACATACATCCACATTAAGCTGTTGAAGTTCGGAAAAGGTGATGCCGCTGAGGCAATATGAGTGAGACTAGGTCGAACCAGGCAGAGTGACGATGAAACTTACAATCGAAGAGCAATTGAATTACACTGAAGACTCATAGTATTAGTTGTGCTCCGAAAAGACTTGCCAGAGAGGGGAATCGTACCGTGTCTCCGGATGCTACTTGATAGTACAGACCACAGTCTGTGGTTGCTCCCGGCTGCGTAGGCTGAGCAGGGGAAGCTTGCTCAAGACCATCAGCAGCCTTACAAGCGAGCAAAAAAATCAACAAAGAGAGCCAATGGATTACTTACCGGTAGTAAAGTAGGAGCCAGCGGCCGTAGGGGCATAGATCGCTGCAGTGGCGTTATAAGTGCCACCAGGAGCGCTGTGAAAGATCGATTCATGTGAGAACAGTTCGTAGCATGTGTACTGGGGAACCATGATTCCAGCCTACCTTGTACAGACCCTTTGAGCAGCGTTGAGATATCCACACGAGCCCTGTATATAAGGATTCCAGCTGAGAAACTGCGTTAAGGTGACATTATGGTCTTCAGTGGAATACCGTGCAGCCAGATCCTCGCTAAACGCCAAGTCAATTGTTTCAGCCAAGATCATCCATCGCACAATGAGGGTGAGACTCACCAAGATGGAAAGTGGTAGATGGTGTCTAGCTCACAGGGCAAAGGTAGGCAGATTGGCTTATCAAATTGACAAGCCGTATCACCCGTGGCATGAATAGCAGCACCGGTGCTGACATTGTATGTGTCAGTAAGATCATTACAGTAGAGGATCGCGCCTGGTAGTACAAGTTGGCCTGAGCAGGTAAACGCTGCAGCCGTGGTGGTGGCGGCGGATGTCGCCGCAGTTGTGGCTGTTGCAACAAGAAGGCTTGTGGCATATGTTGTTGCTGGAAGAGATGTTGAACAATGCTCCTGGATGTCTCTATATTGATTGACAAGGTATTGACCAAAGTCTCCCCCGGGAAGATTCGGGGACATCAACCGCTGTCTCCACATTTTTATGAAGCACTCGCTGCAAACCTATATGAGTTATCAGTTTCAACGCATCTGTCTGCTGGAATTGAATCACACACTGTAGATTCGTTGTACATTTTTGTGATCTTCATCATATCCGTGGTCATGTTCTGAGAAGTCCAAGTCGGATCTTCACAATACGCCGGATTATCAGCCGCGTCGGCATTGTCGCATGCATCCGGTGAGTATCTGGTCATTGCTAAGGATTAACATATCGTGTTCCCCCCTCAGATACCCGGTGCATCATACCTGATATAGTCTGCTCCTTGCCATGTTTGGGACTCCAAGTAGCACCAATCGGAGGAACTATAGGTGTCTACAGTCAGATAGATTTGAACCTCAAACACTTGCTCATAGACACTAAGTTGACAAAATACCTTGACTGCAAACAAGCAAGATCATAACCATCATTCCACATAGTCGGTACAATTTTTGCTAAAGTGTTCACACCGCCGCTACCGATCATGGTTTCGCTGTCACACTGGATGTCAACAACCGAAAGCCAAGTGGTTAGCGACTCATGACATGCGGGTGTGCAAAGGTCTGTCATGTTTTGTGTGTCCCAGGCTGATCGGCAATGGTTCCTTTTAGCATTAACCATAACAGACAATAGAGTGGGTGCGGCAATACTCACCGAAGTTGTCTGGACCGGAAGCAGCATTAGACGCTGTTTTTCTATCACAATTCAGGGTTGAGTTTCTGCATTGTTTTCTCAATTATGAGCCAGGTCTCTTTATCGTTTTCATTTGTAGAAATTTGACACCGCACGTACAAGGCTTGAAGGCATTGCGAAGATAGCCCAAATGCATCCTCGAGGTACGACGGTTGAATGCCATCGTACAGACGAAAAGAAGCGGTCTGCACCAGCACCGCGAGACTTAGTTGCAGGATCAAGGCAACCCCGGTTTCAGATCTCTTCAAAGGTCCCAGTATAGAAGGCATGTTGTTGGAGAGAAACAAGTATTCTTGTGAAAGGTCCGAGCCTTGTTGAGACTGGAAAGATCTTATATTCCCGCTCTTGCGAAGTCAGTCGAGAGCGATGAAGAAAGACTTTCACAACCTTACCCCTGAGTCGGGCTATCCTTAGTCGAATTGTCAAAATCGTTCTGTCATTGAAATCCCCATCATCTCTCAGTGGGGCGGTTCGCAATCTAAAAGAAATGCAGGGGCATGACTTTGAGGGTTTTCTTGCCATCTGCTTACATCTAGTTATCGAGAGGTTTGAATTCTTTTTTTCGGCCTACAATGGCTGTACAGGTACGTACGGCGCTTTCTGTAGTGGGCAGTAGTCAATTTAGTGTGTGTACTTTGTATAAATACAGGTTAGGCTCGGCCAGCTTGGCGATCTAATGATCTAGCCGCAGGGTTTGGGTGAGACATGTCCAATGGAAGAAAGCCTTGAAAATCCTACAGTTACCACCGAGGTAGTGCTCAACCAAGGGTTTCAAGAATGCTTGACCAGATATAGCTAGAGTATGCAGGGACTAACGTTACTGGCTACAACTTGGAGGCTTTGCTGACAGTATTTTACGTGAGTTTTACGCCCCTACAGCATTATCCGCCGAGTAGACACTAGTGGCGAGAGCGAAGCAAACGCATTGGTCTCGGCCCGTACAGTTCGCTTTAAAGGCTTACAATGGGTTTATGAGGGCTGATGGGGGTCTTGGCCTGCTTGGCATTCCACAAAAGAGGCAGCCCAGCCGGCCGAACTGTTCCTTCTAAGACGGATTTGCCACCAAACTGGCAGCTTTGATATTATCGCCTGCTCGCTAAATTGATGATGTCTAGATTCCTTGGCTTCGCATTCGCCGGAAGCTGTGATACGGGCTTATAGTGCTTTCATGGCTTATTTCAGTGAGAGAAATAGGAAGCATGAGCGGATACTATCTTGTCCAAACATACACAGTACCTGACGCTCGCTAATACGGATTGAAATGAACAAAGCCTAACAGAAAACTAATTTCCAAATGCGGAGGAAAAAGATGAAGAGCAAAGAAAAAAGGGGTAAGAGCATATAATAGCCTCTTTGGTGCATATAAAACAGAGATGCTAACCTTCTCCATGGTAGAGGACCGCAGCTGGGTGACTTGCTTTTCAGATGATCTTGCTATGGTAAGCCACGACGTTTACCAATTTTCCTGATAATATGATTATTTCCTCTTCTCCGAAGGCCGATGGTCTTCTGGGTTTCACCACGCTTGTGGCTATTTTGGCAGTAACGCAAGGAGTGAGCGTCACGAGTACCAACGCCAGCAGTGCCTACGTCCCGTTGTTTGCCGTCCATTCGAACTCCACTCCCGTCTTTGAGAACACAACAGGACACAGTGTGAATCCCCTGGTGAAGGCTCTTCAGCCTGTCGATGCTCTTGCAACAGTCAAGACACTACACCGACGGGATGATCTGCCTACGGGCACTTGTGCGCCCGGAACTCCTTGCGTGAACGGGGCCTGTTGTAGCAAAACCGGAATCTGTGGGTATTCACCGTCCGAATGTGGTACAGATGTCTGTATCTCCAACTGTGATGCAAAGGCCGAATGTGGTGAGTACGGCATGGTCGGCAACAACACCTGCCCACTAAATGTCTGTTGCTCCAAATTCGGATTTTGTGGTACTACGTCGGTAAGTCTGAGTCGGCATCTGCATAGTCGATGATCTTCAAGCATGCCGAAGACTGATGAGTGAAACATTTAGGATTTTTGCGATGCCGGTTGTCAGGAAGGCTATGGGGGCTGTGGCGCTGTTACGAAGCCATCCTGCGGAGGGGCCAGTGCGAAACAGAGAACCATTGGTTACTACGAGGGATGGTTAGTGTCCTCTCTTGCCAAGGCTACATCATAAGAAAACGTCGCAACCTGACTCATTGCCCGAAATTCGCAGGTCCTCAATTCGGAAATGTGACAAGCGTCTTCCCTCGAATCTCGACGTGACACCATACACACACATTAACTTCGGTCTGTTCTCAACTCGTTTCGCTTTGTGACATGGGATACTATCATAACTTGCACATGCTAACAATGGCCCTCTCTCATAGCATTTGTGTACTTTCATCCTACAACATTCCAGATCGTGCCTATGGCTGCAGGCGACGAGGTTTTGTATCCTCAATTCACGGCATTGAAGAAGACCAAATCGTAAGTCTTGCATTACCAATGAGACTCGGCTCACTTAACTGGAGCCTAAACAAGTATCCTTTGTTATAGTAACTTGAAAACATGGGTTTCGCTTGGGGGTTGGAGTTTCAATGTGAGTATCCCAACCCGATCTCGCCTATGATTAGGATCCCTCGGTGAGTCAAACATGGCATCAGACGGAAATTAACAAGAAGCAAGGACAACACCAATACCCCGAATACGCAAACGGCGTTCAGTGACTTGGCGGCAAGTGCGGAGAACCGGCAGACCTTCATTATCTCCGTGATGTCCTTCATGCAAAACTGGGGGTTCGACGGCCTGGACATTGACTGGGAAGTAAGTCTAAGAGTTTTTGGGCGGTGGAGCAATGACATTATGGCTGACCTGGAAGCAAATGTAGTACCCCGGAGCCCCTGACCGAGGCGGGGTGGCTGCCGATACCACGAACTATGTGACTTTGCTAAAAGAGTTGAAAGCTGCCTTTGGGAGCCGGTACGGCCTGAGTGTGACACTGCCAGCCTCCTATTGGTATCTCCGGTGGTTCGATTTGCAAGGAATCGAAGCAAATACGGATTTTCTCAATGTCATGACGTACGACATTCATGGGGTCTGGGACTCATCGAACAAGTTCACTGGCCCCTACGTCCGACCCCATACAAATCTGACCGAGATTGAGAATGCCCTCGACCTCTTATGGCGAAACGATGTGAATCCTGGGAACGTCAATCTCGGACTAGGCTGGTATGGCCGGTCCTTTACACTCAAGGACCCCACTTGCAACATCCCTGGCTGCGTGTTTAGCTATGGAGGTACGGCAGGAGAATGTACGAACTCCGCTGGAACACTCTCGAATGCCGAAATCCAGCGGGTTATTACTGCAAATAACCTGACCCCAGCTTTTGATCAAAAAGCAGCCGTCAAGTGGATCACGTGGGGCAGTGACCAGTGGGTCAGTTACGACGACGGGGAATCTATGCAAATGAAGATCATGTTCGCGAATCAGCGGTGCTTGGGAGGTACGCTGATCTGGTCGATCGATCAGGATGGAAGTGACAATACCAGCTTGAATGATCTGATGGGCGTGGGCACCGCTAATGGCGTCTCCGCTGCGGAAGCCGAAGCGTATAAGCAGGTCCTCACCCAGGCCAATGATGCAGCCACAAAGCGTAACTCTTGCTACTGGTCTTTTTGCGGCGAGGATTGTATCCCGGGTTATTTCAGCCAAACCAGTGCCACCGGGCAGGTTTTGGGGGTTGATCGGGACAGTGCCTGTCCTAGTGGGCAATTCAAGCAGCTCTGCTGTGCCCCGGGCACTAATCCAGGGACTTGCTCCTGGAACGGGTTCCGAGGGGTAGGTTTGTCGTGTGCCTCAAACACTTGTCCCGATGGCACTGATTTAATCGCATCGAACAGTAAGTTTCTTACTCCCAGCTACCTTCAAAGTTTCCATGGCCCATATTGCTATGTTCAACTGCCATTGGACCTTGTCTGTGGTTGCTAAGATCTATCTTTTTCTACCAGCAAATCAGTACGAGTGGGACAACGACCGGGCGAACTACAGAGATTGGACGTGTAATGGTCTGTGGCGCGTCCCTTTTTAGTTTCCTGCATCCAACTGACGCTCGAGGGGACTCCCAGGAGGATCTCAGTCTTACTGTTGCTCGGGCTTCGTGCCCTCGCCGTACACCAACACCGACTCGTTGAACCTGATTGGGCAAGATCAAGAAGAGGGTGAAGCAACCGGCAATCTGAGAAAACGAGGAAGCAAGTATGGGTACTGGACGCTCGGGAAGAACGATCCCTTGTGCAATGTGGAGACTGGAATCGACGCCGTTAATGCCTTACTCGGTAAGTATTCCTGCGTCCTGCCCTTCTAGCCACTCGTAAGTTTGGCTCCTCGCAAGACTACTACCTAGCCATCTCAAAGATTGATCGATCTGATTCCGCAATCTCTTTTGCAGATTTTGATAGTGGCATTCCGTTCGCGGGCATTAGGTATGGCTTCGATGACTTAGCGGAGTCGGCATACATGTGCATCGAGGACAACATCCAGGCTGCGCACGAGTACAACGCAGGAATTGTCGCGAATATCGGTCAGGGAGCCATGGGCCCTGGGATCGTGACGCACCCTCCCGTCGAATTTGAGGATGTACCTACTTCTCTAATTAACGCCAAGGGCGGCTGGCAGAGAGCGCAGTACGGCAAAAAAGATCGAGACTGCAGCGTGACATACTATTGCCGCTATGGAAGAGGGTTTGATGAAGTGTGCGACAATCAGCGCTGGGGGGTGGACAAGGTAATGTCGGGACAGACGGTGTATCACTACCAGAAACGGCCAGGTAAAACCTTCAAGGACCAATGGAAGCATTTTCGAGGCGATGAGTACAAGTCTCTAGTTGTTTCTAGTGCTGGTAGCGGGCGACTTAGTTGTGAAGTGTATGCCCCCCCTCCCCGTGCAAGAAGTCAGCTAACAACTTCGGGGACATTCAATATAGGGACGAATTCCCCTTAGGATCTCTCCTCGAAAACAAAGTGCAGGCTCTTCGATGGATGAACGGTCCTGCCAACGGAGCGCAAGGTCGAGATTGGGATAACTGGTTGAGTATGAGCTTCAAACCCTGTTCCTCGCTTCGAAGTGTTCGAAAAATCATTCCGAACGAGCCTCCCATTACCTGGGCCTTTGGGAGTCTCAGCGATGGCGATCCTCGGGCTACAGCCCCTATCGATGGGAAGCACTTCATCCAAAAATACGGCTTCGACTCGCAGACTCCGGGTAGCCTGTGTTATCGTACGTGTTCAAACCCACCAATGCACCTTCTATCAGAATCTTTCTCAAGGAATCGGGAAACTGACCAACGCGCCCAAATACTTATCGCAATCCAGCCATTTTCACATATATGAAAGAAGATGTGAAGGTGTACCGCACAGTACGAGATGTTGGGTTCCGTGTCTATCCTGAAGATCCGTAAGTTCTCTTCACGATTTGCTATTGAGGCTCCTCTTCGTCTGTGATCTAACGAAAACCCAGGATGTTTTTTGAACCCTACAACTGGCCGCGGCAGGAGTATGCGAGGCCTCCCAGCTATCCCGACAATCTGCCGGACAATGTTCTCTCCGCCGCTTGGCTGAAGCGCGAGGTTGCCGTATCCGTGCTCCAGCGGGACCTGCCACTTTCCGCCGTCTATCAGGCCGAAGTGGTGGCGGAACAGTGGCGCGAAGAAAGTGAAGCTGCCCTTCCTGCCCCAGAGCCCACCGAAGGGGCTGCGTTTTCTTTCGCAGGGATTGCTAGTGAACACGGTGGTGGCCCATCTGGCCCGGTTGCCTCCAGGCGGCAGAGCATTCCCAACACCCTCGCTCGGGAGACAAATCCTGCTGCTACGGCCACTGCTATCACGACACCCACGCACCAAGAAGGTGACGAACGGATTAAGCGCCGGAAGAGACATCTATTGGATCATCAACAACATCACTATCACTAGAATTGAGGAACCAAGGGCTCGGGCTGTCCACAGGGGCACCATCGCCAACCTTGTGCAGTAAATCCAGAGAATAGAACACAAATGCGATACAACACTAATGGTGTCTGAAGCCAGCAAGCTTCTGGGCGTGAAGTTAGCACTCTTACTCATTTGGTCGGCACTCATAAAGAATCGTGGCGGAGAGAACCAGTTCCAGTTGTTCTACAAAACCTTGTCTTCTTCTGAGCATGTCATTGTTCACACTTGGCATGGTCGAACTGATTGTGTCATTCAATAACGCTGGCAAAAGCTGACAGTGAACCTTCTGCGACGAATGGATAGAATCCCCCACGCACCTGCCGAACACCACGCATCTTCTGAACAGCTCGGTTTCCACCTCTTTCCCACCACTTCTTCCACACAACGCGTTTCTCTTCTATTCTCAACAAAACTCTCAAAATCCTTTGGAATTCTTCAAAATCTAAATTGGGTACTGTTCTATCTACACATACACATAAATAGATTTTTTTTATTAATATAGAACTATCAATACCCTAATTAAGGTCTGAAATCCCAGGGAAAATATTTTTATCGCAACACGTGCACAGTGAGCAAGCAAGACAAGCATTTTACTACACAGACAAGGCAGCGAGGCCTCTCCGGAGTCTCTGTAGGCCTCTCTCTAAGTAAGTAGAGCAGTAAACCCTCCCAAAGTATTCTTATAGATGTCTTAACCTTAGGCCTTTAACTACTGGCAGTTTTAAAACCGACTAGAGTCAATTTATAGTCTCTTTTTTATTGTTCCTATAGTGCATTCAATAGCTATTTCTATTGACTTTGTACGTTTTCTGTATCAAAAATAAGCAGTTTTGTTGATCTAGTGATATCACTGGCATATGCGCTTTCATGGGAGTTTGGTGGGAAAGATCGCATTTCAAGGACATGGTAAGAACTCAATTAGTATAACCACCAAGAACTTGAAAGTTAATTCTACATTGCCCATTCCCGAGCTTCATCAAATTGCCGTATATTTCCCAGGGGTACAGACAGGGTTACTGATGCCAGAAAGCCGGCCCTACTCCCGTGACCCACCACTTAATCCGCAAGACAAAAATTGCTGTAGGTTGGATATCAAATTGTACACTGCTTCAGATATTTGTACAAAACCCTTGATTTATATTGGAACACAACCGATAGGATGAAGAACATCGATGATTGAGTTCATTCACATGTCAGATCAGCAGGGATAGCCCCGAAAATTGTCGACCAAAACAGCAGCGGCATGCGGGGGAAGCTGTGCGGAGGAGGCTAGCGCTATCACACCATATGCAGGTGGGATCACCCTGCTGACGCTATAGCTGACAAGACCAGGGATTTTCTCTGTGCCTGTTCCGGAGAAGCTGACCGATTGGACTTAGTGAGTTTGCCGGGCAGCAACCCAAAGTATAATTGAGTGAAGAAAGTCCGACGCTTACGTTGTGGTGTTGTGGTGTGCCGTCCCTCGCAGGAAACCAGGTTATGGCAGCCGAGGCAGCGGAGGCTACGACCCATTGCTATCGGTGGTAGCAAGATACATTTCCCTAACGCACCACAAAACCCATTGCAATGAGGAGAGTTGTAACGGGGCGCGGGTTAATCCGACTTTCCCGGGCTGTGCAGTGCTTCTAGAAGGTCACCGCTGGTTGGGGGGATCCACTTGGCGCCGTGGAGGGTTCGCCTTTCTTCTTATCCGCCGGGGCGCAACAATCAATTGTTCTGAACATCTTCCATCTCTACCAAAAGATCGAAAGTATCTACGCAGAGTACATCTTCTCCTGACGAGCAACGAGGCATTCTAGAATGGACTGTACATCCAGATATGACATGACATAATCTTCCAACCAGGGATGGCAGTTCCAAGGCAGGGCGAGAGAGTCTCTGCCTGGAGTGGAGTCACGGGAAGGCCGGAGCCCTGATCGCTCGCTATCTTTTTCCCTCCCCCAACGGACGCAGCGCTCCAGTCTCCAGCTCTCCAGCTTACACCACGCCAAGCAATAATAAGCAACAAGCTGCGGCTGAGTTCAGCATGGCTGAACCGACCAATCTCGTTACGCAGCTGAAAATGACCGAAAGTGCCTGAGGGTTGCGGGAATAAATGATTAATGATTAATGAGGGATCCGGGCCATCCGAGGGAAATTCCCCACTTTGACTGGCTGCCCGAAGCCCGACACGAGGTTTGATGTCATTCGGCTTTGCTGCGCTGTGAACTGCACTTTTACAAGGAACTGGATCCTTCCGTCTAGTGTCTCCGTACCTTGCGGGGATTGTCGGTCAGCGCCCGGCACATAAACACAGCTTCCCCCCCCCAAAGCCACCGTACTTTGCCCTTTTCTCTCACCTTTTCCTCTTTCCTCCCCCCCCCCCCCCATCTCCCTCATCCCCTCCTCGCCATGCTCTCTCCGGCCCGGCTCCTCCCTCTCCTCGGGAGTATTCTCCCTCTTGTCTACGGGTTGCCTACCACCAGCCCGTCCGTAGTGCTCCCTCCCACCGAGGATCCCTTTTACAGCGCCCCCAATGGCTTCGAGAGCACCCTCCCAGGCACCATTCTGCGCCTGCGCCCGGCCCCCGGCAACCTGACGGCGCTGGTCAGCAACGCCTCGGCGGCGTACAACATCGTCTACCGCACGACCGACAGCCAATACCACCCCTCGTGGGCCGTGACGACGGTCTTCATCCCGACCAACCCCAGCACGGGCAGCGACAACCGCACCGCGCTGCTCTCCTACCAGATCGCCTACGACTCCAACGACCTCAACGCCAGCCCCAGCTACGCCATGTACAGCTCGCCGCCGACGGACGTCTCCCTAGCTCTGAGCGAAGGCTGGTACGTCAACGTGCCGGACTACGAGGGGCCGCTGGCCTCCTTCACCGCGGGCGTGCAATCCGGGCACGCGACCCTCGACTCGATCCGCAGCATCCTCTACTCCGCCTCCAACCCGCGGGTCACCCAATTCCACGCCCTGGGCCCCGCGACCACCCGCACCGCGCTGTGGGGCTACTCGGGCGGCGCGCTGGCCAGCGAATGGGCCACGGAGCTGCAGAACCAATACGCGCCCGAACTGACCCTCGCCGGCGCCGCCCTGGGCGGCCTGACGCCCAACATCACCAACGTGATGAACACCGTGACCGGCACGCTCTCGGCGGGGCTCGTCCCGGAGGCGATTCTCGGCATCGCCAGCCAATACCCGGAGACGTACGACTTCCTGGTCTCGCAGCTGCACCCGACGGGGCCGTACAACCGCACGACCTTCCTGGCGGCGCGCAACCTGACCCTGACCGGATCGGAGCTCTTTTTCGCCGGCCAGAACATCTACAACTACTTCGTCAACGGCAGCGACACCTTCCGGGATCCCCGCGTGCAGTACGTGCTCAACCGCGACGGCTACATGGGCTACCACGGCGTGCCGCGGCTGCCCGTCTATGCCTACAAGGCCATCCACGACGAGGTCAGCCCCATCCGCGACACGGACGTGCTGCTCGCGCGCTACTGCGGCGTCGGCGCCAACATCCTCTACGAGCGCAACACCGTCGGCGGCCATTCCGCCGACCAGATCAACGGGCACGCCGCGGCGTTGACCTTCGTGGGTGCCGTGCTCGAGGGCCGCTATGCCAGTCTGTACAAGACCGAGGGGTGCACCTTCCGCAATGTCACGGTCAATGTCACCAGCTCTGTGTTCTAGGTGCGGTTGGTGGGTGATGGGGTGGGTGTGCGGAGGTGTATAGTATCTGGATGGGAGGGTTGTACATACTAATGCTTCGGGGTGAAATGCGGGGGATGTAATTATGAGGAAACGGTCGGGTATGCTATGCTGATATGGGATATGCGATATATATACTAATGAAGATGAGTTTATGAGCTGTGGTTTGTTTGGAGGAATTCAAGACTATTTGTAGTGAAGATTTTGGAGCGGTTTGTCTTCGGTGTAGATGGTAGTTTCAGGTCAGACTTGATCTAGGTGCAGTATGTGTCGGGCGATCGCTCTCATCAGTGGGCCTAGTACACACATCTGAGATCTACACATGTAAGTCTTGAGAACTCGCAGTACCATTTGGCCCTGGACACCGCTTGCGTCCAAGGAGCCGATACATCCGAGGGCATGGCCCGCAATCCAGGTACAAATGCACAAGGCGGCATAAGGCCGAACATCATCCCACGATGCGATGTCCTCGAGAACCAGGATGTCTATTTGATACTTCAAAGCGCTGTCAAGCACGCCTAAATCTTGGCATATCACAAGCATCAAGGCTCAGATGGTGTCACGCAGCACCTCAAACATTGGCTGCGCGGGCGCGACGGTGGTCGGCGATAGCCCCACAAGACGGTCAAGCTCCATCTAAACGCCGAAAGCCGATGCGCGCGGTCGACCAACGCTTCACCTTCCGACCTGCGTTGAAACCTACGAATAGATAAGACATGCAGTTTCCGAGCAGAATCTATGTAACTATCCACATTGAGTTGGAAGAATACGTACAAGAAAACCACAGGAAATTAACCACTCTACAAAATGGCGCCCCATCCACGCATCCAGTCCAGCGGGTCGTTGAACAGCTTTCACCCCGTGATGGTGACCCCAGTGATCGGCAATGAATTTCTCAAGGGAAGCTGCAACATCGTCGACGATATCCTAAACAGTCCAGAGGCGGAGCAGCGCATCCGCGATCTGGCCGTCATGAGTTCGTCCACCCCAAACCTAATCCCCCCATCCCATTAACGCAAGCACACAGTCGCCGAACGCGGCGTCGTCTTCTTCCGCGCCCAAGACAACCTCACCAACGCCCTCCAGAAGCAGCTCATCCTCCGCCTCGGCGAACTGACCACCCGCCCCACCACCCACGGCCTGCACATCCACCCCGTCACCAACGACGCCCGCGAATTCGGCGACCCGGACCCCGAGATCAGCACCATCAACTCCGAAGGCCGCAAGAAACTGTACAAGGGGTCGGACTACACCAGCCAGGCGGCCGTCTGGCACAGTGACATCGCGTTCGAGAAGGCGCCGGCCGATTTCTCGAGCTTGCGGCTCATCCAGCTGCCCACCACCGGCGGGGATACGCTGTGGGCGTCCGGGTATGAGATGTATGATCGGTTGAGTAAGCCGTACCGGACCTTTGTGGAGGGGCTCACGGTCACGCACGTTGGCGAGGGGTTTCGCAGAATGGCCCAGGTGGGGGGGTTCAAGATGTTTACCGGGGAACGAGGCGCGCCAGTCAATGTGGGCGATGAGTTGGTGGCGGTTCATCCGGTTGGTCTTTCCTTTAGTTCGAATGTGAATGGCAGGTGGGAATGCTGATTATGGGGGTGTAGGTGGTGCGCACGAACCCGATCACCGGGTGGAAGTCGATTTTTCCTGCTGGTGAGTCTGAGGCGCATCCGGAACCCAAGCATAATGCTAACGAGGTCTGCAATCAGGCGCCTTCCCCTCCAAGATCAACGAACTGAGTCGCAAAGAGAGTGCAAACATGCTCCAATATTTCAACGATCTGATCATCCACGGGCATGATCTCCAAGTGCGGTTCAAATGGAACGAGCCCAATGATATTGGTGGGTCTCCATGATCTCTGTGGCTCGATTCATGCTAACAAAGACCAGCCATCTGGGACAATCGCAGTGTCTTCCACACCGCTACTGGCGACCACGAAGGCTTCGGGCCGAGGAGTGGAAACCGGGCCGTGGGGGTGGGTGAGATTCCTTATTTCGATCCGGAGAGCAAGTCCAGGAGAGAAGATCTGGGTATTGAGGATACACTATCCCCTGCGCACTGGTAAAAGTGGGAGACTGGCATATGTGCTTCGAAATGTGGAATGACACTTTCATGATCCTGCTCGTAGTGACAATGATATGTATGAATTATGCTTGAATTTCCGGCCATATCTCGGCGCTATCCTGCCATTGATGTCCACGGAAGGTCGGCCCAGAAATCATCCGTCAGCATATCGCCAAACGAGTGCAGGTTATCTAGCATCTCTTGTAATCCGTGGCATCGTAGGCTCGATTCCTCGTAGGGAATTGAGTCAGCACCGGTAGGTGGGGTGGGTAAATCAATCCATTCAGGAAGGCCATGGGACCCGTGGGTAGCTTGCATTCCAGGACGGGACGCTCCATCAATGTGGCACCATGGCTCGCCGGACGGGGCTGCTGACAGCCCTCCTGTATTGTCGGTCGGCGTGGTGGTGGCATTATTCACGAACTCAATGGCTCTGGTCATGACGGTTTCTAGCCCATCGCGATATCTGCGGAGGGTGGTGTTTCGCTCCGCCATCATAAACATCACCAACGAGCAGGCCCGCAAGTCGTCCGACACTGCCACGCTCCAGAGATGGGGCGCCCGGAAAAGACAGAGACTACTTTGATCAGCCGCGCTCCTCCACTGAGTCTGACAGAGCTTACCACATCGTCAATCCAGCCATGAACAATGAATTGACCAGAAGAAATGAGTACCCAGATGAGTCTCTTTGCCGCAGTGTCTTGAAGCACTGGCACATTTTGCCGGAAACGGAGAGACATTTCTGGATCAGGGGATCCTCACAGGGAAGAATGCTAAGGAATCGCTGTAGTAGCATGCGGATGCAGTTATACCAGTGCATGCGTACGAAGGTTGATTCCTCGGGTGCCATCACAGGTTGAGCCTGCTGGAATTCTTCGAGAGAAGCCATCAACGGGGGTACTTTGGTGATCAATGCTGGTAGGTCTCGATCGACACGGTATATCTCGGAGTGAATTCGAGACATGATGCGCTGAAGTCGGATGGTAGAAATAAATCTACGGAGATTTGGGCCTGGTGTTGGCGCCGTCGGGTCCGAGGGAGTCTGTACCATCTGATCAATTTGCCGATCGTCGTTGGTAGCGTCATCCATGTCAGCCGGTACATCAGCATCTATATCTGTTTCGGCAATGCTGAACGGACGGCCCAGAGACCAACACACGTATCTCTCGACCAAGTATACACTCCAGAACAGGCGACGCCGCAGCTGGGCAGCGTGCGGTCGCATCGCTCGATACTGGCTTTCGCGGTGTAGCCCAAGGTCAACGCAGATACGCATTGCTAGGCCTATCGTATACCACACAGTCGAATGCGAGGCTGAGCGCAAATCATAGAGGACCAGTAACATGATTGCCTCAATTCTCGCATAAGTCGAACTTGATTTGAGGGCGCTGTGGGACTTGGATGCTGCAGTCCAAAAATCGCGAGGGGGGGTTGAGTCATATGAATCAGTCATTTGTAGTATCGAGGCCCCTAAGGCATAGACCATGAAGATCTTGAAAGTCTCAAATCCGCGAATCCCAGCAGGACTGTTCTGGTGGATGGTCTGGTGTAGGTGGTAGATCTCGGAGCGATCCAGAAACGGAAGTCGGGTATGCATGTCTCGAAAAAAAGCATCGATGAGCTTGAAGCCCCCATCAAGACCTGGGAGAGATGTAGTGCTGCTCAATGCAGAGGGGATCGGGGCAATGCCTTCCCTGTGTTGGAAACCAGCATTGATGGGGATGGACTCGGTCCATACGGTATCGTCTACGATACCACCTAGATTCTTCGCGATGGTCCGGCCCGATGACGGCCCCAGATATGCTGGGCCATGGTTGTGTTCGCGACCAAGCGATAACAGGGAGAGGACAGCAGACTGATCCGGGTTGTGATGGCTTGACGCCGTATCCTGATCTGCATGTGGCTCCAGCGATGGGCGCTGTAACGCGGTGGCCAATTGGGATTCGAGCATTTCAATTCTTTGAACCAAGGCTCCCTTGGACATAGCGTGATGCCATGAGGGGACGGTTTCGGAGCGCAAGCATGGCTGGTTAGCGGCCTCACATCCCGCACATGTCGGGTACCCCACACAGCGTTGCTTGCGGCGATGACACCGTTTACAGGACTTGGGAATGCGCTTGCGAACACGAGCCTCTGTGCTCATGATGAAGGGTGAGTGAAGATGTTGATCCATGGAGAAACAAGCCCCGCGGAAGGGCAATTAGAAAGGCTCAAAGGGTCGAAGGTTAGGTTTCCCCGCACTGCAGCACCATTTGGACAACCGAGGCTGAGGCCATCGCCAACCAAACGCACGTCATCCAAGCTAAGGATCAGTTATCTTATCGAGTCTCCACTTTTGATGAACTAGCTGAAGGGGCCATCTGTGAAATGTGCAGACTATGATCGATCTGCACGTGAGTGAGAGAGACGATAGTTGTTCCATGCAAAATGCAATGTAAACAAGTGAGGAAGTGAAGAACAGCAAGTGGAAAAGGGAAGGTTGGTCGACGGCCACGTGATGCCACGTGATGCCACGTGATTGTTCCTCCGCTCCGCTCCACTCCGTCAGCGAAAGAACCAGCACAAGGAGAAGTAACACATGCTGGTTGATCATGCAGCAGGCAGCTACCAAAGAGCTCACTCTGCTGCCTGTCTGAAGACAAGTTAGCAATGAATGCAAGCTGCAGCACAATGCTCGGGACATTTCACCAGCAAATAAGCGGATTCGGCCAGAGTGTCCCGGGTCTGATTGGTGATGGGCTCAGTGATTCTTCCCACCCCTTGCATCGGCTTGCATCCGCCAATACTCAAGGATGGGATGACCTGCTCTGTAGCTGTGTAAGCGTCTTGCTTGTCAGAACTATTGCCCCACGTCGAGGCACGCTCGTGACAAGTACTAGATTGCCCCAACGTTCTTGCAGAACAAGCACATATTTCGACTCCCCACGCGACCGTCTTCTCAGGGACCCAGTACTTACAATGGACTTTGCCATTGGCCGATAGACAGGGCTTTGCCTCTGAATTGGCAAAAGCATTAGCCGGCTATGCGGTCGCGCACCTGTCAGCTTAACAGGGAGTTGAGGCCACAGGGGCATACTGTGATTAGGATGAAAGTGCCGAACAAGAAGGCAGGGACAGTCTGAGTTGAGCTGCAGACATCAATGCTCACCATGTGTTCTGTTTGGCCCACCGGGACACTGTTCCGGAACTGGGAATCACCAGCCTGGAGAGACAGTTGATGCTACCGTCCTTCGGTCTGGCTCTGCCCCTTACATAGACAATAGGCCTGTGCCGGTCACGCGTCAACCCAAATTCGGCGAGGAGCTGCTTTTCGGCCAGTCTCGAGCCTGAACTTCGAAGCTGTCCTGTCTTTGGCACGAACAATTTACTCAACCGCGTGGAAACACGACCGTTGCTACACGGTTGGACGCAGTATTCTCTGACATATCATTGGCGGGTATAGCATGTCTCTCGTGCACACCTTGCTGGGGTTGAAATCATAGTGCAGTTGAAGCAGGAGCTTATGCACTTTGACCTTGCTATTGGACAGGGGGCTTGGCTGATGATATCCAAGTTTGAGGCCAATCACACAACGGTTCAACCACCGCTGCAGCAGTCGGACGTTGACTTATATGTCCCTGGGCCGTACAGGCGGGCGGGCTGGGGTGGACTGGGGCAGTGCCCGCCGAGGGAAATGCTCTCTGGCCTGTCGCTATCCGTATGTCAAGGCGAACTGTGCTCAGGCGAGAAGTGAGTCATCACATTTGATTGGATACACTGGCGTCGAGGTCGATCCTCTGTCGTGAACCATGAAATCAGGGAATTTTGGACGAAAAGAATGGGTTAGAGGTGCAACAGCAAACGTCAGCTGTCAGTTGGTCCTCCCTTACGGAGGTGTCCGGTTTCTACAGGTATACAAATCCTGGACTCTAGGGTCTAAGTATGTCTTTATCACCCTCTTCTTGCGCTTTCCGCAAGTGTTTGTTGAACAGCTACCTCGTCTACAGTAACACCTACAGCCGACCTTGGCTCCCTGGAAATCGGCAGATATCTCTCTGCTACGCCACACTATGGACTCTACTTCCGCAAGAAGGGTGCGCTTAGCATGCGACTCATGCCACAACATGAAGATGAAATGCTCCGGCGGGCGGCCTTGTATGACCTGTACAAGATATAGACATACGTGCATCTACAGTGCTCCCAACCGCATCGGTCGACCTAAGGGTTCCAAAAACAAGACAGTCAGCCCCCCTTCGACGACCGATTCCTCGTCTTGTGCCGGGATATCCCAAGACAGCGAACTGTCCGAGGCATGGAACTGGAATCTGCCACAGTCACCATTACTGACGGGTGGAAATTTCGAGATTCCGACAACGACTCGTCCCGATGAGTTCAGTTTCAGATCACCTTTAGCGACCCTATCGGATCAAGACCTTCATACCAATTTGTCTTCGAGCGCACCTGCTTGTCTGGCACGGACCTACTTGGTTGAATCTGGGGGTACCTCGTCTTCTGCCGCTCCAGTATGTCCAACGGCGGCTTCCTCTTTAATGCGAATCCCAGACCTGGAATATGAAAAACCACTGACACGCACTTGTTTCTCTCTTCCAAGAATAACATACAGGCGTTCTCAGAAGAAGAGTTTTCGTCATTCCCTGCGCCTCTCTCATCGTACCCGCTCCTACAGCCTCAGTCCGATGCTCCAGGAGTAAGGGCCAACGCCAGTATTCCCTGCCACAAGTGCAACTGCGTGGGCGTGCAGGCCGAATCTCTGTCGAGTCTTCGGAAACGGGAAGCTGAGCCCTGTCCGATTGCATTCCCGATCGTCCTTGAAGCGACACAGGATATCCGGATCAGATGGGACGCGCTGCTCGGGTGCTCGCTCTGTCGCATGGACGGAGATCACGTCGCACTCTTACTGCTGGCGATGAGTCTGCGGCTGGTGCTGCGCTGGCTGCAGCTGGTCATCTACGATCGCGTGTCCTTATCCCACGAGCCTCCCACTCCTACTACACATAACACGCCTCAGCACTCCCGCCGCTCGAGCCTCTTGGCCATTGGCGAGGTGCTCTCTCCCAGCTTACACGGAGACAAGAGCCGTTCGGCGAGAATATCCGCTGGCGGTAGGTCTCGCCCGAGGTCTAACAATTTGTCAGCCGATCGCATTCGAATAGGGAGCTACGAGCTGCCTGACGAAGAGAACAAGTTTGTGATGGACATGCTCACTAGCCGTACGCTTGCGCGGCTGAGGCAGACCCAGATCGGCATCACGACGTACTTCCAGCAATTCCAGGGTGGCGTAAACTGTTCTATGACGGGCCAGAAGAAGTCCATCAATCTCGTGCTGGATCATTTGAAACACTCCATCCAGACGACGGAGCAATTGGTGCAGAAGGTTGCGCACTAGATGTACAGCCTCATCGTGCCATATTGTTCTGCGAATGTGGTCCTGATGCCTGAAACATTTTACGTTCTGACTCGATCATTCTTTGGCCAAGTCTTTTCTGGTGCGGATTAATTTGAGGTGTTATTCGCCGCGGCTTACGCTAATTCTAATCCTCACCATAGATTACATACACACTGCTTTTTCCCAGTTGATTATCTCGGTTGCTGGAATAACCGTGCCTCCTTCGGCATCTCGATCGATGGCTAGTGCTTTGCCTCGGGTAATTCGTGTCTACTACACAAGACGAACCGATCAAGAAAGGTTAATTTATGAAATATATATCTGACTGGGGGCATTGATACACGCATCATGTTTGTAATTCCCACGATTGGCCATGTTGGTCTCGAATCATTGCCTCAGGTAAATTCCAATTACATAGTCACGGTTCAGACTTAGAGTGCTCAATTCGATACACGTCGAGCTTTGGAATACTAGTGGTTGTGATTGTGCTGTACGGAATCTTCTTGTACAGGTGACGTAGGAGTCGAAGGATACCGACGAGTGTACTGTCACGTCAACTTGAATCGCCCCCGTACCAACAGTTTGAAATGCCACATCACATCGATTTAACCATGTTCCAAATATTGTTACGACTGTGTATTTGTCTACTCTAGCAAGTGATTTCAACAGCTGTAAGCTAGATAGATAGGTTGAGCTGTACATCAGATGCTGTGTAGTCCAGCTTACAATCCTTGTGCATGAGTGAGATGAAATGTCACACCGTCACGGTACTTTACCTTCCTCCAGCCGTGGTCTGGAGATTTGCCTGAATTGTTGCCTGAAATCTTCCAAGCCGAGTCAGGGGGTGATGAAATGTGCCTCTGCCTGAACAGGCAATCAAGCTGACGAGTCACACATTCCAGTGCCCAACCCTGGCTAACACGTGTTGTAAAAATACAGTGTGAGGAGAAAACTACTCAATGATCAACATGGCGCGGAATGACGCAGGGGCATTGTCCCGACAGTATTCGAATGGAATTCTATACAGCTACCTCGTGTCAGTGGATTCGAGGAATGTTTTCCCCTTCCCCCGCCGTGCCAATGCACACAACTCTACCCCAGCACTCGAACATGTGACTTCGGTCTATCATTCATTATCCATTCTCTAACTAAGCCGCAACTGCATAACATCGTCAACTAAGCAAAACATGTGTATATCGTAATCCCCGTCCCAGACGGCCCATCCCACAATCAATATGGGCTCCATCCCACCCATGCTCACATTGTGCTAGTGCGCCCAATCAGGCCATCCGCAATGCCACCACCATCTAGACAGTGTACTGTCGCTGCAACCACCCGCTCTCGGGTCTCGTCGAGCAGCCCGTCGAGGAGCTGCAGGTGCCCTGGTCATGCACGGCGTACTCGTAGAAGATGTTGGTCTTGTCCTCGATGTCCGAGGCATCCAAGTTGACGGGGTTGTTGTTGATGCCGTAGCCCTCATAGCCGGTCAGATCGGGGTGGCAGCTGGCGTCGTTCAGAGCGGAGGTAGCGAAAAAGGCGGTGGCGTAGTGGTCACTGTGGTCGCCGTCGCCGAAGGTGTTGTGGAAGTCCTGGGTCTTGAGCTCGTCCGGGTGGAAGTCGTCGATGAGGGCCGTGAGGGTGTGGATCAGCTCGTCGCGGGTGTAGGTCGTGCCGGAGCCGTCGATGGTGGTGATGTGGTCGATCGCCCCGTCCCACAGCTTCTGCAGGCTGTCGTTGTTGTCCGCCGCGAACCCGGTGCCGTCCATGTTGCCGTCCGGCAGGTGCAGGAAGACCAGCGAGATCGACGAGTTCTCCGACAGCGTGTAGATCGAGATGTCCTTGCCGGGGATCCCCGCGTCCGTCTCCGTCCAGCTGTTGCCCGCGATCGCCATCCGCGCGTACGCCGCCTGCGACCCCAGCTGCCGGTTCTGCCAGTAGCTGGTCCCCTGCCCGGCGTCGCCGGCCGTGAGGAAGACGGTGCGTACTGCCTGCCCGGAGAGGATGTCGCGGATGAGGTCCGGGCTCAGGAAGAGGAGGTCATCGTCCTGGTGGGCGACGATGTTGAGGGTGTCCGCTAGGGCGAAGGGGACGGAGCCCAGCAGGGCGAGCTTGCTAAGGAGGCTTTGAGGCTTCATGGCTTGGTTGGAGCAATGGACACTGGGTATAGAGGACTGTGGGTATATTGAGAACGCGTGGATGAAAATGAATGAAACAAGCAGAACGCACGGCAGCCCGATGAAGAACTCGAGCTGCAGCAGACGGCAGTGCGTCTTGTTTATATTCTGTTGTATACTTCTCAGAAAGCTCAAACAAGGCCATCGCGTGTCGTATGGCTCGCATTCCGGAGCCTCGGAGTGCCCTAATATAGCCATCACCCCTTGCGTGCTCGGTCTTGATGACGCCAGGCAAGCTACTCATGCTTTGTGAGGCTCGAAGCCATATGACAGGAGATTGTGGAGTGGTACGCGTCCTGGAATACATCTGTGGCTTGAGGAGCTCCGACTCGGATCGACAACATAGCTCTAAAGAAGGAGAAATGGCGCGGTTGAGGTACGCTATGATACCGTTGGGGTTTGGCGGGCATTCCGCGGCTGGAATGAGGATGTAACACATGGAGAGCTTCGGCCGTAGGTCAGAGTAGTCGCGTTGTTCCTTGGACTTGGTTGTTGTGTTGGTTGAGGACTGTTGACGTTTCATGGCTGGCAGCCACTGATTCATTGTATGGCTATTATATGCGGTCATGGGATTATTTCCCAGCCTTGTCGCACGCACAGTCACCGAGCAGGGCGGATAGCTGATCATTTAGTTGAGAATATTTGCCAAGGTAGAAAGTAATTGCTCTTCGAGAACCATCGAAAACCCGGTTTCTAGGATGATTAGGGCAATCTTGCCTCTCTTGGTGAGACGATCTGTCGAGTCAGGGTAACTTTCTAGACGCCGACTCGCACATTAACGCTCAACCTCCTCATAGCAGGCAATAACCTCCAAAAAAAGTACATCACATGCTCACTTCTGTACCGCGAGGAAGTCTGGAGCTGACTGTTTCCAGTCTGTGTGGCGTTTCTAGCTTTGCCGGTCGCAACCAAACGCGCTCCAGCCTACATGCATCAAATTCACGTCCGGTGGCCTTTAGACAAGGCGCTCGCCGGCAACAGTAGCAATACCCTTTTAGAATCATTCCCACCCCCTTTCATTAGACGAAGTCTTTTATTTTAAACATTATATATACTTCAATCAAGCTAAATCGAGCGAATAAACCATCTTGAGATCAAAAATGTGCTGTGAGCTCTCTTCCTCAGCTTATATTGTTCGAAAATATTAGTGCGATGAGGACGGATCGGATTCGAGCGTAAGCTATATTCCAACACTGTATCAAAAAATCATGCGATTCAGCTCCTTCTACAAGAGTGAAGTTTGTTCATGGAGCTACCTTTCTCCAGCATGATTTTGTTATTAAGTTCTATATACTTTTGGTGTCAATGAGAAAGTCCTTGAACGTCATGTGGCAGCTGACCCAGAGCCCCATACAATATCTCAATATATATTGCGGCTCTAATTACCAATCCACTGGTTACATGATCGATGAATGCAAATACCTCGTCGATTTACCGGATATGGCATACAACTATAAGTCTGGTGTTCATCACAAACATGGATGGATCAGGAAGATGTAGAGCGTCAATTTACTCGCTTAACCACTAACAAGTACCTTTTATATGGACCAGGTTCGGGATAGCACGCCTACTGGAGCAGCCACCACCGATCGATCTCGAAAACCCCCAAGCTAGAAGCTGCACCAGATCCCTAGTATGATAGCAATCTCCGGAAGATGGCACCAAAATCCACAACACTCTTCACTATCTGACGAAGCTCTCCATCATAAGATGCAACTCAACAATGAAGCCCGCACCGGTCTCAGATTAGATGCGAATTCCCGCCAAACTCACCGACCGACGACTCCAGCAGAAGACATGATATAAATGGAAGACCACCGTGTACCAACCACTGAGTTCACCCCCCGCGACAACCTCCCACACAGTCACAACCGCGAATCCAGCATCACACCACACCACAACCACCGACCGACCGAGCCCAATGGACCCCAACGTAATACTCGACCACGGCTGGTACGACTACTTTATCCGCCGCCTCGAGGAGGGCGGGTACCGGTACTACCTCGTGGTGGGCCCGCGCTACATCTTCTGGGCGTTCCCGCCGTGGCCGGACGCCCCCATCGTGGCGGTCATCATCCATGCGGACAAGATGGAGGAGCTGATCGACTGGCTGCTCTCGCTGGGGTTCGTGCCGTGCCTGGGGTGTGGACGCCGGCAGATCGGGCGCCACTTCCATATCCAGGACCGTCCTAGGGGGGAGCTGGAGCTGATCCTGTATGTGCTCACCGAGACGGAGATGCTGGATTTGGATGCCCGCCGCGCGGATCGCGACGCCGATTCCCCTGGTTTGATTCGGATCCGGGTTCCCTAGGGCGATCGTTGCGGGTCGGGTTCCATGCCACTGCAGTGTTGTGACTTGAATTCTGCCTCATCAGAGTTGAAAAACGAATCAGTGAGTGTGGTAAGCTGTTTCCTGCTAGGTAGTCTAGTTCAATGAAATCCAACTCCTGATCAAAACAATCAAACAATCAAACGCTCCCCGTACCAAAAACCTGCATGGTCCCATCATATATCCACTATCGCTAAACACAACCCTAAACAACAGGTAGACCCCAACCTCACCAAGTGATACTAACCAACCTTCCCCAATACCCCCCAGCCCACCCAATCCCCATCCCCTTAACCTTCTCCTTGACCTGGACGGGCCCGTCGAACGCCAGCACGGCATTCTCGAAGATCCACCGCCCGACCTCCGAGCGACTGATGCCATACCCGACGGCGGGCTCCTCCTCCGTCCCGACGCGGACCTTCTTATCCTTGCCCTCGACCAGGAAACTCGGCCGCACGACCAGATAGCTGGCCAGCGCCCGGCCGTCCCCGAGCGCCGCATCCGCAAGAATCATCGCCTCCATCGCCTTCTTGTCCGCGTGCGGCACCTTCAGCATCCAATTGTACAGCGGCAGCATCATGACCGGCACGTCGCGCTTCGAGTCTACGCCCGTCGTGCTGATGACGGCCAGCTTGGGCTTGCCTTGCCCTTGGTTCTCGTTCTGGAGAGCCTGCAGGGTCGCCAGCAACGTGCGCATCCCGTCCTGGCACACGGTCGGGTTCTCGAGGGTCGGGTGCAGCAGATTCGAGAAGTTGGGCTTGCTGCCGATGCCGCTGATGATCAGGTCGACGGTCTTCGGGGCGGAGGTGCCCGGGGTTGGGTCCGGGGCGAGGAGGGTGGTGCGCACGGCGGCGGTGTCGGTGGCGCTACCCTGGATGATGTGCAGGTTTTTGAGGGCCGGGGCGGGGAGGTTGTAGGGGGCGAGCAGGGTGGTTAGCTTTTCGGGCGTGCGCACGACTGGAAATTGTTAGTGGTCATGACAGAGGAGGTGGTGGTGGTGTTTTTCTTTTAGGGTTGCGTACTTGCGTTGCACTTATACCCGGCTTGGAGGGCGAGGACGAGGCAGTGCAGGGTGCAGCCGCCTGTGCTGCCGAAGAAGGCGATCGTGGGGAGGGGGTCCGGAGAGGTCATTTTCGGGGATTGATACAGCAAATAAAGAGTTGAGGTTTTGGATTCTGATTTGATTTCAACTATTTTGAAGTTGTATGCCAGGACATATTTATATGATGGATAATGTTTCTGTTGCCGTGGTCAGCCTTGTGTTGGTGCTACCCGGGAAAATGCTCCGCGCAGGGACGGAGACTTTGGCGAGCCGTGATGTTTTGGCCCCGACTCCGCCACTTTCCTCGTATCGAATAGTTACTATACTTCCCCACTGGAACTGTAACCGAAATGACGTTGTTTCATGATCACAGAGGGCAAAACTACACTAACGTCGTAAGTCATGTCACACGCACCAGAACTGCATGCTATGCTACTCCCCCCTCCGCCAAGGGAACCCCCGTTCCTTACACCCATCCACCAACTGAAAATACCACCGATGCGCCGATAGCTCCCTCAGCGAGGGCGAGCCCGTGCCCGTGTTGCCAGCATAATTGACCGAGCCCTCGTAGACCGCCACATCCTGAGGGCGCACGGTGACATTATCTCCGGACAGGATATGATACTCGGGGCTGATATGCACATAGTTCATGATCAGCAGCGGCAGCTTCGGGATTGGGTCGTTCGTATGTGTGAAGCGGTAGTTGCCGCCCTGATTGGTGATGAACTGCGCTAGCGCCTCGTTCCCCACCCGCGGCGACGCGTAGGCGTACAGCGCCGCCTTGTACCCGCGCGTGCGAAGATCCGCCGCTGCCAGAGTGGCAACTGCCGCGCCAAGACTGTAGCCCACCAGCACCAGGTCGTAGTCGCTGTACGCATTCTGTAACTGTTCGAGTTGTCGGATCACGTCGCTGCGAATCAGCCTCCATGAGGTCCAGAAGCCCAGCTCGGCTAGGCAGCCGTTGCACAGCTGGGGGTCGGTGAAGACGAACATCACGTCCGCCAGCCAGTTGCGCACCGAGTAGGAGCCGCGGAACGAGATGATGCGGCGGCGGTGCGTGTGGTCCACGGCTATGAAGCCAGCGGTATCGGTCATCGTGGCACTATTCGTCGAAACGATTAGTCGAGACCCGCCCCCAGGGACATCGCGGCTGGATGGTATACTTGGAGAAGGCAAGCGCAATACTCGTGTTGGTGGCCTCAATGGCTGGGCAGCCGCGGTCCCAGCACCGGATCCTCGCTCCCGAGGACTTGGGATCATAGTTGTTGCTGCAGTAGGCGGCGTCTGCATACTGTGCCCAGAATGCGAACTCGGAGAGTTGATGGGAGGAAACGTCTGACTGGGATCAGTGACCAGTTGATAAGAAATGATGGAACGCGAATACATACCGCGCGCCTGCAAAGCAGGAAGGGCCTGGCTCAGCGATGCCAGCATCGAGAGCACGGCTAGAAAGCAATTGAGAAGGGCCATCCCGTGCTGGGAGGAGACTGAAGATCAAGAGTAAATGGCGGAGATGCTGTCCGGGGAATTGGAGATTGGGTCGGCTATATTGGCTTTGGCTTCTCAGGCCCAGCCAGGTGCAAACCTTCAGGCTTGTTCTGCAACGTGGAACACCATAGCCCTTCGACTCCCAGAGTCAGGCTCCGAGCTCACTTACTTGACAGGATCGGAAGAACCGAATGAGATGTGTTCATCTCAACCCCGCCCGGATGGAGAAGGCGCAACCAGTGAGACGGGCTCGACCGATGCCCAAAAATGGCAGCTTCCTGAAGAAATGATTGCCGGAGGGCTGCTCCGGCATTACGTCGAGGTTGGCTCAGTCGTCTATCAATGCACATCTTGGCAGGTCGACCGACCCAGTAAAAGATTCCGATGACTTTGAAGGTTCCCTGGGAGTGACTCGGCCCACACAGAACCCTAGCAAGGGATGCGCATAAGCCACGATTGAGTTTCTCGGGTCACGCGCGGAATGTGCGGTCGCTTTCAGCAAAGTCAATTCATATGGATGCAGTCACCCAGAAAGAGTTATAAGAATCAATCCAGTGATCGCATGGCACCCATCGACCTTTGGACGGACCGACAGCGAGCAGTGCGTCCACTCTCGGGAGAATTGCCGTGCGGGGAAGTGATCGGGGAAGTTAGCATGTGGAAATCGCCGACTTCTTTATAATATTGATACATGGCATTGAAGATCTGGTCTCTGGGTATGTGCAATTCAATGTGTAAGTGAATCCTAAAGTCTCCGAGGCCAGCCGAGAGCTCCCATAGGGTTTCGAGATTCCTGTATTAACATTGGCTTGCTTGCTCATTCGCCTGCACAAACCATCCTGATGACCACTGCAGTCTGTCGATGATGCTCACGAATAGATGACTGTCGAGGAGATGCCAACACGTCGGTTCGGAGGTGTCACAGAAGCAGTGACACGGTGACAAGCAGAACCCAACGGTCACGTGATGTAGGAGAAGTCCCACATGTGTCGACGTCCGAAGCCACAGGCAGAAAACCAGACAGACCTTTTTGTCTTCCAATAGTTGAAGACACTCTTGTCAATAGCGCCGAGAAGCAGCAGACCTCGGATTGATGTCACACTCAGCTTGGGCCGCGGCTATGGCTGACAGCGGCTCCCTCTTGGCCTCGTACAACGTGAGGTTATCCAGTGTTTATCCAACCTTCCACCCCGCATCGTCTCTTTGGATGGCAACATCCCCGCGACTGTATCTGTTACTGGCCAACGTGGCTTGACAAGCACACTTGTCCGACCGTGGGACATATCCAGTGAATCAGGTGCCAACCCGGTTAAGAACAGTTCAGCAAATGCACTGCGACTCTTAGATTGCGAGGCTTAGGTTTGGCTGTTTATCAAAGGGCGAGAGTGAGCTCCAGAAAGATAGTCAGCACTAGCCCTGTAGATGAAAATCAAATTTGGAGACAAGCGACGGGCGTCACTCTCGGCCGGCACCTCCACATGGCCGGGAGAAGAATGTCTACCTAGCTCTTTCTACGATACTGTATGACACCCTCCATTCAGGTCCAATCTGGCCACGTCATTTGATTAGAAAATGATTAATGAGCCGACCAATGATATTCGACAGACCGGGAGCATACATCGCCCCCAAATAAGGTTGGGATCCTACAATGGTGCCTAGTTGGCATCATTCGGGTGCAATCAGCTTTGACGTGCTCGGGTCAATTCTTTGAACGGCGGTCCCTTCCCGTGTGAAAAGCACCATTTCGGATGTTTTCGCATGCCTGCTTTGCTTGTTCGATAATGGCATCTTCCACAAGAAATTAGGCTATAGGATGCCGTGCAGAACCTCACCAATGGTATTTTCCCCGAAGATGACCCGACCACCACAGGAATACTAGGTAGTGAGACAAGGTCAATCTATCATCAACTCAATTTACTCCGAAGCGATGCACTAGATTAGAGGCAAGTTGACTAGTACCTTATCATCCTTCCTGAAGATTATCCAGCACGGCAACGACTCCACCCTTAGTGTCTTGGTCCCTGGCTTAGGCAATCTATCTGACGCCAGAAGAGGGAACTGGGTCCGATGACAAACTCTTAGTCAGGAGGACGAAGATTTAGGCAGCTGAACTAGGCTCGAATCAGCATTCAACCAGGGACTGGACCCTGATCGACTGTAATCTATCCGTGCCGGGCCGGAACACAACCAGTCAATTCGCTCCTCGGCATGCCGAGTCCGGTGGAGTCCGATTGATAACCTTCAACGTTGCCTTCACCGGATACCCGTTTTTTGTTTCAACGTCAATGGCGTGCTGGGTTCCACTTGACAGTCTTTCCGCGGAATTATCCCGTCGCTGACCGATCGTGTGTGTATCTTTGTCTAGTTCAGGTGTGAAGAGAGAGGGAAGGGAAGGCGGAAACCGCCCGCTCAGCCTCAGGGGTAGAGCTATATAACCCTGATGGAAGCAGGTGAACATTGCAAGAATCACCAGGGCCAGACATCTGTTTCGCCATGTTCCGACCGGTTTTTCTCCTGAGTGCCCTGACGGCGGCATTGGCCTCGCCCATCACATACGCCTCCCAGGCCGAATACGACTACATCGTCATCGGCGGCGGCACCAGCGGATTGGTCATTGCCAATCGCCTGTCGGAAAACGCCAATGTATCTGTCCTCGTGATTGAGGCGGGTGATTCCGTGCTTCATAATGCCAATGTCACGGCCGTGGACGGCTATGGCCTGGCGTTTGGCACGGACATCGACTGGCAGTACCAGACGGTCAACCAGACCTATGGCGGCAAATCTCAGATGGTCATGCGTGCTGGTAAAGCCTTGTCTGGAACCAGCGCCATCAACGGTATACTACATCCCATTATCATCTCTGTCTCTCAGACATGCTTACTGACTCATGTTGTTGTTTCTGCTCAGGGATGGCCTACACCCGTGCCGAAGACGTGCAGATCGACGCCTGGCAGCAGATCGGCAACGAGGGCTGGACCTGGGATAGCCTGTTCCCCTACTATCTGCAGAGTGAGAATCTGACCATCCCAACCCGCAGTCAGCGCCTGGACGGGGCGACCTTCAACATCTCCTACAACGGCGAGCAGGGTCCTCTGACGGTGGGCTGGGGCGAGATCCCGACCAATAACCTGACTGCCACGATCAACGCTACCTTCCAGGGCCTGGGGGTCCCCTGGTCTGAGGACGTGAACGGCGGCAAGATGCGCGGAATCAATGTCTACCCGGCCACCATCAACGTGGCTGCCAACGTGCGCGAGGACGCCGCCCGCGCCTACTACTGGCCCGTCGCCGCGCGACCCAACCTGCACCTGCTGCTGAACACCTTCGCCAACCGCCTGGTCTGGCAGGATGAAGCCCCCAAGGGCAAGGCCGTCACCGCCGCCGGCGTGGAATTCACCACCGCCAACGGCACCACCACCATCGTGACTGCGCGCCAGGAGGTCATCATCTCCGCAGGCTCCCTGAAATCCCCAGCCATCCTCGAGCTTTCCGGCATCGGCAACGCCACCCTCCTGCACAAGCACAACATCACCGTGCAGGTGGATCTCCCCGCCGTCGGTGAGAACCTGCAGGATCAGACCAACACACACGCTGAAGCCGCCACGCACGCCACCCTGGCCGGCACCAAGTACGTCGTCTACCCGGACATCTACGACGTGTATGGCAACGAGACCGCCGCCGTGGCTGCCTCCCTGCGCAAGAAGCTGGACGACTACGCCCACGCCGCTGCGGCGGTCAGCCACGGCGTCATCACGGCCGCGCACCTCAAGGAGCTGTTCGAGGTCCAGTACGACCTCATCTTCACCCAGCGAGTCCCCATCGCCGAGATCCTGTACTACCCCGGCGGCAGCGCGAGCATCTCCTCGGAATCCTGGACGCTCTTGCCTTTCGCGCGTGGCAATGTGCACATCGCCTCGGCGGACCCTGCCGCCATGCCCGCGATCAACCCCAACTTCTACATGTTCGACTGGGACCTGGACAGCCAGATTGCTGTGTCACGGTATATCCGGGAAACCTTCCACGCGCAGCCGCTGCAGGGGCTGGTGGAGGGGGTGACGGTGCCGCCATTGGAGGATGATGCGTCAGACGAGGAGTGGAAGGCGTGGTTGCTGGATGGGAACTGTGAGTCTGCTAGTTTTTTTTTTTTTTTTTTTTTTTTTTTGTTTGTTTCTTATCTCGTATCAAAGAGGATGGCTAATGGATGCTTGGACAGATCGCTCGAACTTCCACCCCGTCGGCACCGCCGCCATGATGCCCCGCGAGAAGGGCGGCGTCGTGGACCCCAGCCTGAAGGTGTACGGCACCCGCAACGTGCGCGTCGTCGACGCCTCGGTGCTCCCCTTCCAGGTCTGCGGTCATTTGACTAGCACCTTGTATGCAGTCGCGGAGCGGGCGGCGGAGTTGATCAAGCAGGAGTCTGCTTTGTTTTAGACTGGTCATTGTTTGATTGTATGTTAGAGAATGGCATGGACGTGATTTGATAGAGTATCTGTTTGGGTCCTGTTACGATCATTGAATATGGTTTAACTTGCTGTAGCATAGCACAAACCTTCCTACACCCGCCTGTCGACCTCGAACCAAAAGCTCCCAAGTCCATCCGGTTGTTTATTTATCTATCTATTCATCTGTATCTTCATTTAATCTTCCTGGCCTCTCATATTGTGCCGCAGTATGCAACAGTACTTCTCGCCTTGTCACCCTCCTGCCCTATAGGCACAGTGCGATGACTATGTCAAATTCCACCCATGTTGTATTCTGGGACCGCTCTTGGAGAAATCAGTATAGGAAGTGGAGAACCCAAAGCTTTTGGAATTATCGGTGGCGAAGGTGAATGCCTCCTTGATTCTCAGTAAAGCTCATTTCAAATGTCCTGTCATTACAGTACATTACGCATTACCCTGCGTGCATTTCCGCCTGAGAGAGAAGAGGGGTAGGGGAGAGAGGGAGCTACAGTACAGTACAGTACCATTAACATACAAGGACCTCTGTCAATTTCGGTGACCTGTTTTCACGTGATCCTCTCCCTTCGGAGGATGAATGAGTGGATATCCATGATCCAGTTTCCCGCTTCCCATTCAATCTCCCTACAATTGACTTACTCGTCGTGGGACAATCCTCGCTCATTTGCCGACCGTTCTCAAACGTGGTCCGCATCTACCTACTCTGTTTCGCAATGAGTCTTACATGTTCCCGTTCCAACTGCATACCACAGTACAATGTCAGGAATCAGACTGATAAGCGAGTCCACCTATGTCTTCCTCAACCTCACGGACAACACACTGGATGATGTTGACGAATCCCTGCGGCTGGACAAACAATTGAAGCTCGATCCTCATTCTGCGCGCTACGGGCTTGGTTCTCTTGAGAAGCTCCCACTCGGGATTCTCCACCTCACCCTCCTTGCGCTGGACATACGGTCCATGACGGAATTTCGTCGCGTCAACAAAAGAGCCAGGCTCGTCACGGGCTCGATTCCGCAATATCGCCAGATCCTCGCGCACACGCCCGCCGCCCTTCGCGGCAGCCTCAACCTCGAAACCGCGCGGAATTTCTCCTGCCAGGCGCTGTACGAGACACTCTCCACCGCCGAGTGTGACGGGTGCGGCGATTTCGGCGGCTACCTCTACTTGCTCACCTGTCGCCGCGTGTGTTTCCTGTGCCTCACCGAGAAGACCGACTACCTACCCCTTGTCCCGGAAGGATGTGATTCGCAAATTCGGGCTGCTGGGCCCGACTCATCTAGCGCGTCTGCCTCACATGAAGAGCTTCCCGGGCCAATACTCGCCTCGAGGGATCAAATGTCGACGCCGTGAGACCTTGTTCGATCATGGCTCCGCACGAGAAGCGGGATTCGCTGTCCATGGGACAGCCGAGGCGATGGAAAGGTACGCGTCGGAGATGATCTCCAAGCAACTCGAGGCTTACAATTCGCGACTATCTGTGCGCCAACCGAGTCAGAGGCCCGGGCGGCCCCCCAGATCTGCAGACGTTTTCGATGGGCATTGTTCGAATCCCAAGCGTTTCGTGGAGATTATACGGGCGCCATTCTTCAGCCGCAATACGCTATCCCCCGAATGGGGGTTTCACTGCTTGGCTTGCAAAGCCCATCATTATCGTCGGCCGCTTCACTGGCGTCGGAAAGTATACTATCGAGAGTTACCGAGACCATACCAGAGAATGTGGGAAAGTGGTAGGGGGGAAGCACGTGCGGTGAATCAGCCAGGAGTAACCGTTGCATCTGTAGGCGAACTAGTATCCGGGGCATTTAGTAAAGGATACTCCCGGCAAAGGTCATTGTAGCACAATCTAGCTTACCAATTGTTCTTTGTAAGGGTTTACATTAAGAAGGTTCGGGTGTAGAGAGATGGGCTTTTGCCGCCGGGAAATACTTTATACGTGAGTCATCGGCTCTGCGGGATAAGCACGCTTTGGGAGTCCGTCGGTTAGAGGCGCCAGAAGCCTTCCATGATCTGCGCACGGTGTTGCTAGCACTATAGTGACTTTGTGCGCTCAAAGACAGGGGAGGAAGAAACGCAAAGAGGAACAGATAGAGGGAAAAGATACCGACTTTATCAAGCACCCAGCTGAGAATTCCTATTGCAGGATATAGCATGGCTCTAGGCAGTATCGTCCGCAGGTGCACAGTCGAACAAGCCAATGACAATTGAATCTAGACTCTTGACGAATTATAGCTTATAACCTGAAGAGATGTACCACCCAAGCCCTGAGCACCGCCAGTCAAAGACATGGTCAAAGCCTAGGCAGCTCCAGATCGACCTTCCGCAGCACCTCCAACATCTCCCTCCACACCTTCTTCCTTGTCCTGACCCCCTCCTTACTAGTGACAATCTCTCCCGGACTGCAGCAGAAGCATGTTAGCACAGATCAGCCTCAATCCAGGCCATACGTACTCAGCAACAGCCTGATTCTCCAACCACCCCCCATGGGATTCCACCTCGCTCGCCGCCGCATCAACAAGCGCCTTGCCCCCTTCTTCCGTTGTCCGCCCAGTCAACCACTGCATCACCCGCAGCACCACCGGTGCCTTCTCCCTCGTCAGGAGCTCCGACTTACAAAACCCCGGCGTCACCGCATTGACGACCACCCACGGCGTGCGCGCTGCATCCTCCCTCCGTGGCACCATCTCCGCCAACTCCAGCATACTATACACACCCAGCAACTTACTCACCGCATACCGCTCCGCAGGGCCGTTCGCCGCCGCCGACCTCTCCCACTGCGTCCGATCATTCAACGCAGCCAGAGTATTCTCCTGGTAACGCTCCAAAAGCCCCGCCGACATATGCACATCACTCGCCACGATCACCAAATGCGAGAGCAACGTTTCATCTTCTCTCGCCTGCGCAAGCAGCACGTTCAAGACCCGTAGACTCAACAACGCCGTCGCCAGCCCGTTCACCTGGATCGTCCGCTCCCACCCGTCCTCCGTCACATGCCATTCGCCTGACGCCATCCCCGCGTTCATGATCGCGACGTCGATCCTCCCTTGCCCATCCCGGAAGTATTGTTCTACTCGGGCAGCGAAGGCTTTGACGCTGGCGAAGGAGGCTAGATCTAGGGCCCAGAGGTCGATTTGGCTGGGGTGGGCGCCGGTCGTGCTGAGGAGGTCGGCTTTGGCGGCTTCGCCTTTGGTCAGGTCGCGGACACCGAGAATGACCTTTGCGGCGTGGAGGGTCAGTGCGTGACGGGCGGCTTCGAGGCCAACGCCGGTGTTGGCGCCGGTTATGAGGAGGGTTTGGTTGGCGAAGGAGGTGGGTGCGGGGAGAGTGAGCGGGTGGAAGGGTTGGGCGAGGAGTTTCAGCATTCTTCGTTTTGGGTGGACCTTCTTTATTGAATAGGAATGAGTTGGAACTGAACATCTGTCAGTAGGTGTCTTGGAGCCATGAGCAGCTGAATTTATACTGTCGTGAAGTCGACATCTATATCGTGGATTAGCGGAGATTCGGAGATAAGCTCGCCAGGCGCCAGCCTTATCGGCGCTTGCCGGATTGGGACACTGATTCAGTTGCCTATTCGGGAAATGACGCCCATGCGCGGCGTCCGCTGCAATGGCTCACCACATCACCTTCCACGAATACGAGCAAATGTATCAATCATCAGGCGTTGCAAACCAGGGTCACAGGATAGATCGAGCCACAGGACCTTCTTCATGGCGCTTTTGACCTCGGCAAAACATATGAAGTCCCTTCCTTGCAGTAAATGACGAAGCATAGTCTCATACCAGCTTCGGACTCGTTTCCCTTCACTGGCGATTCCGCCCAGCACCACCATCCACAACAGCAGATCCACTTCGGCGTCACTAAGCACGGGCTCATACTCCATAGCTTGGCTGATCTCCACCTGGAGCAGCTTGGCTAATCGGGCAAAGGGTGCAACGGCCATGGGAAGCGGCAAGATGACCGCAAGACTATAGATCCGAGCAGCCAAGCGGAAGGGCTCGTACAGAAACGACACCGGCGCGACGCATTCATCCTTAGACGGAAGACTCAGAAGTCGGTGTTGGATCCAATTGCGCTGCTCGACCAGGCTAAGCATCTGGGGCTGCGACTGGCATACTCGTCCATGGACCAGAGATTGAATTCGGTCTGTGTAGATCACCATGTCATGCAGAATCTCAAGGTATCCGCGTGGGAAATCTCTCAACTCGCCCAACAGACGGTTCTGCGAGAGCTCAAAAGCAGTGGATTGGAAGGAGAGCGTGGGGCTTTCTCGCTGTGTGGTGTGCAGCTGCTCGCTCAACATAGATCTATACTCCAATTGAGGCTTGGTGAGGTTCTTGGTTGCGACGATTACCTCTGTACTGGAGTTCGGATTTCAACCGGTTATCACAGGAATTCGCCCTCAGCCTCGGCAAGCAAACACATACCACGAGATCACAGCAGCCACCCCCTCCAGTTTGATACTCTCTAGACCACCCCGCTGGCGAATCATGGCCAGCAACCCCCGACGATGACAGTTATCCTGCGTCAGAACAGCATACACATCGAGACTTTGCATGCTGTCAAACACCGGACTGAACGATGACGACACGTTACCAGCGGCGGTAATGGTCTCAGCATCGACGGAGGTATATAGCAACGAGTTGACCGCGAGAATGACCTCATCAGTCCACTGATCTACCGGTCGCTGCATGGCCGCGTTGAAACGCTGTACTGTCTCCAGCTGGCTTAGCTGAATCTCGTAGGCTGTTTTCTGGTTATGTTGCTGTGCGCCGGATAACAGCATCCTCGATTGCAGATGAGTCGCCGCTCCGTGGATGAACGCGCTGAACAGGACCGGGCTGTTCAACCCCGCAGTAAACCACGCCCTGATCGTGGGTAAAGTCTGCTCTGCCACTGAACTGGCCATGAAGATGGTGGGCCATAGATATTGCAGTGCTGTTTGGGTTGAAATGTGCTCAGCAAGGTGGTGTTACCTGCAGCGGCAGGGCTCAAACTCACAATACTCGAACATCCGACTCACGGTCGCAGCATCCAGCTGCGATGGGTAGGTCTGAAACGGGTCGAGGAGCCCCAGACCTACGGCTTCGGGGATCCGATGCATGTGCGCCCGAGTCTGTTGAGGTCGGTCATCCTTCGGAGCATGAGAGGGTCGTTTGGTCGCGGTGGACTTGGCATGCGATCGCCAGTTGTGCCGGCTGGCGTGGGAGCGGATCGCCGCCCGCGTCGGTTTCTGTCGGAGTTGTTGGGCCGACGTGAGATTCACAAACTCGAAGACCGTGTCCATTTTGGTTTCGTCTGTTCGAGTGAGATTTGAAGTCTGTTATCAGTCACCATCGAGCAAAGAAGAGTTGTGACTTTAGTCAAGAGATGAGGATTGATGAATATCCAATCTGACATGTGAACAGTAAACATGCCCAGTGCCGTGGTCATAGCGCCGTTCCTCATTCGGACAACATCACGTCATGTGACGGGAACACTTGGGTGAGCACCAGGTCAACTGAGATAGAAGTGCACGTTTCTTGCCGAAGAGTTAGAAGACTCAATAGAGAATTCAACTCGGTTCAGGCACTGCGCTGAGTTCATGGACTTCTGCTGAAGTGTTCCCAGCTGGGTGGTATGCGGGGTTAGGAAGATACTAGTATATTTTGATGCGGATCCGAGGGAGCACCATCAAATATGCCTGCATTTCGCAACCCTACCTCTTGTCTCTTAACCGAGTCTAGACATTTGGTGCGATTCATGACAGGATCTAATCCAAGGAAACAACATGGCTTACTGCATTGGCTCGCTAAAACCTCGTACGAGAAGAACTGGCTGAAAAACAAACTGGTAAAAGAAGCAACCCAGCAAAAACGCCAACATCCGTACGAATCATGCTAAATCTCACATTGCACCATAATTTTCAACTATATTACACAAAATTCCCGGCCCGATGCTGCGCCTCCGGCGGAGTCGCCGGAGCAGCCGTCGGAGTCGGGCTCTGGCGCAAGACTTCGCTCGTCGCGATAGAAGAGGGACGCGTCAATGGGGTGCTCAAGCCGAGCTCACTGCGGGAGGGTGCCGTCGCAAACATCACCGACGCTCGGTCGAACTTGGCCTCGCTCTGCGGTCGGCCGCCCTCGGTCAAGGATACCATCGAGTAGTCCGCGGCCTTGGCGGCTGCCCTGGCTTCGATGCGTCTTCTCTTGCGCTTATCCCGGGTGCACATGAAGGCGGCAACGCCGATAAAGAGTAGTATTAGGATGGTGAAAGTGACGATCGCGGCAATCTCACCACGTCGGTTGTAGGCCGCCTTGGCGGCGCTGGCGGAACTAGTGGCCGAGGCGGTGGAGGTGGTGGTTGAGGCTGTCGACGTCGTCTTGGTCGTGGTGGTTGCTGCAGTGGTAGTGGATTGTGAGGTGGCGGAGGTGGTCGTACTTGATGAGGTGGTGCTGCTCGCTGTAGAGGTGGTGGAGGAGACTGTGGAGGTGGCAGAGCTTGTAGTGGCTTCTGTCGTGCTGGAAGAAGTGGTAGAGGTGGTGGAAGTGGTTGATTCTGTCGTGCTCGTCGACGTTGCAGTCGTCGAGGTGGTAGACTCGGAGGTGGTAGAAGATGTCTCCTCAGTCGTTGAGGCTCGCTTTTGAATGAGCCAGTCCCCGTGGAAGCGCTTCGCATACCCCTTGAGGTTATTGGCATCGGCCGTCTGGGTGGCTATGGGTACGGTGACGGTGACGGTTGAAGTGGGACTCCATGTTGAGGGTAGATCAGCTGCGGGGCCGGGATGAGCAGCAGTGAGAGAGGACAATGTCCCGAGTGCGATCAGATAGCGCAGTTGCATATTGTCTGGTAAGTACTCAGTTGAGCGAACTTGGCTGGTCGAGAAGAAGATTGGTTGTTGAGCAGTGGGAGCCAGATTTCTAGGCGGGCAAGACCTGCATTATCTATACGACCGAGCATACTGGCTCCAACCCGAGCCATGACGAATCCCAGCCAAAGCACCAAGTGATGATGAATTCTCTGCGTGTTAGGGTGTTCTTGTCGTCGTACGCGGTAGAACTAGGGCTGAGGCTGCCCAGTTATTTTGGTGGCTGCAACGGATGCTGGTTGGCTCGGGAGGGTCGAGTGGAGCAGTGAACGCTCAACCGGCCACGCGGCTTGCGCTCCACCGTTGCTCGTTCTCATTTTCTGGTGCTATGGCGCACCCAAATATCACAAAGTGAAATTCGATATGCCTGTCGAGAGCAACATACTCAAATGTATTCGAGTCGCCGTCGAGTTTGAACGGTATTCAATGGTTGAAAAGCACACACAGCATCAACCCTTATGTCCGGATATAGATCATTCCGAGGCGCGATAAGGAAAAAACTTTAGCCCGCGATGCAGAAAATCTTGTTCGGAGTGGATGCATGCTACCAAGTCGAACAGCCGATCGTCCGGTTCTCTCTACCACAACAAGCCTCGTAGGCTATGCCCCAGCCCCAGCCCCTCTCGCTTGTTTGACAGGCTATTTTCATCGCAAGATGAACTTCTCGAAGAAGCCTGCGCCACACCCGCTCGTTGTTCGCTGACTCAGCGGAATCTGAGCAAACTCAGATCAGCGCAGGAGTTTCTCGTCTGGAAGACCGATGGGGCTAGGCCAATAGCAGACCCATTTCCATGCAATTATGTGAAGAGCGGTTGTCAACTCGACGAATTACAGCGGCTGTACCCCCCAAAAGCCCATTTCATCGCGACGAAAGGCATAGGGGCTCGCTGTCCTGTGGTCCAACAAAGCTAAAATGGCAGACCGCGAACTGAATGAGTCTTGACGGGGTCATGGTCCATCCACAACGCCGCGCAAGACTCCCCCAAATTGGGCATGGAGCTCAAATAAACATACCCGCTTTGTCATGGTCCACGTCAACCCCACTGAGCTTGTAGACTTTCAAGCCTCAAACCCAGTCTCAAATAGGCTACATGGCCCTTGATAGCGTTTCATAGGTGTGAAAGCCATGGGTACGTAGTTGAAAGCTCGGTGATAAGTCGATCTAGCCGCTTCCGATCCGCGGTCGAGTCCGAGTCTAGCTGGCCGCTTCGCACACAGCGGTTCGATGTGGAGATACGAGCAACAGGTTGGCGATCATAACATCGACTTGATCGATGACGGGAAGAACGCTAGAGTGCACGATCTGCAGGATGAAGAATGGATTTTGGAAACGATCGGGGAGACTGTAGTGACGATAGACGTTGTCAGTCAAAGGCACTAAATTCGCAGCTCGCAGGGCTGAATGACTGGTTATTCCATTCGCTGCTTCTACCGCGAGCGATGTCATACACTCACCTATCGAAAGTGCCGACTTAATGATTCTGTGGACTGGTCAAGGCCTGCCCGTCGAAGGTTGAACAGATAAATGGTGAAAAATACCTAGAAGGTACGGAGTAGAAGGTGAAAAGTGGGTGGTTGCAGGAGGCAGGCGGAGATAAGAGATAGCCAAACGGAGATAAACATAGCAAACAAAGCTCGGGAGAGCTGCTCCCGTGACCCTCGGATATCCTGCCCCTCCTTCCTTTCTTTCCCTCTTCCTCGTTTCAAATCGAACATCCTATTCTACTCTGTCTTTCCATCGAAAAGAATCGCATGTGAGAGGTTTCCATCTCGTGAACTTCTCCAATTCGAGCGAGAATTGAGTGCAGACGTCCATCTCCCTCGGGCGAGGAGATAGCTGAGCTATTACCCCTCTTCCGAGTATTGGTCTACAGCTCGTATACTGACGATCATCTTGCGATCCAAACAGCAACTAATATACCACCCCTCTCTGAGGAACCAACCGGCTCGTGAAGGAATCAACTCCCCGCAACAAGCCATTTTCTCCGTGGCTAGGTCTCATAAGCGGCGGTCTAGGGTCATGATAACCCCGCGTCAGATCGGCATCCTGAATCCTGCAGGCCCCTTGGCACGAGGACAACTCGGGTGGTGGTTGCGGCGTTGGCTTTCATTTCCGCGTGCTTTTGGCGTGCCGATTCGTTGGCCAGCAGTGTATCTTAGGTGGAAAATGAAGCAATTTACTTTTCAACAGACCGCCTCTCGTTTCCAGCAAGGGAGACGCAAGGGCACGGGGTGGTGTGAAGGTTAATCGTGCCATGAACGCCTTTGCCGTGCAGGAGCCATTCCTAAGACAATACCCTACGATTGGTGCAATGAGCTTGTTCCATGATTGCAGGGTTGTAGTTTATGACTAAGTAGTCAATTCTTTCCCCCTCCTCTTCATCTTCTGCCTTTCATGACCTGATCTTGGATACAACCACCAAGCGTCCCTCGCCAGATCCCTCTCCCTTTGAATCCTTTTCACTATGGCACTGACCCCTGAGACCTCAGACTCGTCGACAAGTCTGCTTTCGAGATGCTACACTCAAGAGCCCATTGCCATTGTGGGCATGGCCTGTCGACTTCCTGGCCAAAATGACTCGCCCCATCGCTTATGGGAGTTCCTTATGAAGGGTGGTGTGGCAGGTACAGAAGCTCCCGAAACGCGGTTCAACCGAAAAGGCCATTACGATGGCTCAGACAGGCCACGCACTTCACGATCCTCTGGCGCCATGTTCATGGAAACCGTGGATCCTGCCGCTTTTGACGCCAAATTTTTCAACATAACTCCCCAAGATGCGATATCAATGGATCCTCAACAACGGATACTGTTAGAGGTCGTCTATGAAGCGCTCGAAAACGCTGGCATTTCTCTCGAGTCAATCTCGGGCGAGAAGTATGGCTGCTATGTGGGTGCTCACCCCGGAGGTAGGCCCATCAGCTACAGAACACTTCCTTGTAACCACATTGACCCCCATCAGATTACTGGGATATCTTCGCACGCGACCCTGATGCGCGACCGCCCAACGTAGGTATTGGGTGCTCTGGAACGATGTTGAGTTGCAGAGTGAGCCATTTCTTGAACATCAAGGGTCCCAGCATGCCCATTGATACGGCTTGCTCCAGCTCGTTAGTGGCTATGGACGTCGCTTGCAGAGCTCTGCATACTGGAGAGATCAACGGAGCAATTGTGGCAGCATCTAGCCTAATTCTCAAGTGAGTGATGGCTCAATTGCGCCAATAATGTCAATGATGCTAATTTGCGCAGTCCGGAATATGCTTGCGAAGGTATGCAGGTATTCCACAGCTTGAAGCAGTCATGACTTATAGTCCTAGGTGGCACAATCAGATATACGCACTCTCCCACCGGTCGCTGTCATGTCTTCGATGCTAAGGCCGACGGCTATGTGCGAGCGGAGGGCATGAATACGGTTATTTTGAAACGCCTCGATGACGCACTCCAAGATGGCGATCCAATCCGAGCTGTCATTCGAGGAATTGCAAACAACCACAATGGTCGCACCCCGGGTATTGCCTCTCCTAGCGGCGACGGCCAGGCCGCAGCCGTGCGACAGGCCTACGCGAATGCAAACATCACAGACTTTTCTCAGATCGGATACCTTGAATGCCATGGAACCGGCACTCTGGTCGGCGATCCGATCGAGACTGAGGGTGCTTCCTCGGTCTTTGCGCCATATAGACCAGATGACCGACCCCTGCGGATAGGATCGGTTGGAATGCCCATTCAGATGACAAACACTATAAAATCATGTGATGGAAGCTAACTTTGCATTAGATCAAGAGTAACATTGGACATTCCGAGCCAGCCGCAGGCTTGTCGGGAATTTTGAAGGCAGTAATGATCCTCGAGACTGGGAAGATTCCAGGCAATCCGACATTTCTTACACCAAATCCCAACAGTATGTCTCGCATCCACTTCATGTGCTTTTGCTAATTGTCGCAGTCGACTTCAAGAAGTTGAAACTAGAAGCCTCACGGCATGTGACAGACTTTCCCGACATGCCATTCCGCCGTGTTGGCGTCAACTGTTTTGGTTTCGGTGGGTCGAATGCGCACGCGATCCTTGAGGAACCAAGCGTTGTTCTCCAGGGCTATAAACCGACATATACATCCTCATTCCATAATAGCTTGGGTGATGAGGAAGAAGCGACCACCACTCGACCTTATCTGCTGTGCTTTTCAGCCAATGATGAGGCATCACTCCGTCGCTACATAAAAAACATGACCCAGCATACGGAGGATGAAAAAGTCAAGCTCAAACTGCGAGACCTTGCCTATACGCTCGGTACCCGAAGAAGCCATCTTTTCAATCGAGCTTATATGATTGCCGATAGCGCAAGCTTCTCGCAGCCTACCCTCGTCACGTTTGGCAAGAAAAGCGCCCGGCCGCCTCAGGTCGGTTTCGTCTTCACGGGCCAGGGATCTCAATGGCCAGAGATGGGCCGTGAGCTACTTCAGGCATTTGAGCCTGCGCGTGAGATGATTGGGAATCTTGACAGCGTACTCCAGTGCTTACCCGACCCGCCGAAATGGACTCTGTTTGAGGAGCTGACCACTGCTCGAGATGCGGAGCATGTACGGAAACCTGAATTCAGCCAGCCGCTTGTGACAGCACTTCAACTCGCTTTGATTGCGGTTCTTCGTGGTTGGGGAATTGTGCCGAATGCTGTTGTCGGCCACTCGTCTGGTGAGATCGCGGCCGCCTATGCCGCTGGGTACCTGACAGAGGCGGAGGCTATCATCATCGCGTACCACCGAGGGAACGCATCTGCGGATGAGAAGCAGGATGTCGATGCACTGGGAATGTTGGCCGTAGGCATCGGAGCTGATGAAATCGTCCCGTTCATGGATGGCTGCGAAAATGTTCAGATCGCTTGTTACAATAGCCCCAAAAGTCTTACGTTGTCTGGCAGTAAAGCAGGACTCGAGGAGGTAAGGTCGCGACTGCTAGAAGCAGGTGTCTTTGCGCGCATGCTGCAGGTCGATATGGCCTATCATTCTGCGTACATGGAAAGTATTGGAGTAGCCTACGAGAGGCTGTTGGCGAGAGATCTGCCTCCAACCTTCCACGGCAACAGGGCACTTGACTCAGTGTCCATGTTTTCGTCGGTTCATGGCTCGAAGCAAGAGCAGGCACCCGACGTTCATTACTGGAAGACTAACATGACATGCCCCGTTCGATTCGACGACGCTGTTCGCTGCATGCTGTCCGAAGAGTCTCCCATTGACAAACTCATTGAGATTGGTCCGAGTGGTACCCTCAAAGGACCTATTGCACAGATCACGGGTAGCATGGGCAGCAAGGTGACGGGTACTGCCTACCTCGCAGCGCTCAAACGAGGTCAAGGCTCGATCCGCGCGACGCTTGAAGTCGCCGGTGAGCTATACCTCTCCGGTCTCCCCATTGACATGGCACAGGTCAACGAAGATGCGGAGCCCTCCGCGCCGCGTATCGTCATCGACCTGCCCAACTACTGTTGGAACCACTCCTCGAGGTACTGGAATGAAAGCGCCGCCAGTCGGGATTGGAGGTTCAAGAAGTTTGTTCAGCACGATCTGATCGGCAGCAAGGTCCTCGGCACATCCTGGCGGGCACCATTGTTCAAGAAGACGATGAACTTGACCAACCTGCCGTGGCTGAAGGATCACCGCATTGGCTCGAACGTTGTCTTTCCGGGTTCCGGCTACCTCTCCATGGCTATTGAAGGAATTTACCAGTTACAGTCAATGAACGGCCTAACCTCTGCTGAGACCGCGAGTGAGCTATGCTATCACTTACGTAATGTCCGCTTCGAAATGGCTCTCACGCTTGAAGAAGGAATCGAACCAGATGTATACTTATCTCTCAACCCTCTCCCGGGATCCAAGGATGTGTGGTACGAATTCTTAGTGTCATCCAGCCATGCTGGCGGTGCCACAATCAAGCACGCGGGTGGTCAGATCCGCGTCCAAGACCCTATTTCCGACGTCGCCTCCAGAAGAGACATTGCACCTCTCGTAAATCCTACGGCCGGAGATCTCTGGACCAAGGCGTTTGCCGAAATGGGATTCGAATACGGCCCGGCATTCTACCTACTCGAAAAAGTCGAGGCGCACGCGGGCAAGCGTTATTCTCGTTCTCTGGTGACGCTCTCTGAGCCTTCTGCCGCTGGGAAGGCTCAGTCCCACTATCCTTACCATCCTGCAGCTCTTGATGGCATCTTTCGAGCGACAGCCCCCGCATTCTGCGAAGGACTTCGTACACGCCTCAAGGAACCTCTTGTTCCATCAGCATTCGACGACCTGATCATCAACCCGAACCCGAATCGCCCGGCCTCGGGAATGGCTGTCGCAACCAGTGCATACTCCGGCAGAGGGCGCGAGGATACTGGAAAGAGCTTTTGGTCTGACGTCTCCATGTACGACCCTGATACCGGGGTGCTGCTCATGCAGTTGAAGAACTTTTCAACCCATCTTATCGACCTCGGGGTGGATCCCATTGCATCACAGTGGCTGACCCGCGACGTTTGGAAGCCGGATGTTACCACTTTGATGTGTGACGCGCTGTCAAAGCTGAATGTCCCTCGGGAGGAGTCGGTACCGTATCTTCTTGATTTGATGACTCACAGGAATCCTGCCTTGGCTATCTTAGAGATCAACCTAGGAACAGGAGCTGAAACTAGCACGTGGTTTGAGAGAAAGGGCTCCACTGCTACGGAATCCTACCGTAAATACTGCTGCTTGGGAGAGGACATCGAGGCACTTGACCGATTTCAAGCTCGCTATCGGGAAAGGAAGAACGTTTCTTTCTCCGTCTACGACCGAGAAGACGCGGCTCTTGGACTAGACTCTGCAGAGGCTTTTGATGTTATCATTGTTAACTACAGCACTGACCAGGAGATAGCTTCTCTATTGAGGACCGCGAACGCTCTCCTCTCACCTGAGGGCCGTATTTTACTCACGGGGCTAAAAGCTCAAAATGCGGCGGACCAATCAGCGCAGATTGATGAAATTGGGTTCTCGCAGGTCTTACCAATCCCTCAAGCCGACAGCCTGGCATATCTATGTGGTTCATACCCGGCCGCCAAGAAGAGTGAAATTTCCAGATCGCTTCATGTGTTTCACATGGAGCCATCCACATGTCTGACTCAGGCGATCCGGGCACATTTTCACGCGGCCGGCTGGGATGCAATCGAGCATGTCTGCAGCCCTGACAACATTCCCGAGTCCAGCACTGTCTTGGTCATTGATGAGCTTTTTGCCCCAGTCCTGCCTCAGATCTCAGACCAGCAATGGCAGTGTCTGCGTGGACTCGTCGGACGAGGCTGTAAGATCTTATGGGTCACACACGGAGGACAAATGCAAGTGACGGAGCCAGACAACGCTATGATCACTGGTCTCTTCCGCTCAATCCGATCTGAAGATCCGTCGGCGGTGGTCATGACGCTGGATGTCGAGAGCCGGGATGATCCTTTTGCACCGAGCGCCATCGTGCACGCCTTAGCTCAATTAAGTCGTCAGCAAGCCCGCTGGGTTACAGACTGCGAGTACGCCGAGCGCAATGGCATCATCCATATCCACCGCGTTGAACCATATAAGCGTCTGGACAAAGCCATGGAAAAAGAAACCGACACCCCAGTCTTGACTCGGATCCACGATCTCGATTCAACTGTCCAGCTTCGAGCCGAGAGACTAGGCACACTTGACGGACTTACCTTCTGCGAAATCGCCGAAGCCGCCTTACCAGATCATGACGTCGAGATTGAAGTGCGGGCTATTGGCCTCAACTTCAAGGACGTGGCCGTCACGATGGGTATTGTACCTGAGAACGAGTACCTTCTTGGCTTGGAGGGCGCGGGCATCGTAAGACGGGTGGGAGCTGGACTGTCCCTGGACCTTGTAGGCAGTCGCATGGCTTTCATTATCAAGGGATCGTTGGCAAACCGAGTCCAGGTGCCGATTGGTTACACTCATGAAATTCCGGCGTCCATGTCGTTCGAAGAGGCGGCTAGTATGCCGGTGGTTTACTCCACGGCAATCTACTCCCTGTTCAACGTTGGCAATCTTCAAAAGGGCCAGAGGGTATTGATTCACTCGGCAGCCGGAGGCGTGGGTATCGCTTGCATCCAGCTTGCGCTCTACACCGAAGCAGAGATATTTGTCACGGTCGGCACCGACGAGAAGCGACAGTATCTGCACGAGACGTTCGGCATTCCATTCGACCGCATGTTCACTTCCCGGAGTACTGCGTTTGCTGCGGAGATCATGAAAGTCACGAATGGCGAGGGTATCGATGTTATTGTGAACTCACTGACGGGCGAGTTGCTCGATGCTACCTGGCGAATCTGTGCCGACGGAGGCACGATGGTCGAAATCGGCAAGCGGGACATTGTCGAGCGCAATTATCTCTCGATGGAGCCGTTCGATCGCGGCTGTTCTTACCGGGCCGTCGATCTCTCTCATGCGAAGATCATGCGTGATGGAGTGCATTTCAAGTAAGCCGTTCCCAAGATAAACCATTGACCATACCTAACCACCCCCTACAGGCTCATGAAGCGCATCTTCGAACTCATCGCCGGAGGACATATCACTCCCATCACACGCATTACGCCGTTTTCGATGACCCAGATCCCCGAGGCATTCGCCTATCTCCGGAGCGGCAAGCACATCGGCAAGATCGTCATCAGCGACGGTGCAGCGACAGCAGACGTAGCAGTGCCCGTCCGCCGGTTGCAGCACAACGTGACCATCACCGACACCTCGGCCTTCCTCATCGTCGGCGGCCTCAAAGGCCTCTGCGGCAGCTTTGCTATGCGCCTTGCCTACCGCGGGGTGCGTCACATCGTGATCATGACCCGCAGCGGCTGCCGCGACCCACGCTCGCAGGCCGTGATCGCGCAATGCCGCTCACTGGGCTGCGAGATCTACGACTGCCGCGGGGACGTGGCGCGCATCGTGGACGTGCGACGGGCCTTCACGCGCGCCCCCTACCCAATTCAAGGAGTCATCCACGGCGCAATGGTCCTCCGCGACCGGCCATACGAGACGATGACGGTCCGGGAATTCCACCAAGCGATTGAAGCCAAGGTGCACGGCGCATGGAACCTGCACAGCGTGGCGACCGAGAAACGCCTCCCGCTGGACTTCTTCCTGTGTTTGTCCAGCATCTCCAGCGTGGTCGGCAGCAAGGGCCAGGCCAACTACGCCGCGGCCAACAGCTTCCTCGACTCCTTCGCCGCGTACCGCCGCTCCCTCGGCGCCCAGTGCCTGACGGTCAACCTCGGCGTGATCGAGGACGTGGGCGTCATCGCCGAGTCAGACGCCCTCTCGCAGCGCTACCAGCGCTCCATCGAGACCACCGCCATCCCCGAGAGCGCCCTGCACGCGATCCTCGATGCGGCACTGTGCTGCCAGGCCAGCATCACTACCGACCCCAAAAACCCACCGATCGCGCAGATGATCACCGGCCTCGCCCTCCCGCAAGACCCCGAGCAGTCTATGCTGCGCTTCGATCCGCGGTTCCGCACGCTCTTCGCCGTCAACGGCGCCGAGTCATCCTCTACCGCGGGTGGATCCGAGAGTAAGACCGACCCCCTTGCGCGCGCGGTGCAGCAATTCCACAGACTGGTCCAGGTAGACAAAGAGACGGAGCCCGACGAGCAGCTCGTGCAGAAGACCTGTCTGGAGATCCTGGGCACGCGGCTGGCGCAGATGCTGCGGTGGGACGACTCGCAGCAGGTGGAGCCGGGGCAACCCCTGTCGGTGTACGGATTGGACTCGCTGGCGGCGGTGGAGTTGCGCAACTGGATCAAGGCGGAAATGGGGGCGAACGTCAGTACGTTGGATATTGTGAACGCGGATAGCTTAGTGATGTTAGGGGGCAGAGTGGTGGCTAAGTTGCGGGCTGAGCGGGAGAGGGGGGTGGATCGATAGACGGATGTCCGTTTGCTTGTTTTATCTGATTATGCATGAATCCGAATACACGACTATTATCCTGCTCGCTTTGGGAATCGTAAACACTACTTGTACCATTACCCCCAGACCCCGGGTTACCGATCCAGAATGCGATGTCATCACCCCAACCCAGGCCAAGCAGCATCGAACCCCAGATCGAACCCCAACGACCAGTTCTCGTCCAAGAACGGCCACTGCACCATCTCGGACCCTAGCTGCTGCTCGACATAGTCCGCAGTAGCCGTGCCAGTGCTGCCGGCCCCGGCGGAAGTCGGCACCTGCGAGACAATTCCCCCAGCAGCCACACCTCCACTTCCCCGCGCAGCTCTACTACCACTACCACTACCACCGGAGTCAACCTCGACACGAGCATCGCCCTCCCCGCTCCTCGACCGAGCAGCAGAAATCTCCGGCCTCTCGACCCGAATATCCCCATACTCGTCCAACGTCCCCGCCAGGGTCAAATGATCCGGCCTCTCCATACTCGGTTCCGCCGCGGACGCCGCATTCGTCCCCGACAGACTCCGCGGCAGCTTGGCAGTGGAATAGAACCGGTTCGCTTCCTGGAGGGTGCGCCACTGCCGACATCCATTAGCCCATGCCCACCCCTACGACCACGCCCATGCCCATGCCACACCCACACTCCAAATCACAAGCATCACCAACAGAACCACCTACAGCCAAGACGGAGAAGCAAAGGGAGAGGGAGGAACGTACCCAACTATGCCCGACAACCCAATACCGACACAACCGCTCGAGGTAATTGAAGTTGCGCTTCTTCTCGTGCTCGGCGCGCGCGCGGCCGCCGGGGTACCGGGCCGGGACGACGGAGCCGTACATGTTGATGTGGGCGGCGACGAAGACGCTGTAGCCGGCGTAGGAGGTGATGACGGGGGTGCCGGAGGCGTCAAGGGCGGCGATGATGCTGCCGATGTGCTGGGCGGCGGTGAAGAGGTGGTCGAGGGCTTTGTCGGGGTCTGTTTCGGTTTGTAAAGCTGTGGTTGGGGCTGGGGCTGGCGGGTGGGTGGAGAGGAAGGCGTCGCGGTAGAGGAAGAGACGACTCATGAAATACACCAGGTTGATGTAGGCGAACAACTCCCCGTACCCCAGCGCGACGTGGGCCTGGGCGCTCGTCTCGGGAAACCGCACCGTGACGTCCTGCAACTCGCGCCACTCGTCCAGCTCCCCCTTGAGGGTCGTCCACATCCCCACGGAATCACCCCCGGCCCGCCCGCGGCGGTTCTCATTCGCGAACCGCAGGATCCGCACGAAGATGTCGAACCCGCGCGTCACGATGCTCAGCCCCCGGTCGATCGTCAGTAATCCCTTCACCCGCGACGAGGACCCCTGTGTCATGTCCCTCGGCATCAGCCGGGTCGGACACACCCGTCCGAATGTGAAGTCTTGGTCGCTGATCGGCAGGGGCACCAGGATCTGTCGGAACGAGAGGGCAATGTGCTGCCGCGCGCCGGAGCTGAGCTCGCAGTCCTGCGCGAAGCAGCACCAATACGTGCGGACGAGCTGCTCGTAGGCGATTTGGGTCTGTGGGGCCGCGTGGAAGTCTTCGGGATTGTGCTCCATGCTGTCGTCGGCGGTTTTAAGGAGGGTTTGGAGCATGTAGGTTGCCATTCCTGGTGTTTACTCTAGTCAGAAGGTGAAAGGGGTGGGGTGGGGAGAAGGGGGTGCGTACCGCTGTACATCCACGCACGGTAGGGATGACCAGATCCCCATTCGTACAGCGAGAGCATGACCAGGGATTGCGCGAGGTAGAGCGAGGGTGCTTCGAAGGCGCGATGGGCCAGCTGCGTCCGCGCATAGGTGGCGTACGTCTCCTCGGGGGCGAGGTCATTGTCGCTCATGAACCGCACGCACAGCGAGAGGAGCGAGGCTAGGAAGACCGGGTCGACGGACGCGAGATCGTTGGATAGATCGGCGATGAGGGAGGGATAGTGCAGGAAGTTCACGACGGGGAAGCGCTTGCGGTAGATATCGCAGGCGTTGATCAGGGTGGCGGTCGAGAGGGTTGCGATGGGCGTGGCTGGTGTACTCGGCATGACAGGGCTGCTGAGCTCTGGCGCGACATCGGTCGCTCTGCTTGCGCGACGCAGCGTGCTACTGGGATATGGAGTGGTGGATTGGCGACTGCGAGGCGTCCGTATTGCCGCGGGGGAGCGTGGGTCGGTGAGCACGCAGGTATCGTCGCGGTTGAGGCGGTGACATCGACGACAAGGGGGTTGGCCATCGTGCACGCATTTTACTTTCGACCGGCTGATTTCATTAGTGATTGCGTAGCAGTACAATGGGGTGTAGTGATGGGTGGCCTACCGACAGCTGTCGCAGGAGATGGACAGACGCATTGCGGAGACGATGCGATGAAAGAAAAGCCGAGGATCGGGAATGGCGGGATTTGGGCGGCTCGGAAATGATAGGGTTTGTGCTGCAGAGCCCGCACGGTGGAGCCCTGTCCGGTTTCTCCTTTCTTGCCTTTCCTTATCATTCCTGGATTTGTTTCGCTCTGGACCGGGCCGGGAATTGCGCTTGACTCGGTAGCCGTTGAGAATTAGGTTGTGGACTGGAACTGATATCATCCTGACTCGCAAGGTGGTAAATTTCCTGCCTGAGGCAACTGCATTTGTATCGGAAGAAACTGTTCCGTGCTCCGTCAGCACCTCGTTTCTGAGGCAGAAATACCACGTGACCACACCGAGGACCAATCAAGCAAACAGTGCAAACACCCTGCATTGGGGTGTTTTCCGCAGCCGTTGTTGGAGTGTTGGAGTATCCTCGGCCATAGTTATCTTTGATCACCCCGACACATTATGTTACGCTGCTTGAATTTGCCCGCATCACTGCTGCCAATATGCATGCCACCTCAAATTCCAATCTCAGTTTCTCGGATCCAATGGCATCGAATCCTCCAACCGGGGTTTTTCTCACGCGCAGGCTCCACAGTGGCCGGGATCCATCGCATCGAGTACAAGTGGATCAAAGGTGTGGAGAAACTCGAAAACTACCAGCCTGGGGGATATCATCCCATCATGGTTGGCGACCTCTTACATGACCGATATCACATTGCCGACAAACTTGGATATGGGGGCTATTCGACTGTTTGGCTTGCTCTAGACACCCATCTGAAGCGATATGTTGCCCTCAAGGTCAACGCCACAGACTCGCTTTCGAGTGAGACTGCTGTCCTCAAGGCTTTATCCGCTTCCCTCCCACCATCAGCAGCTGTGCATCCCGGACGTGGCTTAGTGCCTGTGCTTCTAGATGAGTTCGAAGTGCAAGGCCCCAATGGAAACCACACGTGCTACACGGTAACCCCTGCTCGATGCAATCTGCGCGAGATCTCCTTCAGCCGTCTTTTCCCCCTCGATGTTGCGCGAGCTTTGGCGTATGGGCTTACGCTGGCTGTTGCATATACACACTCACAAGGCTATGTTCATGGAGGTTCGTCCACCCCAGCCAAAGCATTCATTCCGCTGTTCCTAGGCAAATACGCAGAGCACTTCTCTATATCCGATGCCCAGCCCCTCCTCACTGACCTTGGCGAAGCATTCGCCCCGGCTTCAGAAGTACGTCTTGGGCAAGACTGCCATACGCCACCCGCGTTCCGGGCGCCAGAAGCCAAGTTCGAACCACAGAGTCCACTTGGCTACCCTTCGGACATTTGGAGTCTGTCTACCGCAATCTGGGAGATCGTCGGTATGAAGGCCATTTTCAGCACTGATATCGTACCTGAGGATGAGATTACGGCCCAGCAAATTGATGTGCTGGAGCCTATGCCTGCAGATTGGTGGCGGCGTTGGAAGGGACGGTCGAGTTTCTTCGAGGCGGATGGTTGTCCTACGGAATCCTACAAGGGAAATCGATGGCCTGCGCTCCAGGAGTCATTTGAGGTGGGTGTTCAGAAATGGAGACGAAAGGTGGGAGACGAGATCGGCGAGGATGAGAAGACTGCGCTTCTGGATTTAATGCGGCGGATGCTGGCTTTTCGGCCGGAGGAGCGGTTGACCGTCGACGAGGTGCTGGAGTCAGAGTGGATGGTGAGATGGGCTTTGCCTGAGTATAAGCGGAATCAACAGTGTGCGACCTGAGATGTGCCACTTTATGATGGTGTGGAGGTTGATTGCTGGTCAATAACCTTGTCTGCTGTATGGCGTCTGTGGAAGGGTCCCTCGTCACAGTTCAGAAACCTGATAAGTCGTTGTGCCGTACATCAGTCGGACGGCTACACTCCCGGTTTCTGGAGAAGGTCGAAGGTACGGAAGTTATGAGTCGCTCGACTGGAAGAATGACCGAGATAATAATTGTTGCGACAAGCATGATCTGCTCGACCATGCCAAGTATGACAACGTCATTTGCCGCATTTGTTACGATAACGGTTAATCCCCACCTCTTCCCGTGAGATTCTGCTAATTCACCAGAAGAGGCAATTAGCGACATTTCATTCTGATCAACACCCCGCTTATCTACACAGCCTCTGAACTTCCCCTCCATTGTTTCTTCATCTCTCGTCTACCACCTCTCAGCCCAAAATGACGCAGACAAAACTCCAACGTCACTTCCAAGAACGGTCTGCTCTGCTGGATCAAGAGAAAGCCATCCGCCATGACCATGCCTTCAAGACAAACATGTCTACCACGGCGCAGAAGGCCGCGGAGATCGTCGCCCGCATCCGTCAGCGAGAGTCAGAGATCTTCTGGACAACCCCTGAGGGAAGTCACAGTGAGGCCAAGCACCCCGTCGTGTTTCCTGGCATGTCATTCGCTATCTCGCGCGATCGGATGCACAAAACCTCGATGTGGAGAATCGTGTCCGCTATGCCCAAGGGCTGTCTGCTGCACGCCCACATGGAGGCGATGATTGACATCGACTGGATGCTCGACCAGGCGCTGCAGATCCCTGGATTCTGGATGTCCAGTCCCGCGTCACTGATGCTTGGCGCTTCAACGAACCCGCCAGCCTTTGCATTCCACTACCGTCCAAGCCGGATGGTCGCTGAAGCCACTGCATCCATTTGGGAAGCCGATTACTCTCCAAACGAGCTCATTCCTATCGCTGAAGTCGCTCGCACCCATCCCAGCGGGGTGTCGGGATTCAAATCCTGGGCCATCTCCCAGATGACCATCACCGAGGACGAAGCCCTGTACCACCATCACCGGGGCATCGTCGACATCTGGAAGAAATTTGCCTCTTGCTTCCGCGGCATCGCTGGACTCTTCTACTCGGAACCCATCTTCCGTCGCTGTGTCCCCCGGCTCCTGCAGCAGCTACATTCCGACGGGATCAAGTACGTCGAACTGCGTCTCGTACCGCGCCCGTTCCACCGGACGGAGTCGGACACCCCTGAACCCGACACCCACTACTTCCTCGAATGCTTCGCCCAGGAGCTGCAGCGGTACTGCTCCTCCGCGGACGGCTCCGGTTTCTGGGGCGCCCGCCTCATCTGGACCGCCATCCGCAGCTTACCAGACGACCTTCTGCGCGCATCCATGCAAGACTGTCTCTCCAGCAAGGCCGCTTATCCCGCGGTGATCGCCGGCTTCGACTTCGTCGGCCAAGAGGATCTCGGTCGCCCGTTGGTCGAGCTCCTCCCGCTCTGTGAGTGGTTCCAGCAAGAATGCGCCCAACGCAACCTCCAAATACCGTTCTTCTTTCACGCTGGCGAGTGCTTGGGGGATGGCGACGCCACCGACACGAACCTAGTTGACGCAATCCTGCTCAAGTCTCGTCGCATCGGCCACGCGTTCTCGCTGTATAAGCACCCCGTGCTGATCGAAATGGTGAAGAATCAGAAGATCCTGATCGAGATGTGTCCCATCTCGCACGAGGTCTTGCGTCTCACGGCGAATATCCTCACGCATCCGATGCCGGCGCTGCAGGCGCGCGGGGTGGCGGTCTCGTTGAACAACGATGATCCCGCAATCCTAGGCCATGGGGGGAATGGGCTTAGCTATGACTTTTATCAAGTGTTGCTTGCATTTGATAACACGGGACTTGGGGGCCTGGCGAAGATGGCGGAGGATAGTGTTCGGTGGGCTGCTTTTAAGGATGAGGACGAGACGGCGTGGTTGGATGGAGTTGGGGGGAGGGTGACTGAGGGAATCAAAGCCGCACGGCTGGAGGAATGGCGGACTGTATTTGAAGATTGGTGTCAGTGGATAGTCAGGGAGTTCGCAGGTGAACTTGAGGATGGGATCGAAGAGTAGACAAGGCATCAATCGATGAGGTACAAACCGATGACCATCGGTGCCTTAGGCATCAATGTATGCTCCATCTTGATCTCCAACAGGCAATCCATGATAAATACATGTTTCACTGGTATGTAGCTATGCTGAACCATGGCAAAGTGGCAATATCCCGACATCTACATCATAGCCATGATTCTCTGCCCGGTCAGGACGTCCTTCTCCTTAATCTAGACCTGTTGGAGGCCTTGAGGCAAGAAGCCACGTGACTCTCGTCGCGCCTTCCCCTTGTCTTCTTAATCATGTCTGGGGTTCTTTCAAAGATGTAGGAGCTCTGATGATGGCAACAGCCAATATGGCAGGCCATGTTGCCGTAGGATGCCAAGAGCATCGTTTCACGCCGAGTCATTGAACAAAGGAAGCTGGGCTCTCTATTCACACGTGACCGAATTCAGAGTATGGCATGGATCGAAATCCCCAACGCGATCTATTGGGACGTTGTTCCCTTCCCATCTCCTCTCTCGTCCATTCCGATATCAACACCAATGCGGTCAAGAATCCGACAGACGTCCGGCATGCTTGGATGTGAAGATTGCGCCATAGAACTACAGATGCTTTCCTTGCTCTCCTCTTGGCGCAATTCTCAGGTCTACGATCTTTGTACATCAGTGGTGTTGTGGATCTACACGCCCATTTGGTCGGGTTGACACTCGTCTCCGCCATTTGTGACTCGGGAAGGAATCGACTGCCCAATTTCCAGCGTTCACGAGAGGTGAATCGGCGCGGGTGTAGACGGTGCCCCGACTGTAGTCGAGGCGGCCATCTACACCTATACTTTAATCATCAGTCACAATTGTCATGTTTTCGTGGAGTCGGCGCAACAATTCCCATAGTGCGTATCCTGGGTGGCTTACCTATATCGTGATACATCGAAGCCCTGCAATCTTGGTGCACAGCATTCGTTTGATAAGGGATCAATAGGTACAATCGGTGTAACGTGAGGGGTTGTTTCTTCTATCGACCTACCAATTCGGTTATCTGACCATAACAGAGCGTTGTGTGCTACTGCTTGCCCGGCCGGTTGTAGTTCTGTCGGGGTCCAAGCTCAATGGGCGTGCAAATTTCTTTTTGCTGACTGTGGTCATGATGGACGAGTGAATTGGAGTAGAGAGCATATCACTATGAACTGACCACTACGAATGGTCAGTCAGGATGATGGGGGTTCCCGACGCTGAACCTATGACTCCAGTGGAAAGTATATATATTTGGACCTCGACTGATGAGAAACGGTCCAGGCCGTCTATCAACATCGTGTTTTTCAGGTAGATGTCATGTACTCCGTAGTCTCAACTGATTTGCGGCACCTTCACGAACGGTGTACATAGAAGTATATGCAGCTGATCTACTCTACCGCACTGCCTGGTCAGGTTTCCGAATTGAGAAGAGGGCTAGGGCAGGCACGGGATATGGCCGGTCGGATAAGTCGGGCTTCACCGCCTTGATCGGGAATAATTCGGCTCTTCAGTCGGGGCAACTCCACTCAACTTCATCTCCAACTCTCCTCCCCACTTGAATCCATCAAGCATCGATCGTAAGATCAACTCCAGCTCCACACCACGAAAACGAAAATTGACGGTCATGACTCATTAACATTATTACTCTCTATTTTAGACATTCGTTACGCGCACCCCGGGGCCCAACAGCCAGCCATCAAGCCCGCACCTGCCGCACCTGCCGCACCCACTGATTCAGCTTCTCGACCTGCGTCTCGTCCGTCGCCCACGAGGTCACAATCCGCACGACGGTGTGGCCGTCCACCTTCTCCCACTCGTAGAACCGGATGCGCTCCTCCAGCAGTGGCAGGATGTCATCGGGGATGTGCACGAACACCTGATTCGTCTCCGTCTCGGCCGCCAGCGCGAAGCCCAGCTGCACGAAGTTGTCGGCCAGGCGGCGGGCCATCTCGTTGGCGTGGCGCGCCAGCTCGAAGAACAAGGGGGTGTCGGGGTCGCGGAACAGCTCGGCGAACTGGACCCCGATCACGCGCGACTTGGCCAGCAGCGCGCCGTGCTGCTTGATGTGGAACTCGAACCCCTCGGCGATCTCGCGGCGCACGACGACTGCCTCGCCCAGCAGCGCGCCCATCTTCGTCCCGCCCACCCAGAAGATATCCGCCAGGTCGACCATGTCCCGTAACGTGGGGACATCCGGGACGGTGGTGGCGGTCAGCGCCACGCCCAGCCGCGCGCCGTCGACGAGCATCAGCAGGCCGCGGCGGCGGCACACGGCCGACAGCGCCTGCAGCTCGGGGCGGGTGTAGACGGTGCCCAGCTCGGTGGACTGGGAGATGTAGACGAGGCGGGGCTTGGCCATGTGCGGGAAGAACTGGTTGCGGTCGAGCTCGCGCTCGAGCCGGTCGGGCAGCAGCTTGCCGCGGCAGTGCGGCACGCCGATGATCTTGTGGCCCGTCGCCTCGATGGCGCCGGCCTCCTTGCAGCTGATGTGGCCGGAGTCGACGGCGACGACCGCCTCGTAGGGCCGCAGGCAGCTGGCGATCGAGATCAGGTTGGCCGATGTGCCGCTGGGGACGAAGTGGATGGCGACCTCGTCCGGGGTGGTGTGCAGCTGCGCGTGCAGGAGCTGGCGCGCCTCGTTGCTGTAGTCGTCCGTGCCGTAGCCGGTCTGCTGGGGCATGTTGTTCCGGACCAGCGCCTCCAGCAGGCGCGGGTGCGCGCCCTCGCTGTAGTCATCCAGGAAGCTGTAGGGGGTGGAAAGTTTGACGATCATGATGCAGGATCACAATCCCAGCGGGTGAAGAGAAAGCGGAGGGATGGGGTAAACCGTAATATGAAGCGTTAAAACCATCCAACAAAGAAATTTCCTTGAACCATCAACCACGCGGTGAAAACGGGGGGGATGGGATTCTTTATACGTAAACGAAACCATAGCCAAGTCTGGGCCCCGAGCGACGGATTCCCGATGAGGGCTCGGGAATACACCACCAGAAAAACGCTGTGTCGGGAATAGATCGGGAACGGCCACTCGCCCCCGAGAACCATGTTTCGATTTGTAACACTTGAGGCGGGTCCGTCCACTATTCTTAGCTCCAAAATGGCGTTTCCATTGCATAATCCGTTCCACGGGATTCCTCGTGTGCGAGTCAATCCTGTCCGAGATCAGGGACATTATTAATTGAACCTGGGGAGGAAAACTTGGTTAACCCCGGTGTGTTGTGGGAGTTGTGCCCATGCGTTGAGACTCGGGATGATCCTGGAATGCTTGATTGTTCCTGATCGTGCTGGTCCAATGGGCTGGGTTCCTGGGAGGGGTGAATTGAGTTGGATTCCTTGCTTTGGGGGGGCATTGCTGATTGGGTTGCGTGGGAGAATCCCCACTTGCTTATTTTCTAGCCAGCTGGAGGGTTGGCCTTGTGACTAGGTGGTTTGAGTCGCGTGGTTTTTTTCAGCGCCGCTGAGGCTACTGCCAGCCTAATTCGCCTTTCTTCTTCGAAGTGATGTGTGACAACAAACATGCTTGGTTGGAAGGATGGTGTTGGGATTCTCTCTATCGATTGTCCTAGTCTTTTCTTGCAAGTAGCATGCACCACGCCAATACCTTCGTTTTACAGATATCAGCGTAGTGAGGGGAACAGGCAGCTGACTAGTAAATAGCGACGCGGATGAGCAGAATGACCCCCTGAGTAGTCTTCAGAGGAGTACTCCATGGCGCCCAGTGCTTCTATGTACAGAGATCACCCTTTGCTCCGCCGTCAAGCCTGAGATATAGACCTCATAGCATAGGGATGTATCACCTCCATAGCACAAGTCAACCCTGATCGATGGATTAATCTGGCTGTGCCTTGAAGACGGCCGTGTCGCAATCATCGGTTTGCGCGTTGGTGTGGAGCACCAGGATCTCGGGCTCATTGACAGCACCCGCATACCCAACGTATGTTGATCATTGCTCCTCTTATGCTCTGTGCAAGCATTAGTTGTGCTCTGTTGTGATATGGTGTGTTTTCACCTGCGAAGTGAGCTGAAATATGCTGAACACGATGCCGAATGAAGAATGCGATCGTCCGACCATGCTCTGGCAATGAAGATATGAAATAGTCGCTGTTGTATGTAGCTATAGATATTAATCCAGACCCTGTGAATAAGCCCCTATCTGCATCTGGATTTTGACAATCTCCTGATTAAAGTAAGAAAGCTGCGGAGGCGGAGCCGGTGTACAACTCATGGGCTACTGGGTTAGTGGAAAACCAACATTCAAACCTGAAGGTTCTGGCTAATCATTCCATCGGTCTCTCGCTCGGAAGGAAGAGGATGGAGAGAGATTGGTCTAGAGCTGGACTAGACTAATGTGCTTTTCTGGTAGAGGGCTTTCCGGTCTTTGCTGTATTCTGGAAAAGCGCCCTGCGCTTGTATATAGATTTTACACTACTAGTCAGTGGTGATCGTCTGAATCACAGTGTTCCAGTGGAGATAGCCTTCTCTTGTGATATTATGCTTGACCTGGCGTAAGATGCGGGATCTGCGGGGGAAAAAGTGCATGTAATGTATGGAGTATTGCTAATATTATCTCCGATCAGTGTAGACATGTTTGCTGTCTATCTTAAATTCGTATGGAGGATTTGCTGCGAAGTTAGGACATGACGTATTGAAGTCAGCATTAGCCCCGGTCTGCCAGTCATCATCAGAAATGACCGTCCGAACACCGAGGTACTTAATTGATCCTCTTGATTGGCCCGTAGTTCAGCTAATTGCACCGGCGCATGCGCTACTATAGAAGTGGATCGGACACCGAGCACTGAGAGGTCAATCCACCCACGGATGTGCAACTATATCAACGCAACAAGCAAGACATGCAACCCCTCTCAGCTGAGGAGGTACCCCGCCTTCCTCACATTTATTAATCCCAAGCCCTTGACAGCCCTTCACTCTCGTCCCTCCCACATCAACCCATCTGCCACCCCCAACAACGATGACCACCCCCCCAAACCACGCCCTCGTCTTCGGCGCCTCCGGCATAATAGGCTGGGCCTTCGTCAACGAGCTCCTACACAACTACCCATCCTCCGACACCTTCTTCCGCGTCACAGCCTTCACCAACCGCCCTTTATCACCAGAAATCTCGCAATGGCCCCCCTCCAACAAACTGCAGCTAGTCTCCAACCTGGACCTCATCCACAGCGACCCAGCCAGCCTGTCCACATTCCTGCAATCCCACGTTCCCGGTTTAGAGAGTGTAACAACCGTCTACTTCTGCGCCTACATCTTCGCCCCAGACCCAGCCACCGAAACCTCCTCGAACATCCACATGCTCCGCACCACAGTCCAAGCGATTGAATCCCTATGCCCGAGTTTCCGAATGCTCGTGCTCCCCACGGGCGTTAAGGTACCCCTCCCCCCCCCTTCCCCAGTCCTATCCCCTTCCCCCCATATCAATACTAAACAAAGCAAGGCCTACGGCGTGCACCTTCTCACGTCCTTCCCCTTCGCCTCCCACCTCCCCCTCCGCGAAACCCACCCCGCGCTCCCCTCACCCCACGCCACGCAACTCTTCTACACGCACCAGCACGCCCTCCTCCAGGAGCTGTCTGCGACCAAACAATGGAGCTACATCGACCTCCGCCCCGACATCGTGGTGGGCTTCGTGCCCAACAACAACCAGCACAGTCTGGCGCAGTGGCTGGCGCTGTCCCTGAGTCTGTACCGGTACATCCACGGCCGGGGCGCGGTGGTGTCGTTCCCTGGCACACCGAAGAGCTGGACCGCCAGGGCGCAGGATAGTTCGCAGGATGTGATTGCCCGATTCGGGATTTTTCTTTCCTTGAAGTCAAAGGGGGAGGTAGGAGGGGAGAGCTTTAACGTGGCTGATGCGAAAGAGCCGGGGACGTGGGAGGGGAAGTGGGCGGTTCTGTGTGAGTATTTCGGGTTGGTGGGGGTGGGGCCTGAGGAGGGGGAGGGGTGGGATCCGGTGGAGTTTTTGCAACGGCATGAGGCTGAGAGGGGGCAGATGGAGAGGGAGTATCGGGTGAGGGGTGGGCATGGGACGGTCGAGGATGGGGTGAGTCTGAGCCATGTGCCTGGGTTCTTGATGAAGGGATTCGATTTTGATCGCCCGTTGGATCTGGGGAAGATGCATCGGGATTGGGGGGATGCGGCGGAGGAGAGGGATGCGCGCGGCACGTGGTGGACGGTTTTTGATCGGTATAGGGCTGCGGGGATTATTCCGGATTTTGGGAGGTGATTCTGTTTTAATGTGGTATACGGAGAGGGTGTACTGAATATCATGTGTGAACGGCACAGTATGTGTGTTAGTGTGGCGATAGGATGGGTCGAGTTATATAGGCGACAGGCTAATTAATGCCCACCCCCCCTCTCCCTCGCCAATTTCTCTCTCACCGGCGCAAAGATCTTCTCTGTCACCTCGGGCGTATGCGCCGCGAAGTACGGACTAGGCGCGATGTTCCACTCCGGCACCACGCGCCGACCCTCGGGCCCGCGCGCCCATATCTCCACCACCGCGCCCCCTCCGTACTCCCCCGCTTCGATCAACTGGACCATACACTCTGCGACATCGGCGGGATCGAGCAGCTCCTTCTCCACGAGGGAGTACTGTTCCATCGCCGCCGGGCGGTCCGTGAACAGCGGCGTTCGCACGGCTCTATCTCTGCATTAGCAATCGCTCTAACCCGCCCATTCTTCCCTCCGTCATTTGACTCAGAGTGCACATACGCAGGACAAACAGCCGTGACCTTGACCCCCTCCATCGCCTCGTACGGTGCCATGGCCTTGACGAACCCCCACACCGCATGCTTAGCCGCCGTATACAAGGGCGCCGCCGGCGCCGCGGCGATCCCCGCCAGGGACGAGACGCAGCACACGACGCCCTTCTTGTTGGCGCGCAGCAACTCGCGTATGGCGATACGAGTCAGCTTGATGGGATGGTTGGCGTTGATCTCCATTGCGGCGTAGCCGTTATCCTCGGTATCGTCCCAGAAGTTGGACCATTCCTGTTATATCTCTGTCAGTCGCTGGAGTGTGGGGTAGTGTCTGGGAGGAAGCCGTACGGGATCGAAAACGCCCGCGGCGGCGATATACACGTCGGGCACATCGCCCCATTTGTCCAGGGAGACACGGATCAGAGCTTGGAGGTCGGTCCAGTTGCGGACATCGCAGGGTTGGAAGAGGATTGAGGCGGTGGGTGTGCTATTCACGAAGGTTTCAGCTGCAGGGGTGAGTTTGAGGTCCGCGATGATGGTCTTGGCGCCTTTGGAGGTGGTCAGCTGGGCGGCGGCTAGACCGATGCCTGCCACTGAGTCAGATATTGCAGTTTGGTAGAAGCGTGTCGTCAATGCAGACTAAATCCGTCTTACCAGATCCCCCGCCGGTGATCACCACGATTTTGTCTTTGACGGGGAAGTCTCCGAACATGGTGTTGAGTAATAGAGACGGATTGTACTCGTGGTGTGGAAGATGCGGGGTTCTGAGGCCTTTTATTCAGCCCGGCAAGGTGTAGTTCCAAGATTTGCAGGGCGGATCCAGGCTAGCGTCGATTCAGGGAATTGATGATCGCGTCCATCTGCAAATCATCCCTCGTTGGCACGACTGCCGATATGCACGACAAAGCACATCACGAGTCGCGCCATTCGAAAACAGCCACTTCACCAACCCGTCATCACCTGGTTCAATTACTGCAAGGCATGCATCTAGAGGAATCGATACAGATACTCAAGATTTTCCAGACTAATCGTCGAATCGTGGGACGGCGACCACATATGATCTGTATGGCCCGCGCTGACGCTGACATTATACAACTCGTCCCCGTCCTGCAAAAAATCATCCTCGTTCGGCAGATTCAACGACAGTTGGATCGAATATGATGCATCAGCCTGCAGAACGGGTGGTACAGCCACATTCCCCTCAAGATGCATATCCAATGGCGCATTGCCCCTGTTCTTGTCACTAACCTCGTCCTCATCAGGTGTAGTAATGGCTGCAGGCTTGCCGCACTCCATCAACCGCAAAGTGCGGGCCGTGCTATTGTCTAGACACCGAAAGAAGAGCTCAAGGACCCAATTCTCCAAGTCCCACGACTTTTGCAGCTCCTGCAGACCCAGCAGACAGAGTCTTGCGCGGTGTTCGGCTAGTTGGCGACCAGTCCCTGTCTCTCTCCGGAATTGGAGAGTGTGGATGCACAATGTTGAGAAGACGTGCGTGATTCTGGTCCCTTAGCAAGATCCGAGCTGGATAGAGATTCGGTCTTACAAATGAGTCGGCCCGTGCTGCACGACGTTGTGCGACAGCATGTCTTCGACGATCCTCGTGCTTCGCGTGGCAGCGTCGACAGCAATCTGACCCTCTCCCCCCGTGCCTTTCTCCGGAGAGTGAAGGAAAAGTGGTCGGTAAAGGAGGATATACAGGTTACTACGTAGGAATTAGGGGTAGAGCAGACCACTTGGAAAATGAGCCGTACTTGTAAGTCATATGTATCAGTCCCGCGAGGAATTTTGCCCGCGGAGTCACCGCACTATCCTGCCTCAGCTCCGCCGGGATACTCGATTCCCATTCAATCAGCTGCCGATGCAGGTCTTTTCGAGTCTCCTGGCTGGCTAAAGTTGGCGTGGGCGAGTACTGCGTTGCAACAATCGTGCGGACTGCCTTGTCAGCACACACATTCGTAGGGGTAACCGAAGAACGTACGTATTCTCGCAAGCTTGGCCATTTCCACCGGATACTCCACATCTCCCACCAGTTGCACCCCGAACACAGACGTGTCATCCAGCACCTCGGTCTCCCGAAAATCATCCGGCGCAAGCATAGCGACATCACAATCCTCGTCTCGGATGCGCGGCGGCAGACCCAGGGCGGCGGCACTCTGCTGATCGCGTGTCTATCCACGGCAGGTCAGCATCTCACCTCAGATGTGTGAACAGGGATCTCACATAAAGCGCCCACCAAATCCGCTTCCAAAGCCTCTCTTCCTTGGCCGACCGAAGCGAGAATTTTGCCCTGCGTCAAGTCACCCATCAGCCAGTCTCCAAAAAAGAAAGGAGGCCCCAAAGAACACAACCCACATCACATGCATCCCCCGCTTCTGCGCCAGACTGATCGCGATCCCCAACCAGAACCTGACATCCCGCTCCTCGGACGGCCCTCCCCGCCAGAAGCTGAGCAGAAACAACGTCTGCAGCTTCACTGTCTTGTCTCCTTCCCAGTCCTCACCATAGAGTGCTTTCGCGCGACTGTAGAATAGGAACTTGGCCGAGTGACGATCCACGAATTCCGTCCGGGCCAAGGCATCGTCGGGGCAGAGACTCACACCGATGAACAGCATTGCGTGCAACAGCAAGGGCGAGAGGGTACCCCGGAGGTACAAATGCTGCACATCCGCCCGGTCGAGAATGGGGAAGCACGGGTGGAACCAGTTGAAGTACGCTTGTAGCAGGAGTGCACAGGTACTTGGTGGGGGGAAGGAGAATGCGCCGTCGGCTTGAAGGTGATGCTCCATTCGCAGCTTGCGGGCGCGGAGGGCTTCGTCGCGCGCGCTCGAGACATTTGCGCGCCCGGGTATGGGGTAGCAGAGACGGGTTTGTGGGATGGTGGTGGTTGTGGTTGTGGTGGTGGTGGATGTGTTCGGTGATGAGTGGCGACCCTCGTCAACAACGACGGTGAGGGGGCTGGACTCGCCCAGGAAGACGGTCTGGTGGGTGTAGTCTGCTTGCTCGGATATTAGCGGGGCCGTAGAACTGCCGAGAGGATGCCTCCGTGCTAGACTGTGCTGGTCGTTTGCTAGTGACAAGGATACTTTTTTGTTGGGGATGTGGGACGAAGGCGCAGGTGTATGCAAAGGCGTCGCGGTCTTGGGACCGTCTCTGACAGTTTTCTTGCGCCGGTACCTTGTTGGAAATTAGTAGTTCCACAGATTGTTCAGAACACGATGGAAGATGTGACTCACTTCCCCCGTTTCGACACGCCAAGCGCGCAGGGAACATTTGTGACAATGCAGTTGTGGCACGGGCGCGTCTCCTGGACGTTGCAGCGGATGCGGCGGCGGTTGCAGTGGAGACACGCCTGTTTGGCTCGGGTCCGGGGCTTGAGCGGGGCGGAGGTATCTTGAGAAGGCATCTGCACGAGGAAATCAATATTACGGCATAAGTGTCACAAGAGGTTGCGAGAGAAGAGAGGAGAGAGAAGAGTGTGAAGGAAAGAGAAAGCATACAGCCGAGATGGGGAAGTCGGCATCTCGTCAGTTGGCCGGCGCGGCATTCCTCGGTGTAAAGCTGGACTGCCGATGTCTAACGCCATACAATATTCATATCCAGGTTTCATCGCAATCCAATCTGACGACTTTGTAGAGTAAGATTCGTTCAATTGCTAAGAATATTTATGTTCAGATTTCACAGTGGTATGCGGCTATCCACGGAGGAGACTGAACACCCTCTAACTACCCAGAATTACTCTCGCTCAATCCCCAACTCCGCCAATATGACCTCATTATGCTCCCCCACATCCGGCACCGCATCCATCCGCACATCAAACGCCTCGCTATCATCCAGCGACATTCCCGGCGGCACCAGTGCGGGCACCGTCCCAGCCGGCGTCGCCACCGAAGTCCACCGATTGCGAGCCTTGAGCTGCGGATGCTCCCACACCCCCTGCATATCGTTCACCCGAGCATTGGCAATCGCCGCCGCATCCAGCCGCGCAACCGCCTGCTCAGCAGACAATTCCGAGAATGCATCGTTGATGATCTGCTGCAGCGCGTCGCGATTCTTCACGCGCAGCGAGTTATTTTTGAACCGATCATCCTGTGCCACCTCAGGCTGCCGGAGCACCAGCTCACAGAACTTGGCCCACTCGCGCTCGTTCTGGATTCCCAGCATCACCGACTTCCCATCGCCAGCCTCAAACGGACCGTACGGATAGATCGCAGCATGCGATGCCCCGGCCGGCTTCGGACCAGCCGCATTCCCATACGTGTAGTACATGGGAAACCCCATCCACTCGACCATCGCCTCCAGCATCGAGATATCCAGCTCACCCCCGCGCCGGGCCGGGTCCCGCTCGCGGCGGTACAGCGCCGCCAGGATGCTCGAGTAGGCGTAGCTCCCCGCCGCGATGTCGGCGATCGAGATGCCCACCTTCACAGGTTCGCCGGCAGCGGTCCCCGTCACGGAGAGCATGCCGGCCTCGCTCTGGATGAGCAGATCGTACGCCTTCTTGTCACGGTAGGGCCCGTTTGACCCGTAGCCGGAGATGTTGCACACGATGAGGGAGGGGTGGGTGCTTTTGAGGTCGGGGTACGACAGCCCCAGGCGTCCGCTGGCGCCCGGGGCGAGGTTCTGCACGAGCACGTCGGCTTTGCGCAGCAGCTGCATCAGGACCCGGTGGTCGCGCGGCTCCTTCAAGTCGAGCGCCAGGCTCTCCTTGGACCGGTTGGTCCAGACAAAGTGCGAGGCCAGTCCATTGACGCGCGTATCGTAGTCGCGGGCGAAGTCGCCGACGCCTGGTCGTTCAACTTTGATCACCCGCGCCCCGAGATCGGCTAGCTGGCGCGTGCAGAAGGGGGCTGCGATGGCTTGTTCGAGGCTGACGATGGTGATGCCGGTGAGGGGGCCGGGTTGGCGCGAGGAGGGGGTGGTGAGGTGGCGGACGCTCAGCGGCTGGTGTGTGCGGAGGGTCCGGAGGGTACGGAGTGTACGTGACGTGTTCTGGAAAGGGGGCATGTTGTCGTCGATTTCGGATCTAGAAAAGGAATAGGTCCAAAAAGGAAGGGAGAGAGACCCTCATTGATTTTGATATAAGACAACCGAGACCTCGGTCAACATGGCCGATCGGTAGAGCGGAGAGCATATTTGGTATATCGGCTATATGGGGGCGGCTGCCTGAGGCAGTGACCCCGCATTTGTTTCCGATCTACACCTTCCATGTTTTTTTTTAGATCGGAGGCCCTCATTTTTCACATCAGTTGAAACAGGCGTTCGAGGCCTATGTTCATCAGCAAGTACTAACAATAGTAAGGCAAATAACATTTGAGGTATTGAACCGAAGGGAGCGAATAGGATTAGTGGAAAGTGTTATGCCGTGCATCAGAATCGTACCACATATATATTGCCCCAGTTTGGAACATAATTTCCATAGGAAGCGATGGCGAATATGATCGAGATGGCAGAGATAACTAAGTTCATGACCAGCTGACTTCTTCCACCTGGAACCCCAACAGCTTCTTTAGGTACAACATCCATGGGATGAAGCCAGCATAGATTATGCTCGCATGAATCAGAGGTCATGTTTGAAGTCAAAGTGAAAAGCCTCGGCGATAAGTGGAGACCCGAACGGTAATGCACTGCACCTTTCTCTATGAGGGGAGATTTAGTATGGCATCTATATATACCAAATCGCCACACGGGCATGCATATGCTTCAGATAAGCGCACCCAAAGCTCTATCACCAAGGCAATACAAACAATCAAGTAAGAAACAACACACCATCCAGCTCCAGTCTTCTCTCGTCAATGTGCCCAAATTTACCCCTCTTCTTCCGTCTTCCGTTCGCGGGCTTTGCGAGTCCGCCGGGTAATCACATACCAGGAGGCTAGTATGAGGAGGGTCAGCGGCACCGCTAGGACGACAAAGATCCAGAACTGCTTGGAGATGGTAAAGCCGCCCTGGCATCCGCCATCGAAGTCGAAAAGGTTCATCCCGAGAATTGACTAGGGCTTGATCAGTTAAACTAATGTTCAATAACGAGAAGGACAGTGCAACTCTCAGGTCGTCTCAAGGGATATAGAGAGACGTAGATAGCAGAGAAAGGGAAAGAGGAAGGGGCTACAAGGGTCCGGAAAATGAGCTGGAAGACTCACAGACACAAAGCTCGCAGGGAGATAGATCAGCGCGACTAGCGTCATGGCTTTCACTGTTGAGCTATCGTCGAATGACTCGGTGCCCAGCTTGAGCATCTGTCTATGCACCTTGAAATTCACGGCGACGGAGAGCTGTGCATGCCATAAGAGCATCAAACCTGATGGTTAATGGTTCGGTCGACAGATTGTTGGATAGGGGAAGAGCGGAAACTTGTTGAGATCTTGGTTGGTGGGTGGATCAGACGGTGCCCTTTATTCTCTTCTCTACGTACCGAATTTGCAATTTCTTGCAGCTCATCCTCCAAGAATCGCGCCCGGTGGAGGCTAGCCGTCAGATCGGCCTCATAACTGAAAATTCACGATGCAGCAACCGACCCACATGGCTAAGCTTCTGGACTGTCTGCAACGTGAGCCGTACAGCCAGGGAAGCGACTTTACAGCCGATGTTATGGGGATCACGAACAGAGCGACGCTGGATCTCTTCGTCATCATCGTCGTACAGAGGTAGCATATGCACGAGCTTGCGCTGTACCTCCATATGCAAGACACTAGCACGGCGTTACAATTCGTGTTCTCATTACCTTCCCAGGGAATCTCGCTGGCACGAGGCAAAGAGAAGCGCGAAAAGCAGAGTGAGGGAGAGAAAGCGATAGAGAAAGACAGAAAGAAAGGGAGAGAGGGAGAAAGAAAGAAAGAAAGAAAGGGGGTTCGTAAATCACGTGTATCAAGTACATGCAGGAGGGCGAAGAGTGAAGTGTATAAGGACGCTGGAGTCTCGTACCGCGTTCATAATTTCCTCCCCAAGATGGGCGATGTACGGTCTCCAATTCCTGACATACGCAGCCAGAATCATCCGAGGCAGCATGCACCAATCCGTCAGGCAGTCGTAGTGTGCGGCATGGGTTGCCACAAACTGCTCCATCGATTGCTGTAACAGTGAATTGGAGTGTATATTCAGCACGATCTACAGGTTCTCGGAGTTGGTCAGGTCTAGGCGCTGGAAGACGGCGACGTGGCGGGGTACCCATCCCGGGAAATTGGCTTTCTTTGGCGCATACTCTGGGTAGGTGAGTGGGTAATGCGTGTCTTGGCCACCATAGTCAGGGTTAGCTGCATGGTGCAGGAAGTTGGGGGTGGAGAGGATAGTGGATAATGTTAGATAGGCAAGCCTGAGGCCAGATAGGGGACAAACGCACCGATGCATCCGTCCAGTCGTGGCCGGATGCGCATTACCCCGCGGCCCGCATCAGCGCTTGTGGGCCTGCCTCCAAAGAGATGCGCCAGATCGAGAAAGGCTGGATCAATCTTATATACATCAAGCAGGACCTGAAACGTGGATTCGGTGATGGCGAGGGGTCTAATAGCAATCGGAGAGGAAATAGATCTGATCAAAGATTAGAGAGGTAGAAAAGAGGGAAGTTTTTTCTAAGATCAAACTCATGGGAGAGTGGTTTACACTATACGGAAACGCGGCTTTGGTGTTGTGGTGATATGTCGTCGAATAAATGGCTGTCATTGAAGACAACCGGTTGCTTGTTGATGGTGTCTGCGTCAAACACATATATGTTGGTCTTTTCCGGACTGGCGAGAAACGCACGGCTCGGATGGTATGAAACTGATTGACAGGGAACAGACGGTTGTGTTATGGACGACATTGAAAAGGAAAGGAGTCTTGCGAGGATAGCAGGGTAGACAAATTTGTGCACAGGGATGGCTTTCGCGACAAATGGAGAACAAATGCTCAGATTATAGCTTCTTAGATTTATGGGGTTTCATTGCAAGATAAAATGGATAAAATGGGTAGAGGATAGCCGCCGCAGCAACATCGGTGCCGCAGCTATAGGGGCCTACAAGGCTCTACGGGTCAGCCTTGCCGCAGACACAGCGGGAAAAGTAAAAGGAAGATACTCTATTGTCTCTGGACACAGCAAGTTGTAAGTCATGGTAGGCATTATTACGAGGAGAGGGCGTGAAGCTCGCGGCGGTGCGAGGTGATTTGGGCGCGTAGACCGGGAAAAACCGCGATTCAAGCGTCCAGATTTATCCAAAGCGCGAGGAGAGGGCCTTCAAGTCCGTCCAGTCCTTTGGTATGGAAAATGTGATGCGCCTCTGCAGGTGGAGACAACATTTTTGTTTCCGAACAAAAAGATCCCGGCTTGCGGGGCGCTGACGTGGTTGGCGGCGAACGGCGGGGGAATGAAGGTACGGTAGTTTACGCGCCCTTGAAAGTGGCTAGGGAAACTGTCACTGGCACTACTGCAGAATCCCCCTGTCACTTGCGACACACAAATCCCAGTCACAACGAATCAGATCCTACTGCTCACAGCCACTGGTCTATCAATTTCCCTTGATGTTGATAGAAGGCCGTGGCGAGCTATTCGCAAGGCTGACTGCGAGTCTGTAAGCCTTGTGTCTCGCAGGCGTTTGGAGGATTCGAGGATTAACGCCTTGAAGAAATGGGCCATTTACATCCACTGTCTCCCCCGGCGAGGACAAGGACGGCCCGAAAGAAATAGTGGAGCAAATCCTCCGCTTTGATCATCTACGAAATGCGAGTTCAGTCCACGTAGACCCCAGCGTAAAGCGAAAATTCTACTTATAAACATTTCGGAGGCCGCACGCAGATCTGTCACAGGCTGACAAAGGGTGAACCTCACTCCACAAGGCAGTCCACAAGAAGGATCGGTTTTCGGCACTGTTTTCTCAATATGGGCGTCGAGTTCCGATTCTTGGAAGTGTCCAAAGAACGGGTAAGCGTTCATATATAGAAGATTTCAATCCGATTTCCGCGAGAAACGAGCCCTAAAACCTAACAGTGCACCACCTGAGAGCAGAACGCTTCTTAAAAAGAGAAAGCTCAAGTCACGCTTGAGATTGTGCTGACTTGCAGCATGAAATTACGTTCATAAAACCTCAACATCCTCTATTGCTACATCGTATAACCGCATATGTGCCAAGCAGGTCAACAACTCTGTGCTTGGCGCTCGCTATGGGCTTGTCGAGTCTTTATTTCGCGCTCAGACGCGTCCGGGAAGAACACACTACATCATCGCGGGAGGAATGGGTCGATAGAAGACGCTCCAGTCAGAAACAGGACCTGCGCTTTGCATGTCCCCGATCTCTAAGACTCGAGAGAAAACGCAGGCTTCATTGCCCTGGTCTGTTGGTTCATTCGCGCCCGCGCCATTGAGTCTTTGAGAGGGTCAAAATACAGACTCCCAAGGGACAACTAGTCAATCCCAAGCGAACAGCTCGCAAGGTGTTCTGAAATTGTGACAGCCATGACTATTTTATAGAAGAACAATATGAAGAAATCACACATTTCCAAGTATACACTCTGTATAGAACAAGTTGATTTCTAATATCCGGGGTCGGCCTCAACTGCCGAATTAATAATAGACGGAGCCGTGGAATTACGCGATCCGCCCCCCACTTGGCGTGGACTGGCGTCATTCCGCGGTTATTAATTCTCCCCGCAACCCCTCAACTTTCCACCTTTCTTCCCCTCAACAAACACCATCGCCAAAACATTCACAAACTCAGGAAAATGTCCCCCAAGATCACCCTCTACACCAACCGCCTCTGCCCCTGGGCTCACCGGGCGCACATCGCCCTCATCGAGCTGGGCATCGACTACGAGGAGGTGACCATCGACCTGGACACCCCGCGTGAACCATGGTATCTTGAAGTCAACCCGGTACGACCGCTTCCTTCCTTACACTATCCCCCGAATCCCCTCACTAACACCCTTCAAGCGCGGTCTCGTCCCCGCCCTCTCCTACGACGGCACCATCATCCTTGAATCCGCCATCATCGCCCAGTTCCTCGTCGACGCCTACCCCTCCCACATCCTGCCCCCCTCCAACACCCCCGAGGGGGCTCTCAAACGCGCCCGCACCACCTTCTTCGTCGACACCTGGGCCAACAAGGTCTCGAGCCTGTACCACGCCACCCTGCGCGCCAGCGACGCCGACCGCCAGGCCTCCAGCGACGCCTTCGTCGCCGCCGTGAAGAAGGAGATCGAGCCGCTGATCTACCCCGCCCACACCGCCGGCCAGGGCCCCTACTTCGAGGGCAGCGAGAAGCTCACCTTCGCCGAGGTGCTGCTGGGCTCGTTCCTGCTGCGCCTGTTCTCCCTGGCCAAGCCCGAGTACGGGCTGTTCCCCGCGGACCTGGTGCAGACGCTGGAGAAGGAGACGCCGAACTTCAAGCGGTGGGCGGAGGCGACGATCGCGCACCCGAGCGTCAAGGCGATCTATGATGAGGAGAAGGTGGCGACGCGCACGGTGCGGAGATATGGTCAGAAATAGGGGGTGCGGGATGGGGTGCGACGCCAGGAGGGGAGTCGGTTGTAGTGTGCACTGCAGGATTGGGGTATTTGTGTGTAGGATCAAGGTTCGGCAGAACCGGGAAAGTCAGTCTGGAGGTTCCCGGTTGCTCCGTGATGTAACCTTATCGTGCAGCCCGCTAAATATGCATTACTTCATTGATGACCTCAGTTGCGTCGGCGGTGGTCGGTGCTATTTATCTTGCATATGATAAGAAAATGTATAAACAATTGTCGTCGGTCGGGTGGTGAGTAACACAGGGCAGAGTTTCCGCAAAATGAAGTCCAAACCACCCAGCGTGATTATCGTCGGTAGGCTACCATTTCTCTCCCATTTGTATTACATTTCTTCTTTAACATCATGTAGGTGCAGGCGCCGGCGGAATAGCGACCGCCGCCCGTCTGGCGAAACGAGGGTACCAAGTGACGGTGGTCGAGAAGAACGACGCCGTCGGGGGACGATGCTCGTTGATCGAGGAGAATGGCTACGTTCGTTTCCCAACCTGCCCTCAATCAAACGACCACTAATGAAATCGTACAGCGCTTCGATCGCGGCCCCTCCCTCCTGCTCATGCCCGAATACTTCGAAGAAGTCTTCGCCGCCCTCGACACGACCATGGCCGCCGAGGGGGTCGAGCTGCTGAAATGCAACCCGAACTACCGCATCTACTACGCCGACGCATCCCCGCCCCTCGACATGTCCACCGACATGGCAGCCATGCAATCCGTGGTTGAGGCGCACGAAGGCCGATCGGGCTGGGAGCGGTTCCTGCAGTTCCTGGTGGAGGCCGGACGACACTACAACCTCTCGCGACAGCATGTGCTGTACTCGAACTACCCACACGTGTGGAGCATCGTGAAGTCGGGGATGATCCGCAACACGTTCCGACTGCATCCGTTCACGAGCGTGTACGCGCGGGCAGCGCATTACCTCAAGTCGGAGCGGTTGCGGCAGGCGCTCACGTTCGCGAGCATGTACCTGGGGATGAATCCGTTCGAGGCGCCCGGGACGTATTCGCTGCTGCAGTACGCCGAGTTCGTGTATGGGGTGTGGTATCCGCGGGGTGGGTTTCGACGGGTGAGTATGCCTACTAGTACCCCTACCACCTTCCTTCCTCAATAATCTACCTACCTACTAACCTGGCTCGCCAGCCCTAACTCCCCTCATCCACTTCCGTGCAAATACTAACAGAGCAAAGGTCCTCGACGCAATCCACGCCATCTCGACCCGCCACGGAGCGACCTACCGTCTCAACACGCCCGTCTCGCACATCACCCTCTCCGCCGACCAAAAGACCGCCACCGGCGTCCAACTCACGACCGGCGAGACCCTCACCGCGGATACGGTCATCATCAACGCCGACCTGATCTACGCCTACAACCACCTCCTCCCACCAACCGCCTACTCCGCCTCCCTGACCCACCGCGAAACCTCGTGCAGCAGCATCAGCTTCTTCTGGTCCTTCAACACAACCCTCCCCCCCCTGGAATCACACAACGTCTTTTTAGCAGCAGAATACAAAGAAAGCTTCGACGCGATCTTCCACGAAAAGCACCTCCCCGCCCACCCAAGCTTCTACCTCCACGTCCCCAGCCGGGTCGACCCGATGGCCGCCCCGCCCGGCTGCGACGCCGTCGTCGTCCTCGTCCCCGTCGGCAACCTGGACCCCTCCCCGTCCGCCCCCCCACACACGGCCACCCGAAAATCCCGCCCGGAATACTGGGACACCGTCGTGGCCCAGCTCCGCGAAACCATCCTGACAACGCTAGCGCAACGAACCGGCGTGCCCGACCTACGCGCCCATCTCGTGCACGAACGCCTAGAGACCCCGCTGACCTGGCGCGAGAAATACAACCTCGACCGCGGCGCGATCCTGGGTCTGTCGCATTCGTTCTTTAATGTGTTGGGCTTCCGGCCTAAGGTGCGCCATCCTGATATTCGGGGGCTGTTTTTTGTGGGGGCCAGTACGCATCCTGGGACGGGGGTGCCGGTTTGTTTGGCGGGGAGTCGGATTGTATCTCAGGAGATTATTGGGGACTTTGAGGGGGGGAGGGGGTGGGGGTGGGATGGGGGGGTCGCCCGGGGTTTGGGTTTGATGGTGGTGGTGGTGGTGGTGGTGGCGGTGTTGTTGTTGGGGGGATTGGTTTTGGGGGTGGGGTGGCCGCCGGTTTGGTTGTGGTTTAGGTTTGTTTGAGGGGGATTTATCAGTTCTGGTGTTGGGATTTGTGCTTGTGTATGGGAGATAATCTAGTACGCGTCGAAGCCAGCATAGTAACTTTCATACAACAGATCTCGCTAAAAGAATTAACGTCTAAACAAGTTTGTTCATGACCCGGCCTTTGCCCCTAGCTGCACGCCACTACAACATCCCCAGCCACGCCACCCGCAGCCTCCTCCCCACCGGCAAGCGCATCTTCCGCGCCGTCCGCAGACTCTCCCCCCGCCGTTCCCGCAGATACCGCCCAATCTCCATATAGCTCTCCACCGTCGTGCGCACCGGCCCTCGTATCCCGGCCGGCAACTCTTCAATCGCCCCCCTCGCCTTACCGTACAGCCCCTCCGCCTTGTCCAGCAGCCTCGCCTGCATCGCGTACGCCGCCGGCGACCGGGGATTCACCAGGATATCCGCCGGGGTGAGCCCGGCCTCGGCCAACCAGGTCGTCGGGATGTAGACGCGCCCGATGGCCGCGTCGCGGTGGATGTCCCGCGCGATGTTGACACACTGCAGCGCCTTGCCCATCTCGCGGCCGGCGCGGGCCATTGCGATGTGGTTGTAGAGCTGGGATTGGTTGTAGTGGTGGTGGAGGAGGTCGAGGACGAGCTCGGCGACCGTGCTGGCGACGTAGGTCGCGTAGCGGTCGAGGTCGTGTTCTGTTGCTATTGGGGAGATGACCCTGTCCTTTTCCGTGGACTTTTCTGTGGACTGAGCGGTGAACGCAAGGTCCATTCCGAAACCCTTGAGGAGGTCGTAGAGGGGTTGCGTGGTCATTCGGGAGAGCGGCAAGGTAGCTATTGCGCGGTGCAGGAGGGCCTGCTTGGTTTGATCGTACGGGGGCTTAGGGCTCGCCCAGCGTGCCTGTTCCTTCGGGCGGATCCGCGCGTCCAGACACCGCTGGCACTCTGCGATCCAGAACTGTGCTTCCCCCGCGTCTTCGGCTTCGTCGATGAGATCGTCGATCACGCGGCAGAAGGAGTATCTTGTTTCTGTTAATGGTGTTCACTGCGGGGGCAATGGGTAAGGGGAGGCGTACACGTAGATCAAATCCACCCGCACCGGGCCCTGGAACAGTGCACTCCCCACGAACATGCTCTGGCTCTTCTCGTGCAGCCGTGCGACCGCCTGCTGGAGGTCGGTGATCACTGAGGCGTGAATGGCCGGGGGGTGGATCATCGCCTGCAGGACGTCCTTCACCGCATCGCGCGTCGTGCCCGGCGCAACACCTGTGCAGATGGTGGTGTAGTCGGCCATCGCGCAGGCGTAGTCGAACCCAACCAGGCCGAATACGATCATCACGTTCGTCACGAGGAAGAAGAGCATTTCCCTGCGGGTTTCTTAGCTTACACATCGACAATGGAAATGATGAGGGGGAATACTCAATCTCCAGCCCGAAAACATGAACCCCCAATTGCGTTGCGGGTGCAATCGACCACACCCCCGCGGCCATGGCGCTGCGATCTGCGACCCACAAGTACACGGTCGGAAGGACGATTGGAAGGGTGGTCACTTTCCACGGAAGACTGAGGATGAATGGGGCGACCAGCATCCTGACCAGCGTTAGCCCTCACTATGATCGATGCCTGCCTGCAGGAGCAGAGGAAGCCACCCACCATTGAAGAAAAACAACCGGCAAAGCCCAAATCAGAATCAACCCAAAATACGTCCCTCCTCCCGCTGATACAAAACAAATCATCCCGATCGCAAACGACGCGACCATCCCCACTCCCCCCAGATCCCGTGCCCGCCGCACCGGCTGCACGGGCAGGTACATGGGCAGCACCCACGCTTTGGAGCAGATGCAGTACACCAAGCCCGTGATGGAGGTCTGCAGGACGAAGAAGGCAACTTCCTCCAGCGGGATGTCGTAGAAGGTTCGGTTGAAGGTGGCGTCCGGGGGGTAGGACCAGATCCCGTGGCGGATCAGGTAGGAGTCCCATGGTATTGTGGCCATTACCGCTAGCTATCATCCATCAGGTTTCGTTTTGAAGGCAAAGGGGGCAGAGGGTGGGGGTACAATATTCAGAAATGCGATCTTGCAGATGTCTCTCCGTGTAAAGAACGGGTAGTAGAATATCGTTAGTAGGGCTGCGACCGGGATGGTGTAGGTGCAGTGGCTGGTTCATATACGCGTTAGCGGTATTGTCTAATGGTAAGACCGACACTCACAATAACAGATACTGAGCCCCCATGATGATCGTGTAGCTGGTCCTTTACAGCAGAGGCAGTGGTGTTGATCCCATAAATACAAGGCGGTAGGCGGTGACAAGTGTGACAGTGAATTGTTGGCGTCATTGATGTGCGGTGATGCAAGGTCGCATCCATGCGGCAAGGATTGGGGCTGGACGCCGGGTAAGACCGTGCCCGTTATTAGTGCCCGTGCCCTGACTCGCGCTGCCTGCTTGCGGGTACGCCGGCGGGAGTGGCTATCACCCAATCTTGAAATCTACGGATTTCGGTCAGCAGAACCAAGCGCAATCGCTCGAAATCCGGGAAGCGAATCTCTGGTCTTGGTCTGGGAAAGTAAGAGTGAGAATCCGGGGAAGAAGCGTGCGATGTGGAGTCTCGTTAGCATGGCTCAGAGCTTGTTGATGTGGGAGCAGGAGGGATTCCCCACTCTCTTCAAGGTTCAAGGTTCAAGGTTCAAGGTAGGTCAAGTCAGACTGTCAGAGAGATCCGTGGTCGGTCCAGCCAAGGCGCTGACTGGGTGGCCGAATGTACCGGCACGCCGTTACTTCCAGGTGGATGCCGAGATACTTGATACTTATTCTGAGCACGTAGCTTAAAACCTGCGACGCCGGATTCCGTTGCTCGGGTTTAGGGCAGTGGCAAAGGAGGTGGACGCGGGATAAACTGAATCTTGGATTGTCGTGTCTTGGCTGCCATGATGGAGTATTATCGTTAGTTGATACCATGCTCGACTCAATGGTCTCATGTTTGCCTGACGGAACCAACACCTCTTGCTCGTGTTGGTCACCCGCGTCTGTCATTCACTCAGTCGCTCATGGTCCATCCAGTATCTTTTGTGACTTGTTGGCGATTATAGTGGAGTCAGTCATTGCGCCATTTATGCACGATGCTAGCAGGCTGTGGTGGGTAATACCTGCATCAGTGAGCTGGCACCTGGCTCAAGATTAGAGCCTTGGTGGTTCGGGCCATGAAATAATGACATACAAATTTCCTGCGGGTATTGTCATAGTGGATTGTGCAGAGATGATGCCAAGCCTGTTGCACCTGTCATGCTGACTTGACCCCCGAATCGGGTTTGTGCGGACGATCGCAATGTAACACGAAATGGGACTGTGCACTTGACGACCAGAAGAATATGTATAGCATAGAATGCGAAAGGTCTCATGCGTATTGACTACAGGCCCTTGCTTCCATAGTATTCCTCGTAGGCAGGGTTTCATGCGCCGGCGGCTAGTCCCAGTTGATGGCGTTGATTGCTTACAAGGTGACACATATATCTGGGCGACGATTCCCAACAATCGATCAGGTTTTAACAGAAGGAACCCATCCAGCAAATTTGCTATTGCCTGATCTAGACACCGAGAACAGTCTACACTAGGAAATCCTCTAACAGCAACCCAGGCAGAATGCATTCCCTCCCCGTCCACCAAGTTCCCATCGACACTCCACCCCCATCCGAGATCCTCCAATTGCCCGCAGGCGAGAAGGGCTACCACTGGATCCTCTCCGATGCGGAAAGAAAGCATATCGCAGAGATGCTCGACGTGAAGGGTACGTCCCCACTTATCACTTTCTTTAGCGCCATCAATTCAAGATCCGCTCCTCAGCTTGGGAACTCAAACTGCATCACATCAAGACAAATCCCTCCTCACTCTGCGTGGCAACAGCATGATGCGAGAGCGTGCCGTCTGCTCCGGCTGCGGCAAGCACTGCGGCCTCGACGACCTCGTCCACAATGCTCTGTATGCCGGCATCCACGGCAAGGCGTTCATGTTGGACGTACTGGTGCACGGACCTAAGGCTGATAGTCCTGGGCATGAGATCACTTGCTCCGGCTGTGGGCTTGTCCATGATGGCTTGTTCATGTGGATTCCAGCTCTATCCTGGCCCCGGTGATGCTGAGTTGATAATCATGGCTCTGTTCTTAGAAGACTGGCTAAATTGATGGACTCTATATTTACGTTATGTTACTCGTCAGACCGGATGAATAATCACTTCAATTTGCCAGGTATATATTGGTATTCGGTTCCTATTGGGTATGTAGTTCTCTCGGTCGTACGTAGTCGAGACCCTAATCAACAGTGATCCTCACACTCCGACTCACAGTCGGTCTGACAGCCGTCCCATCCTCGCGCGTGCCGGCGATAACTTAGCAACTGTCGCTCAGTCAAATGATCTGGCCAGCTACTGTACCAGTCCAGGAACTCGGGGATGGAGTCAAAGCGCGGTCTGCGCCCGTACAGCTGTTGCGGCTCCCAGGGGTCGCAGTAGTTCACCTCCATGAAGACAATCCGCCATCCCCATTCACCAATATTGGGCGAGTCTGGGACATCATCATTCCACCTCATCTTCTTCTGTTCATCATCCCCAACTCTCTCCTCACCCTCTTCTTCGTCGTCATCCGGATATTTCCGACAGTAGAGGTAGGCACTATACCACTGGGGCCACTGCCCCTGATACCCTTCTTGCCCAGTGAGAACCCCAGCCTTGACCTCCAGATCGCAATCCACATCAGCCACAATCGTCGCCCTACCAAATAGCGACGACTGATAGCTGGTGAGCTGTTCCAGCGACTGCCGCAGATGCTCGCACTTTGTGCGTACACACTCATGGTACCGATCTTCACGCTCGTGCCGCTGCCGTCGACCCTCCTCGTCCTCGTCCTCCTCACCCTCACCCTCCACTCCCTCCCCAGTTCCCTCCAACTCCTCATCCTCAAAACGGATGTACAACCCAGCCTCAAACTCCGCAACCCCGGAGTGCCGGAAATCCGGATCCCGGACCTCGTGCGCGTACCGCAGGAACCGGCCCAACTCCTCGCACCGCGGGATCACCCCGGGATGCTCGCTCCCTTCCTTGGCCGCCCGCGCCTCCGCCTGCCGCTGGAACACCCCCTGCAGCATATCCAGGTAGATCTGCCGCGCGGTCTCAGTGCGCAGTCGCGTCGGGTAGACCCCGTCCATGCGCCGGTCGGGCACGGCGTCCTCGTCCACCATCTGGAGGTAGGGCTTTCCCTCGTCCCAGCGGTCGGGCGCTGGATTCCAGTCGCAGTGGCGCCACTCCGCCATGCGCTGGATCTTCGTCTGGTCGGGGGCGCTGGAGTCGCGGGTTTCGATCTCGGCGATGCGGGATTGGATGAAGGCGCGGTTGGCGGTACGCATGCGCGCGCGGAAGCGGGTGAGGGCGGAAAGCATGGCTGGGTCGGGGTCTGGGTTGGTGGCTGCAGGTGGGGTTGCATCTGGGATAGGAGAGAAATGGTCGGACATGATCGGTAATGGAATAGGGTTGGGTTCTCGATGAGGAAAGACACGCGCTGTGCAGTGCATAGAATGTGATCACGGGTTGGGCGAAATAGAATTCAACATTGCGCCTTCATTGCAAGCATACATGCACTATCGAGAGGTATTTAAGCGCTACCTGCCATTTGTTCCAGTGGCATGTCTGAACTCTTTTTTCTTTAGTGGTCAAGTTGTGCGCGCTAGGGTGGATCGACTACGGGTTCCAGGGTGGGGCGGCTAAGCACCGATTCACAGGTATGTACCAGCATTGCACGGGGTCGCATGGAGGAGATCTGACTGTCTGATCGCACCTATTTGTCTGGCAGTTAGTCTGGTTGATTGCAGAGTGCACAGTACGGTTGAACATAGCATTCAGGGCAATCCTGCCAAGAGGTAGCCAAGAGTTCTCAGGCAGCCACGTCGCTGCCTAGCTCAAACTTCATCTACACTATTTCTGCCCTAGGCCTCCACAGCCCTAGGCCTTCAGGACTTCTTCTTGCGCTCTCCGAGGCTTGGCCCTCTAACAAACATCCAATAAAGCTGACGCTTTTGACACACGAAGTACAGTAGCCTGTGATGGAAAATGGAGTGCACGCGAGATGCTTCGACCTCCCCACTTGCTACCGAAATTGGAGATACCTAGCCCGTTCAAGAAGATTGAGTCTCCGAAGTTCGGTCCACTCCACCAGGTCTCCTGCATTGCAGTGCGGACTCGTCGCGTCTTGAGGCTTCAAACCACCCCACGTACTTGCCTCTGTCAACCTGCATGGTATCGTCATCTCTTCCGAAACTCCAAGCCTAATGAGGCTTATCTCAGACTGGTCATGCTTGTACCACTAATTTCTGAAGAGGAGCTCTGGCCGGGTAAAATTCTAATATGTGTTCAATGTGATTCTAGTCCGGACCTCGACGACGACGACAAGCGCGCGATAGCCAGGGGATAGTGTTAATTTGTGCAGGTCTCTACCCCTTCGACTCTCTATCCGCTAAGACTCGTCTGATCTTCTCCTGCAGGGGGAGTGGGTGGAAAGCGAGACTGTGGCCGATGAATCGCACCAAGACATGCTCTGATGCAAAGATGAGCTGCTGTCGATCAACACGTCCGCGACGTGTGAAAATAGCAACCCCTTTAGATCTGGAAACCCGAGAGTAAACCTATCCTCTACGGTCGTGGTTCTGCACCTTTCATAGTCATACCATTGCCGTACCCCTCTACCCCCGGCAGTCGCGTATAACCCTCCATCATCCCAAAATTCCGCCTGGAATCCTCGCCACCCGAAGAAATTCATTTGCTCCCCCCGTGGGTTGACACGAACACTTTCGAAACTACACCCATGAAAACCAAAGCATTGCCCGCCCCTTGCGCTACAGCACCACCGGCAACGACCCCATCCCCAGATCCCCACCGCGAGCCCTATTCCCCACCCGAAACCACCCACCTGATGTCGGTCTACTACCTTGAACCCGCCAACTTCCGGTCCCTATCGATGACGCGCTAGGGTCAGGTGCTCCTCGACGCCAAGCACCAGGTCTTCCCCGTGATCGACCAAGAAGCCCCGAATACCGGGCGCATTGCCCTGTACTCCTTCCAGTTAAACGGAGAGATAGCGGCCTCGACGCGCCTGCAGCCGTGGCCCATGGGGGCTGAGATGCCCTGGTGTGCATGCAAGGCTGGAAGGTACACCGGTTGATCGACGAGCATCCTTACTACCATTGCGGCCTGATCCGTACGTTGTCCTTTCATTTCCTTTCCTCTGTTTACCTGCAGCTCCCTGGAAGAAATAGCAAGCTACAACGCACTACTATGTACCTCTAACCTCTCCTGCCAGACTCCACATGGACCTGTCATTGCTCGACATCGTCGACTTCGTCCGGCAATAAGGAGACTTACGGCTCACAGATTACTATCTAGAAGACTGGGCGCGGCAGGTGGGAATGCTCGCTCCGAGGTATCCCGCACTAGGAACTTAGGGCTTGGAAGCGGAGTATGAGTTGACATGCTTGGCGGATGATCTGGAGAATTAAGGATTCAATTGATTCTTTCCCTCTTTGTCCCTTGCTCCAAGAACACCGCTGTTCTGGGGTCATGCCATTTGGGAAGATGGAGGCTCTTTTAGACTTGCTCATTGCTCAAGCCAGCTCCTTTGTTGTTCGAGGGAGGGAAGGTTCAGGCTAGCTGAAAGGACTACTTCATCGTGGTGTAACATGTCATGCTGCCACAAACCTTCTCTCCCTGACCTGCCACAGTCGTAGACAGAGGTCTCCGCTATATATGGCCGGCGTGAGAGAAACCTGGCAAATCAAGCCTTGTGCCCAGCCTCGCCAAGGGTCTACCTGGGCACTGGTGATGGCTGGGCATTCCGACCTAGACATCCGCCAGAGTCGTCCGGTTCTCGGTCTTGCCACCATACAATATATCCATTTCGGAAGTGACCCTGCAAGATATACCTATCAATCACCAGCAATTCATGAATGCTAGATCTGGGGAAGTGCACCTCGTGCTTATGCGATAGTACCAGTCCGACGTAGGAGGGCGCGAGAACAACTTCCACAAACGAATGTATCTACACAGTATCAACTGTATATCAGAGCCAATATAGTTCACCTGCCCACTAACAAACAGTCCTGATCAGCACTCCCGCCCACCACCACCCCTTGCGACAAGAACAACACCAGACCACCGCCCCCCAATCCCCCACTACACAGATACGAGCTTCGACGGAGGCAGTGAAATCGTGTTCCGACCCGGTGGATCAGGGTCTCGGCAGCCCCCCCAACGTCATTGTCCTCGGGAAGCCGACCCAAGGTTCCAGCCCAGAATACGAACATGGTCTCTAAATATGACAGCCCGCAGATCTGGTACCCAGGTACATTACGGGACCCGCAGCTTTCCACTACTGCAATCTCTGATGCGGCTTAAAATAGTATCGCGGGTGTATAGTCCGACCCGAGGATGATCACCTGCCGGGCTCGTATCGCTGTCTGGAGGAATTTTGATCCCATCCCGAGCATTGACTTCGCGTGGAGATGGGATGGGGCCCGTGATTCTGCTAGAAGCGGAACACGAGGTCGGAGATCTTGATGAGAACTGAACGGGATTCTGGAGAGGAATATCGGCGCGGGCTGTGTTGTGCCAAGATTCGCCAAGGGGTGTCGTGGACGTCATTATTCAGAGTAGCAGCGGGACGGGGGTTTACTATGCGCGAGGTATAGAGCTCATAGTAGGGTTGGGAAGATAAATAGCGCCTTCGCTCTCGCCGATCTGTCTCCAAGCTCTATACGACAGCACATCGCAAAGACACTCGCAAAGCTACATCGATCATATCAGACCTAACCTAACACAAGGCTACTGTTCAAATCGCCATGCATTTCTTCACCCTGCTCCTCCTGGCCTACGCCGCCCTCACCGCCGCCGTGACCTGCGACGTCCGCGGCCAGGTCCACAACTACTTTGACTGCTTCAAGTGCCCCGCCCTGGCCTGCGGGTACAGCAAGCGCACCTTCATCACCAAGGGGCTCACCCGCGACGTCAGCTGTCTGTGGACGGACGGCGAGCGGTACAAGGGGATCAAGTACGCCACCCCTCGTGTCTGACCCATCGTGCGTTTGTGGCTCCCGCTGACGCTCAATGCAGCAACTGGTACTATGTCCCGACCGACAAGTGCTATATCTGGGGCGGACGGATCGATACCAAGCACTGCAAGGGAATCTGTAAGTCATGGGTCCCATTCCTCGGTTTGAAAGGTGGGAAGGCCGTGGTGAGGGCACTGACGTCGCGTAGCCAAAATCCCCAAGTGCGAGCCCTGCACGCCTCAGCCTGGCGCGCCGCTGCCTCTGCCCGTGGCCCCTCCTCCGCCGGCTGCTGCCGCGGCGGCGGCGGCTGGGGTCAGCGGTGGCAGTCCGGGTGGTCGGCGGGATGTAGAGGTGGAGAGGGATGTGGAGGTGGAAAGGGACGTGGAGGTGGAGTTTGAGGCGTAAGCTGATGTGGGGAGGGTTGTGAGGGAGTATGGTGGACGTAGGCAGGGGAAGTGCTTTGTAGGGTTGATGGTTAGGGTGAAGGGATGTGGGATATGAACTCCGGGAGACTGTAATGTGCTTGTTCTGAAAAGCTGCTCCTCGTTGTCTGGGTTTGATATTGACTCTTATTCTTGTATCTTAATCATTGGGAGTTAAACTTTCGAATGAAATCTACCGAACTTCACTCGTCAACCATGAGCACACCCTCTGCCCTACAAGACAATCTCCACCAGCTTCGCCGGCTCCTCCCCCCCCCTCGGCGGGGTGATATGCCCCCCATTCGTCGTGACAAACAACCGCCGCCCATCCCCTGAAACCACCCCGGACGTACACCCAGCCACCAGGGCACTATCTCTCGCCCCGGCCAGCACCGACCGTCCCCCATCCGCCGTCACTCTAACCACCTGATTATCCGCCACAGCCATCAAATACAACCCGCCATCCTCCGCGACCGCAAAATCATCCACCACGACCTTCTCCGCCACCGTCTCCACCGCGCCCGCCGCTCGCACGGTCTGCAAGGAATCATCCCACCCCACCGGGACCCGAAACACCGCCTGCGCAGCGTCAGTCGAGTAGTAGACGAAGCCGCGCCACACGCGCACCCCGTTCACGCCCAGCCCCAACGGATCCGCCGGCGACGCCGCCATACTCGCCGTATCGTTCAGCGCCACGCCGTACGTTCCGGTCTGCGTGTCCAGCTGCCAGATCACCCCGTTCACCGAGTCGGCCATCAGCACGACCCCCGTCCCACCCTCGCCCTTGCCTCCAGACCTCCCGGCCGGGAAGAGAGTCATCCCATTCAACCACCCCGCCCCCGGCACATCCGCTATCTTCCGCACAGACACTGCACCTGACCCACCCGAAAGGTCGACAGAGTATACCCCCCACGACCCCGGAACAGGGTGTCCGATATCCGTGATCTGGAGTCTACCCGCGACGACGGCGTAGACCCCCTCGCGCGCGAGCGGGGTGACTCCCATGCAGGCGGTAGCGTTGGGGAAGGTTGCGACCACTTCCCCCTGGCCGGTGGAGATGTCGATTGTCCAGAGCTCCGGGACGTCCATTCGGGTTACGAGGAGTGTATGGGTGGTGTTGGGGTCTCCGGGGACGGGGGCTGGCCCCGGGGCCAGGTTTTCGAGCCAGGTGCCGTTCGTGCGGTATTGGAATTTTGTGTGCAAGGTTGTGGCGGCTGTGCTGTCCAGAAAAAGGAGGGAGAGGGAGAGGGCTCCCAGGGTTCCCAGGGTGAGGAGGTTGAGGGGGATGTGCATTTTGTGGGATTGGCCGAGGGGTACGGTTTGGGGGATCTCGGGACTGTACTGGGGTGGCTCGGCGGGAGGGGAGGTGCTTAAATAATGAGGTTGCGGGAGCTACGCGGGAAGAACGGGTGATCGACGTCTGCTGGCGGGCTGGCTGACGCTACGTTGCACCCTTGCTTGGCGTGGCTTTGCATGGACTATTGGTGTTGTGCAGCTTGGCGGGTCTAGACGGGCATGTGAATGGTGCGGTTTGGTTGCTTTTTACTGGGAGGTGGTTTCGGATCTATGGGATACTGTGTAGTAGCTGAGTGAAAGCCCTGTTGGATGTGCATCGCCCCTCTCTTTTTTATATACAAGATATAAACAACCACAATATCACTGAAGCATCTACGCGTAGGGCATCTCCTCCTCCCGCAACCGACTCGCCCGCCGCCCCGCGTGCTTCTCCCGATCTGCCGCCAGCGTCTGCGCGAATTTACTCCGCCGCCGGATCGCCGGCCCCTTCCAGTAGAAGATGTAGATCGGCACCGCCACCAGCGCCGCAATGCACCCCAGCAGCGTCGACGCCCACGCCAGGTGAAACTTCCCGCCGATGTTCTCGTACAGCGGCGTCGCGTACATGGTCGCGATGCCCGCCAGGAAGTCCCGCGCGAATCCGTTGCCCCCCGTCGCCGAGGCCGAGTACGGTCCGTAGGCGGCGACCATGTAGTCGATGGTCGCCATGTAGATGGCGTAGTTGGCGATGGCGATCAGACAGGCAAAGATCAACGGGGCGACCCACGGCGCGTAGGCGGGGCCGATCGAGGTCCACGCAAAGCCCAGCAGACCGATCGGTTCGAGGGGTGCGAGGAACAGCAGCAACAGCAGCCGTCGCTCGGCCAGGCGCGCCGCCGAGCCGTGCTTCTGGCGGATCTTCCGCTGGCGCCAGATGTCCGGAAGGAAGATAAGGTACGCGATGATGTATCCCAGCAGGATGGCGCAGAACGCCAGCCCGTTGGTCAGGGTGTTGAAGCACCATTGGTCGAAGACGAGGGTGAACGATTCCGTGAAGGTGAAAATCAACGCATCGGAGAACCCGGAGAGCAGCGACAGAAACAGGACGATGGGCTCGCGCACGAACATCTCGAACGGCCGTCTCCAGATCCGCAGGATCTCGCGCAACTCCAGACGATTCGTCTTGAGCTCGTTCGGTCCGTAAACCGCACGATCCTCGCCTGACTGGCGACGGCGCTTGGCTTCCCTGTCCAGAAGCACGGTGGCGCGGGTCTCCGGCACCAGGAAAAAGTGCAGCACTTGCGTGAAGCCGCCGAAGATTAACTGCACCCAGAACACCCACGGCCAGGTGAGGTACTGGCCGATGAACCCGCCGAAGACGGGCCCGATGGTCGACCCGCCCACCGAGGAGAGCACCACATACGCCACCGCGAACCCCTGATCGTCCGCCTCCCACATATCGGCCGTCATGCCCAGTGTCACCGACCCCCCGGCGGAACTCAACCCGCCCAGGAACCGGCACACGACGATCGTCCCGAAGTTCGGCGCCAGCGCGCACGGGATCTGCCAGATGTTGACCAGGAACAGGCTCAGCTGCATGATCGGCCACCGCCCGAACTCCTCGCTCCAGGGCGCCCACAGCTCGCACCCGAACGCGTACGCCACCAGGAAGATCATCTGGCCCACCCGCGCCGCCTGCGCGCTGACGCCGAAGGTCTCCTCGATGCCCGTGAGGGCGTCCGAGTACACGCCCGTGTTGAAGTTCATGGACATCTGCACCATGAAGATCACGGTTAAGATCGTCCATTTCTTGTACCACGGGAAGGAGAAGCCCAGCTTGTCGTAGCAGTCGTCTTCGCTGAGCTCCCGCTTGCCGTCGGGTTGGGGTTTGCGGGGGAGGGACCCATTGCTCTCGTCGGAGGAACGCTGCGCTGCATGTTCGGTTTGGGAGGTGGTCGGGTGGTCGGATTCGGATTGTCGGCGTTGGGCTTTCTTGTCGTCGGGTGGAAACTCGGTCTTCTTGTCGATTGTTCCTTGGCTTGTGTTGGTTTGATCATCGGATTGATTGTTAGGTTGATAGGTGGGGTGGGTGTCAGGCGTGGTCATTGTGATGAGCGGCGCATGAGATTAGTCAGGCAGTTGTTAGGGTATGACTAGAGCAAGCAGAAAGAGGCATGAAATCAGCGTATAATGCTCCACTGTCAATCAGATAGACAATGCTTAAATTCGCTTGCAATTCTTGGCAGAACGTACGTGGAATCAAGGCCCTTTATACCTGCCGATCTATACTTATTCCCATCCCCATCCCATGCACAAAGTCTTCGCAGGAGTCAGTGGCATGACGTCGCGACAGCACCATCCAAAACATCTCTCAGCAGTGTCGGCCTGTTGATGGTTTCAGGTACGGAAAAGATCTTCTCCTGTCTGGCGTCATAGATTGTAAGGCCTGTCAGCCAACCGTCCCTAGGACGTACCACGGGCGGTGATGCTTGCTTTCACCAGGCATGGTCCACCAGCACGCAACATACTTAGTTTATTGGCCGTATGCCAGACTGGCAATGGTGCAGTGATGTTCCGGCCCTGGTGTGTAGGCCGGCTCTCCGTGCGTGGCAAGCCGGGGTTGTCCGGCAGGAAAACATAACCGGGGCCCCAGACACGGCCCACCGGTTTGATTGGGCTCTCTCCGGGTGTGATGAAAGATAAATCAGATGAGTTGACGTGGAGCGGAATTGACATGACGTCAGGCCGATAGACAGAAAAGCTGGTGCCTGAGTCGGATGTGGAATCCACCCCGGACTGTGGCTAACTTCTCCGCATCAACCGGGTTGTTCGGCTTCATATGACGCAAGCTGAGCTTCTGATTCTATGTCGGACGATATAGATATAATAGTTAGTAAGTTTATAACTCCCGCTTACTTGATCCACGCCATGTTGTGTGAAAGAACTCGGTACGAGGGCTAGGATGGGGGTCTCCGATTATCCGATGCTTAGCCTCTTGGCGGAGGCTTCGACCACTCTCGGGGCTATCAGCCGAGTATTCCGCTTATTCGTCGGTTTGACTGGGGTATCGGGGTTAGCCAGTCACCTTGTGGCATCCCTCCGCTCTGAACCGATGCGGCCTGAATCGTTGTGTGCTTGTCAGATATGTTGTCTGGTTGGTTCCATGTACCTTACGTTAGTGCTTTCAATAAATGATCTCGCCAATTTTCAATCCTCATCATGAGGAAAAGAAAATGAATCACAGGCCGGACCTTGCAGTCACTGATGGTTGGATTGTTGATGTAGGGTGTGTACAGCCTTTATGTAAGATAATATGTGCTTGACAGAGGCCCCGAATTTGATACCTGGTCTCGAGAACGGCGACCTGCATTGCGAGCGCCTCAAGGGAGGGAACCCCTCGGACGTATTGAAGCGCTTTTTGCTGTTCTTGTAGGAAATGAGCTCAAACGGTGGAGCTGGTTATCCTGGTACATCATGGTAAGATCAGACTCCAATTGGTTGATAGAGACAAAGAAAGTGCAGCCCCTGTCCTGTTGAAATTAAGTCCAACCGGTCAATGCAGTATTTGGATGTCAGCAGTAGAATTGTGTGAAAGTCAGCCCTTCATTGTCAGCATACGCAGCTGAAATGCAAGGATAGAGGACCAGATACTGAAGCATATACCCAATAGCATAGACGGGCGAGTCGTGGTCAAGTTCGTAGGAAGTCGCGAGATGGTTGGGAATTAGGATCACACTTTCCAAAAAAACACTAATCCCCTACAGGAAATGTAGTTGTAATATGGCACTGTAGTCCGACAGCCACTCCCCACTTTTGACCTCTATCTTTTACGAGGAAATCAGACGATGGTTGCCCCGGTCAGATCCATCGAATTCAAGGGTGTTCAAGCTAGAACACACTCGGAAAGACTCCACCTAAATTGCTTTAGCAGCAAATGCATGTCTCGCCCTCGTCTTGGCGTAAGCAGAGCTCACCCTCAAAAATCCAAATGCGCGGCTGGGCCTCGATCCCGCTGTCATATCACAAAATATCAAAGGTAAATCAGGATAGAGCTCGAAATGTTATCGATCTGGTGGATCATAGTGTGTCTCTTTGCGATCTACAAAGCCCTCTTCTTTGTGCGCTTGTATATCCAAGCCCGTCGCACTAGATTTCCCATCGTCTTCGCCCTCGCACCGACCTCAAGCGCCCCCTGGTTGATTCTCGCTCCAATCCTGCGTCCATATCTGCAACCAGTTCTTCCAGGATGGCTTTACGACCGTTGGGATCTTGTGACACATGGCTGGGAGTTCCGCATGAAACGCGGCCCTTTTGACCGCTGGGGGAATACCTTTGTCTTGCTCACCCTCGATGAATGCATGGTCTGGTGGGTATTATCCATCTGTCTTGTACGGCCATCCTTCTGATTTGTGTTTAGGACCGCAGATGTCAATCTCGGGAATGTGATCTTGCAACGCAGGAATGACTTTGAACAAGCCCCTATTGTCGGAAAGATTCTGGGTTTCTTGGGGCCTAATGTGTTTGCGGTACATCAGTCATCGTTCTCTCCTTATGCTTAGACACTGACATGAGAGATGCAGACCAATGGCGACGAATGGTACGCAGCCTTTACTGGAACGCTGGCTCTTTCTAATCTCTCGCAGGAAACGTCACCGTCGCATGTTTGCTGCCAGCCTAGACGAGCGCATCAGCCGAATCGCCTGGTCGGAAAGTCGTGAACAAGCCCAATCGATGTTGAAATATCTCTCTAACCACCCGGGAGGGGATACACTTACCGGATTGCGGAACCTGGCAATCAATGTCATCGGCCAGGCTGGGTACACGAAAACCACCCCGTGGTCGCCGGGACCACTTCGAGACAGCGCCGACAAGGAAGAGCACGCTCGTACGGCCTACTTCAAAGCCCTTGCGCTGGCAACCGATATGTTCCTCGTGGCCGCCTTCATCCCTCCCAAGCTCCTCAAGCTATCCTTCGTGCCAGCCCAACTGCGTCTTCTGGGCCAACGTCTTGAGAAAGTCCCGCAGTACATCGCTGAAATTTCTGAAGAGGAGCGCCAGGCGGCGAGGGACGATTCCGCCGGGGGCAGCAATTTCCTCCGCTTCTTTTTGCAGAACTCGGACACAGACGCGACCGCCGGGTTTGCTTTCACGCCAGAGGAGCTCAGTGGCAACCTCTATGTCTTCACCGTGGCGGGTTACGAGACGACTGCCAACACCATGGGGTTCGCGGTGACGCTGTTGGCCGCGTACCCCGAATGGCAGGCGTGGATCCGCGACGAGCTGCGAGAGCTTCCTGTAGACTCGTCAGCCTGGTCCTACGACGAAGTATTCCCCAAATGCCAACGCACATTGGCGCTCATGGTATACATTCCTTTTTCTTCTCATCTTGTGACCAAACTCCTGACAAGATCACACAGTTCGAGATCCTCCGCCTTTTCACCCCCGTCCTGCATTCGACCCGCGCCGTGTCCGGACCTCAACAGCTCGTCAGCGGAAAAGGCACGCATTTCCTCGCGCCCCCGATGAACGTCATGGTGTCTGCGGCGGCCATTCATCTTGACACGACAAATTGGGGGGAGGATGCCACAGATTTCAGACCCTCGCGCTGGATCGATGACACCGGCAAGGTGAGGTCCCCACCGAAGGGGACGTTTCTCCCGTGGTCTGGCGGCCCCCGCGTCTGTCCGGGGATGAAGATGTCCCAGGTGGAGTTTGTCTCCACCATGGCCACGCTGTTTCGGTCCGCGCGGTGCGAGCCGATCCCCGTCGACGGGATTACGCAGCCGGAAGAGCTGCGGCGGAGGTTGGTGTGGTTGACGGATAATGCGATTACAAAGTCCACGATGCAGGTGAAGGATCACAAAGATGTGCAGCTGCGGTGGGTGCGGGATGTATAATTGCGTAACTCTTTGTTTATTCCAGCTTGTTTCTATGCTCACAGGATATATTAGTCTAGAAAGAAATTCAATATCTCTTTTGATCACTGTCACGCTCAAGATGTCCACAGACCAAAACCAATTTCACCATAAACTGTTTCTGAGGGATCGATAGACCGATATGCTCACACTCCTAAAGAGCAAAGCATTCACTTCCAGGCACTAGGCTACTGACTTAGTAGGGGCTCTTCACTGTAGGCCCCGGGCCTAGCAGCCTGACACATGGCCCGTCGGTGTTACTCCCAGCGCTGGCCTCCCCCAAAGCCGTCCCCGGAGTCACTCTCTCTTACTCTCTCACCACCAATACTTCCTTCGCTATCTTCTTCGTTCATATCGATCTCATCTACACCACCCACCTTTCCTATCCCCAAACCTGCTTATCTTGCACATCCAATCTCTACGTTTCAAAACCAGTTAGTAAACAAGGTCCGTGCAGCAATCCGAACCCAATAACTGACTTTCATACCGTTACAGAACCTCACCTGCGGCTTCACGCCCCAGAGATCTTCTCAATCTTCCGCCCCGTGAACCCGGAACACCGTTCCTAACAACCTTAAACCATGCGTTGCAAGAAGTGTGGCTGGAACAACATGACCAGCAACAAAAAGGACAGTCCCAAGCTGAAGTGCGACGAGTGTAAGAAGGCGATCGTCGACAACTATGAGAACACCCCCATCCAGCCGAAGCCCGTGCCCATGCGCGATGCCAAGGGCAAGTCTGCCGACGGCAAGTCCGGCAGCAAGTCTGGCGGCGGGGCTGGCGGCAATTCCGGCTCTAAGTCTGGCTCTAAGGCTAAGTGATGCGGATCCGCTTCATGGCTGTGGTTCGTTGCGTGGTAGGTTTATCTCCTATGCTGGTGACTGCAACGCACAAGGCTGATTCCAACTTCAAAGTGTTGCATCGGGCTTTCTTGTGGTGGTTTGTGGAATGGGGGTGTGTATTCTACTATCGATCTTGAAGTTTCAATGCAAGTGATTCTAGGTATGTGATTCTGCGATGTTGCAGCACAACAGCTAACATTATATCTAGCCACCCGGACAGCAGAAAAGCTAAAAAAAAAGAAGATGAGGAAAAATGGAATAAAAAAGTTAATCTTGATTTCGCAAGTCACAAGGTCAGAGGCAATGGCATTTGGACGGATTTATCCTATCGCCGATAGGAGGGCTTTGGGTTTTTATCTTGATTTTCGTCTTCTGGGAATCTTCTTCAGGAGCATGGAAGTTTTGTAAAGCCTTGAGGCGCGTTCTGTCTTTTGCGACTTTGCTTGTTCCTTTGTGTCTACCAGACTAGCGACATACCAATTGACTCTTCATTGAGCACTATCTTCTGATATTAAGCAAATTGGTCATAGTAGATACATAACATGACGTGATCATAGGAAACGCCTTGTGCATTTGTGACAGCAAGCAAAGGATATAAGTAGAACAGGCAGGAACCTAGAACATCCGTTAGAGACTACAAATCTCACGACTTAATCTCTTTGGACTCATCCTCCTCAGACTCATCCTTTTCAGAGTCATACTCTTCGGACATGGCAATGAACTTCTTTGCTGCATCACTCTCCATGTCGACGCACAGATGATAGTAGTACAGGAAAAAGTCATGAGCATCGTCCATCTCGGGCATGTGCTTGCGCAGTAGCTTGCTCCATTCAAAGTCTTCTTTCCCTGCATGAGTTGCCATTGTACAAACATACTCCCACCAAACAGGAAAGAAGCCGGCTCTCTCCCAATCAATGATTGCCACCACCTCACCACTCTGCACCATGATGTTGACGTGGGTAAGATCATTGTGGGTGAAGGTAAAAGGTTGAGTGGGTGGCATGTAGCGTCGAAGCTGGCGGCGGGCTGACTCGGAAACGGCTGGATCCAGATGGACCGCCAACCCATTCCACACTTCGTCATCAGACATCATAGGAGGACATGGAGCATTATGGCGACCCTTTTCCTTGTACAACCAGCCATCGTAGACAGGGCGGCCGTCTACTCCTTCGACACGATCAGATTGGAGGGAGCGGAGCTGGAGGAGATACTCGGCAGTCTGCTTCGCTATGTTCTCTTTCTGGTTGTCGGTTAGCTTAGACCAAGCCTCACTGAGGTTTTCTCCAGGAACGCGATTCATGACAGTCAAAGCGTGACCGTCACTTTCCTGGTGATGCGCGATCACAGTAGGAACAGGAATGGTGGTGTTCTTCTTCACGAAACGAATGTTTGCGTTTTCATCGGTCGGACAACTAGGGCCACGGTCCTTGAGGATAAGGTCGGAGCCCAAGGCCCAAACGCCGCGATCGCCAGCTTCGTAGAAGATCTTGACATGACTCTCGTAGTTGCAGCACCTCTGTCGTTCAGGACTGAAAGAGCATGCGGAGCAAGGTACGGTGGAGCGCTTAGTGAGCATACCACTCGCACGTAGCTCTTCCATTTCTGCCCGATGTTTGGGAGTGTCCTCAGGTTCGTATGCCATGATCTTCTCGCTGCCAGACTGCTTGGAGGTCTCGCTTGGGGCGTTATTAGTTGAAGCTTCACCACTAGGCTCGGATGATGGCTCGGTTGAAGACTTGATGAAAGTCTCAGAGATGGTGACACTGGCAGGCTGGGTGAGAGACTCGGCTGTAGGCTCAGGAGCTGTCCCGGTGGTGGTTATGTTGACAGGTTCATCGCAAGACTCAGTGGCAGGCGAAGTGCAACTCTCAGTAGAAAGCTCGATGGTAGTTTTGGTAGAGGACTCGGAGACGGGATCATCGGTAGTGCGGGTGGAAGACTCGGTTGTCTCAGTAGAAGTTGCAGGGGCTGGCATGCTGACAGGTTTGACGGAAGCCTCAGTAGTATGTTCAGTGCAACTCTCACAAGAAGCCTCGGTAGGGGTCTCGGAGACGAGGTCTTTGGCAGGCTCGGTGGGAGATGCGGTGGGATTCGCAGTGTAAGTCTCAGCTGGGACCCCAGTTAGAAGCTTGATAGAAGGCTCAGTGGGATTGTCGATGACAGGCTCGGTGGACGCCATGATAGAGGATGGTGGTAAATGAGGAGGGGAAGTCATGGGAATAAAGGATGAGAGCGAAGTTGTTGAAGAGGTGGTAGGGAGATAATTCAGTGTGTATTTAGAATCGCAAGCCAAATGTTTTGCATGTCACGGGGTCCACGGTGTTGCTGGGGGTTTCCTGTTTGAGAAGCAACTACTGGTCACGTGTCCAGTCTACAATCCTGGCAAGCCTGAACTGCCTTCACGCTCTTCGCATGTCATTCGGCTTCACTCCAATTCTCTCTTCTCCTTTTCGATTCCTGTCGCATACCAGTATCGCAAGCGATCCTTATGAGATAATGGCTGGTGAGATCTATCTCCAGTAGTGTTCTTTTTCCCTCTAACGCCATCGTTATGAAAGAAACGAAAAGAAAATGTCGCCTATGCTGCTCCGCTTCGAGATTCAAACGATTCTGCAATTTTGTATCGCGACATACCTCCGAAGTTACTCTAAGGTAAAATCCACTGTCATTACAACGATGTACACCCGTGCCAGTCCCTGTGATGCAAAGATTAGAGGCTGACCGGTGTTGGTATATGTAGTCTGTCGCACCACCCAAGGCCTACTATTCCACCGCCATGACTACTTCATATGCGGCGCGACGATCCTCCCGGTCAAACAGACGTGCCTATGCTCTACCTGGATGAGTCTCCCTGACTGGCAGTGACATTCCCGCTGCGGTGTAGAAATGAAATGTCAAGATGCACGCAGAACACATTATGGCTGTGAGATGTCGTTGGTCCTTTTGCAAAGCCTTGACAGTCACCCTGCCCTCAGACACAACACCTTGGCTCTTATCAGAAAGCTCGAATGCTAAAAATTGATTCTTACTTAGATCGATCCACTATATTTCTACCGGTGACCTTGACGACAAAGACTGCAACACCGTCTCAGTAGGTCGCAACAAGCTTGGAGGAGACCGCGTGCATTTCTTCAGCGATCCTGTTTACACACGCGAGGGTTCCGGTCCAAGAATATGCGACTCGCGTTCAATGACGCTCCTGTCAAAACTTTGAATCGTCTGGCAATACTCCCCAACCAGGTACTCTACCTGCGGCTCACTAAGGATGTGACTCGAGATCGCGATGTTCACATGCAGTAGGTTCGCCTCAGGAAGAATATGCACATTGGCTGCCTGTGAAGGATTATTGGGCAGGGGATAATGGCTGGCGTGGCACTGGACTCCATCGAGCCAGCAGTCAGTCGGAAATTCATAATTGCGGACACGAAGCTGGCGAGAGGAGTAGGCGTGGGCCAGGTCGTGCAGTTCCTCACGATGTCTCGATATCCCAATGCGGAGTAGGGCATAGTCTCGAGGTGCTGCTGTTGAATCGCGTGAAGGACCGCAATTTTGGAGACCATCGGCTCGAACAAGACGGAGACAGGGACAATGCTAATACAAGGGCCGAGGATGCGGTCAGCATGGGCCACATCGACATTCCGTCCGTGCACAACTTGTCCGAAGACGACAGCCCCAGAGCTCTCAGATTGCGAAGCAAAGTACCGGAGAAGCGTGACAGCCCATGCCGCCTTCAGCAAGCTGGCTAGGGTGATCCCGGATGGCAAGGAAACAGCAGGGATTGTCTTCACGACATTAACCACAGATGCCGGCCGTGCAGTACTGCCCTCCGGCCCGGGGATAGGAAGTCTGTGCTCGTGTAGTGAAGTCATCCGGGTTCCCTGCAGGACCTTTCGCCAAGTATTATACGCAACGTCCGTCTGTAGCCCCCAGCACTGCTCGTAGGTGAGCGGAGAATGGGCTTGTCGCAGGCAATCTCTTCTCGTTGTAAAGAGCGGCAAAGTCACCGACGAGGACGGAGGCCGAAAGCCCGTCGTAGAGCGCATGGGCGATCAGGAATACGAGAAACGCGTCGCCCGTTTGCTTGAGAGTCACCAACTGCGAAACAAAGGGCGGTTTACCACTTGAGGGACTCTCTGCGACAGCATTGTCGTCCGAACAATATCGGTCCAGATCATCCGTTTCGAAGTCACGAGTTGTCAGCGGCCAGTCTTTCAACACTACCTGAGCATATTCACCATTCTGAGAGACAAAGGCCGTTCGCAGAATTGTATGCCGAGCAATGAGCTGCTGACAAGCACGGATGACCCGGCTCCGATCGAAGTTCAAGGGCAGGCCAAACCGGAAATACCGGTAGTTCATCATTGTCAAGCTCGTCTGTTGAAAGTCGGCAAGGGGCAGCATCTCGAGCACCAAAGAAGATAGTTCCGCCGGTACTAGTCGACGCAATCCTTCATTCTGAGCAGCAGCGAATTGCTCTTTGCCAGAGCTCGTCCGCGTTGCCTGGCGCCCATTATGTGAAGGTTTTGGCCTCGATGCCTGGGCCATGTCGGACAAGATTGGACAGTTTAGAATGGTATCTTCTGTCAAATGAAGACCTTCTCTCCCTGCGAGCGAAGCCAGCTGAAATGAGGTTATTGAATCTCCTCCGATTGCGAAGAAATTGCTGTCGGCTCGGACCGTATCTTGAGGAAGCTTAAGGACCTGAGATATCAATTTCCGCAACTGCATCACCGGGACCGATGCGTCGTCTGGTGCATTATCAGCCACAGGAACCTGCGGCGCTTCTGTCGCTTTGGCCAAGTTTGCCCTTGTTGAAATGGCCATCGGGGTCGGACATGAATCCTCTGGCTCGGGATATTCCTCGTTGGCTGCGGTTAGCGTCTCAGATACCACCGATTTCAGCCGAAACCGATCAAACTTCCCTGACCTGTTCAGCGGCATTTCTTCGACGAGGAAAAAGTGAGGTGGCATCATATATCATATATCCAGGGACACGGGTCATCAGATACTTCTTGGCTGCTGTTGCCAATTCGCACTTTGAATCACATCGAACCATGGCTAACACCCCAGCTTTCTGTACTTTTGGGCCCTGCGCTGAGCTTGAGCTATGTTGAATGACCGCAGCGAGTTGCGCCCGCATAATCTTCCCACGATGCTTGAGTCCGTCTACTGTAATGACAGCAACCTTTCGCACACCGCGACTGACGAGCTCCGGACACTTGGTGAGGTGATGCTCAATCTCCCCGGGATCCACCCTCCTGCCGCTCACCTTAATCATGCTATCTTTTCGTGAAATGTACTGGATAGACCCATCCAGATTGTACCGCACCAAGTCTCCAGTGCGGTAGAGGCGCTCTCGGAAACTGCCAAATCCGTACGGAGTGACTCGGGTTTGCCAGTCGGCTGACCTCATGAACACGAGACGACTTTTCTCCTCGTCGCCCCAATACCCCCTTGCGAGACCCTTTCCTTGAAGCACAAGCTCCCCGACGGCTCCGACAGGTGCCAGGCGGTTCGGGTCATCCACATCTACGACCCACAAGCAAGGGTCACAGGCATACCCGACGCTGCGTTCATCCCAACCTGGCCCAAAGTCAGGAGCTAGTATGGCAACCCCGGCCGTTTCAGTTGCCCCATACCCGTACATCACACGCACATGCTTTGCCCACTCCTTCACCTGGGACATGCCAATTGTTGTCCCCCCAAGCAAGAGCACACGAAGGGTCGGGACATCAAGTGGCTTCACAACGTCCACCAAAACTGGCGTCAAGAATGCATAGTTGCAACGGTGGCGGTTGATGAACCCTGCCAGGTCCGTCCGTATGTCGTTATCAGAGGGAATACAAAGGCAACCCCCCACCATAGGCATGAGCAGAAGTTCGCGGTTGCACAGGGTAAACCCATTCGCGGCAGATTGTACGCGGCGGGTGTCTGGTCCCAGCATCAGCGGTCCTAACGTTGCCAGAGCCGAGGCGCAGAATGCCCTATGCTCAAGTACTAGACCCTTAGGCTCCGACGTGCTCCCTGATGTGAAGACCACGTAGAGAGCATCTGAGGGTGACGATCGCTCCTGTTGTTGCTGCAGAGCTCTGTCGTCAATGTCCTGGTCGAGAGAGGTCGCAGCGTCTTCAATGATCACGGCTGTCGGGGTCAAGCGACGGGATAGCGACTCGCAACCGCGCGAACACGCGACAAATGGCGCAGAAACGGTCTCAATCATCTTTCTAATGCGCTCGAATGGATTGGATACATCCACCGTGAGGAAGGAACCACCCGCACGCATCACGCCTAAGGCCGCGACCACTAACCATTTTGACTTTTCCGTAAGTATGGGAACGGTCACCTCGGGGCCAATACCCATTCTGATCAGCTTTGTGGCAAGCCTAGCGGTGAGCCGCTCTAGCTCGCCGTATGTGACCTCCCCGTCCCAAGCTGAAATTGCGATGGCTTCTGGTCGTTCGCGACAAGAGCGCAGAACAATCTCCGTCACGCATTGGTCATTGATGGAGGTCCTTCTGAAAAGCATATTCCATCTAGCCATACGTTCGACATCCTCTTCACTGCACAAATCCATGTTTCCCACTTGTTGCTCGGGGTCTCGAATGACAGCCGATATTGCGTGGTGGAAAGTCTGAGCCAATGCCTTGACTTGCTGACGAGACCAGCTCATAGGGTCAAAGTCAATCACTGTTAAGAAGGCCGGATGGCCATGGCTGGAAATGATCTTCACAACTAGCTTGGACTGTGTCTTGCTTAGTCAATGCTTGTTGTTGAATGAGGAGACGCTGGAAGAAAGTACACACGCTCGCATATTCCCTTGTCTTGTCCTGTATCTCGCCGTCCACCTCAACAGCAAGCATAGTGTTACATACTTCATGGTGATTTCCGCTATCGTCCCTGCAAAGAGACTCCGAGCCCTCACAGGGGCACTCCTCTCTCTCACCTCGCCCCTTCTCTTGCAGAATGTCCTGAAGAGTAGTCGTGCCGGTGATGTGACAATCGTACAACTCGAATTGCCTCCTTGTGCTCGTGGCAAGCTCGAAGCAGATGTGATCCAGAGAGGTATAGCTTCGCAGCAGCAGGGCCCAAGCCGCCCGCACCAAGGAATCTATCTTGCTTCCGCTCTCAAGCCACTTCCGTGCGTCCGTTTGGGACTATTCCAGCACTACCGATTCGCGCTCTCCTGGCCTCCGCGCCAAGCTAAGCCACACCGACTCTTCTAACTCGAGCTTGGGGTCGACTTCCAAGATTATTATTTTGATCGGAGGAAATCAAGATACGCTGCTGGCGCATTCCATCGCCGATCCGTCACCCAATCGATTCAACAAGCCGCATCCCTCAATAAGCAGAGCACAAGAGATCTATCGGATGAGCTCGTCAAAACTAAAAGCAGTCATAGAAGCGATCTATAGGCTCCATATAACAGGTGCTGGTGGCATGTGAGAGTCGTGCGAACACGAAGCATATGTAGGATGACCGGCATTCATCGCAAGCCTGGGCGGCTGCCTTTCTCGACACAAGCCATCTTCCCGCAAGATATGCGCAAGGAAACATTCAGTCCAATTCCTTGTGCGCTGCCAACCGGCCTCCAATGCTGTTTCATTCACCGGGCTGTAAAATTGGCTGTGTAATGTTGAAGGACCGACAGAAACATCATGAGAGAGCTTGGATCCCCTTCGGTGCTGACAGAAAGTATACATGAAGACGCACGATGAACTATAGTTCAGTTCAAGACCATGAGGAGCAGTAGCATCTGGTTTCCCACACGGGTGTTTAGCACGATGTCACGTAGCACATTGTGGTACACGCACCTGACTCCTTTTCTCTCCGTTTCCTCCTTTGCTGTTCTCGGATTTCGCTACCTATCAGTCATTCCAACTATGCCCCTCCTGCCACAACAAATCTTGGCCGGCCTTGCTGGATGTCTGCAAGGGTTGTGTGGAGACTTGATGCTCAACAGCGTGAGCAACTGTTGTGATATCATTGTGCATATTGATTGGTGTGTCGGCCCTTGAATGTGTGGTGCAAGATCATTCGTCTCGTCTTTGGATCTTCACTTCAACTCCATCGAGCAGGCTTCCCATCGGAGACATCATCCTCCTGTCGTCTGTCATTATGATAGGGGTATAAACAAATAGGCAAGGACGATGCTTAGTTGAGACTCAACGAATCCCGAGAAAAGAAAAGGCAGACAGCAGCAGCGAGCTTTTATGGCTGTCCTGCTTTCTTCTCCTCTCTCACAGGTCCAACTCTCCGAAAAAAAGCCGGATGCGTCATTTGGTGTGGAGACCACCGCGCGGAGTCTCCGGTGCGTATAAGCCACAAAGATCAGGACTAGTGACTGGACAGCGAGAGTCTTCCACTGTGTTCTTCGTTCGTCCTTTATGGCTTCTATGCCTTGGACAGCGGCGAGTTGTACAACCCTGACAAAAGACGGAGTGGATCCTGCAAACAAAGGAAACAGACACAAGGACACTATAACCGCCGATGTGGTGACTGGCGGATTCGCTCATTCGGTTGAAATATCTTCTTGAACGCCGTATCATCATTATCATCTAATCGGTGGCATCACGATCGTCTATCAGAAGGGTCTATCTACAGTCGACTTCCCATGTTGATGTGAACCGCCTTTATCTGCGAGTACGCCTCCAAGCCCGCCTCACCCAGCTCCCGGCCAATACCACTCTGTTTCACTCCTCCGAAGGGAATGCGGGGGTCGCAGTCTTGACTGCTGTTGATCCAGACCATACCTGCCTCAATCTCTGCCGCCACCCGGTGAGCCCGCTCCAGGTCTCGCGTGAAGACTGCAGCACCTAGACCATACGTGGTATTATTGGCGCGGCGGATGACCTCCTCCTCCGAGTCGAACGGCATGATGACCACCACAGGCCCAAACACCTCCTCCTGCACGATACGCATGTCATCCGTGACATCCGTGAACGCCGTGGGCTGGACGAAGTATCCCTTTTCCAACTTGCTGTCTGCAGGAGTATATGCGCCGCCACCAACCAGAAGCTTGGCGCCTTCCTTCTTGGCCAGCTCGATATACGACAGCACTCTTTCGTACTGCGCGCGAGTGACCTGAGGGCCTTGGTATGTCGATTCATCCCACTGATCACCTATCTTGGACGTCGTTTCAACCTCCTTCTTGAACTGCTCCAGGAAGGTGTCCAGCACCTCCCGGTGCACGAAAATACGCGAGGTCGCCGTGCAGATCTGGCCCTGGTTCGACATGATGCCGAGGTGAGACCACTTGACCGCCTGCTCCATATCGGCATCGGGGAACACCACCAGAGGCGACTTGCCACCCGTCTCGAGGGTGATATTCTTAAGTGTACCGGCAGCCATCTTCATGATCTCGCGCGCGGTGGCAGTGGAGCCAGTAAAGGCCACCTTGTCCACCAGCGGGTGCTGGACGAGAGCCGCACCCGCCTCGCGACCGTACCCATTGATGATATTCACCACACCAGCCGGGAACCCAGCCTCCTTGATCAACGTACCGAGAACCAAAATACTCAGCGGCGTCTGCTCGGCGGCCTTGATAACCACGGTGTTTCCGCAAGCCAAAGCAGGACCAAGCTTCCAGGCGGCCATGGAAAGCGGGTAGTTCCAAGGGATAATCTGCCCGATGACCCCGAGGGGCTGGCGGAGGGTGTATGCGAATTTCTGGGGGGTGGTGCTGATCGTCTGGCCGTGGGTCTTATCAGCCCAGCCGCTGTAGTAGCGGATGGTGTTGATGGCTTCGGTGAGGTCTTCGTTGAATGCAACGTGGTATGGTTTTCCTGGTGTGCATGTTAGAGCCGCTCTATCGCTAACCGTCGAGTGTTGCGGGAGGGGGGGGGGCGGGGGCTGAAGGCGAACCAACCATTATCCCAGGCGTCAATGGCAGCGAACAGCTCCCTATTCTGCTCGATCAGGTCTGCGAGTCGGCCCATGAGTTGGCCGCGCTCAGTGGCGGGCAGCTGTTTCCACGATGCATGGGCGAGGGCGGCCTTGGCGGCCTGGACAGCGGCGTCGACATCCTCCGCGGTCGCCGCGTGCACCGTGGCAATCGGCTTGTCCGTTCTGCGATCGTCAGTACCATGCGACTGTGTCTGGCTCGCTGCGAAACTAGACAAGCTACTCACGCTGGGTCCAGCGACACAATGGTTTGTCCCCCAGACGACGGACGGAACTCGTTGTTGATGAACAACCCCGTGGGCTGCTTGTACTGGCGGCCGTTGGGTGTGGTAAGCTCGACGAAAAGGTCGGACATCCTGGCGCAAAGTCACAGAAAGAATCTCCAAGTTGGACAGGCAAAGACGAGAGAAGAAAAAACAAGAGACAAGACAGTTGCGATGGCAGCAGACAGCAGATAGCTCGGGTTTTGTGGCTTGCTGAGCGCACCATCGACCGGTGGAGTGTCGGCGGGCTTCAGGCTAGAACTGCCTAAACTGGATTTGGGGAATAAATTGTCAATTTGCTGGACTGATTCGGAATGGAGGAATCAGCGGGGCTCCAGCTGTCCCGCGGTTCCGATAAGGGAGGCGTTCAGATACCCCTCAGTTCTCAGTACGCTATCGATAGTGCATCACCCGAAGAGGCATGTTTATCGCCGGGTGGGCCATTCGCTCGTTGATTCTCCTTCTGTGGCATTCCGTGGAATTACCTTCCCTTTCTCCCTTTCGGAGCCATGATCCGCTTGAGCCACGCCGCTTTAAGCCCCACGCAATGCTGCTTTCTGCCCACCCATCGGCCCGTGCGGTGAGCATCAAAAGTGCGTGTCTGGAGACTCCCTCGGGGGAGGGTGCAATAGCTATCTATGACTTGTAATATTCGATTTGAATCAAAACTTATATCTTTGTATATTATATAGATAGCTGTATACTGAAGTAGTGAGGTTTAGCGTATGGTCTAGATGTTGTACTAAGTTTCTATGCACACTCTGGAATCGCACCAATGTTGCTGACGGGATCTGATAATACTAGTATATACTTGGTAAATGGTCAGGCTGGTGTCCAACCCTCAACCTCTCACGACTCAGTCCCGGCTCTACCGCTTCTCACGGTGAATGCCTCAGGAAAGACCAGGTTTGATATCAGTTGGTTGATTCCTGAAACGCTACTTCTACTCCCTCTATTCAACGCCACATTGCTAGACCAAGTCTTTAGCTTCATCGGATCCAGGCCTGACCACGGCTCCGAAACAAGACAGAACTCGAAGACCGCAACTATACATGGCGGCCAATTAATTTCCCCTGCAGTCGGATAATTTGTCGGCGCCTCAGCCCTCACTGGTGGTTGTCTCAGATCATTCGCCTCCCCAGAATCACAGAAGGCTTTGCATCTTATCGATAGTCTCGCAAGGCCCCTGCCTTTTCAACTCTGCAATGAGTGGAGTCCCTGATTCAGTTCCGTATCAAGAATGGCTGGGCAGCCCAATGTTTTGACCGTCCCCTGCCTGGAAAAACAACAACAAAACACACCAACCATCATAAAAACCAGGTGTTCCCCTTCGTTATAGCTGATTACAAGCATCCATCAGATGAAAAAAGCCACCTCAAATGGAGAAACCCGCCACTGACCATACATCACCAGAGGCACCGAAGGAAACCCCCGATGCAGCGCCCAAGTCGCCCACAGCCCCTCCAAAGGGCTCGACGGTGGTGTCTCTTACCATTGCCCTCTGTCTAGGCATTTTTTGCATGTCCTTGGTAGGCAACTCGGTGATGAGTCCGCCACTTCGATGACTAGAGTGCTGATCCCTTTCTCCCAGGATGTCACCATCATTGCTACGGCCATCCCGCACATCGCCGACCAATTCAACTCTCTAGACGACGTAGGATGGTACGGGAGTTCATATCTGCTCACCAATTGCGCCACTACCCTGGCATTTGGCAAATTTTATACCTATTACTCGACGAAATGGGTGTATCTCTCGGCCCTCTGCCTGTTCGAGATCGGGTCCGCCGTCTGCGGAGCGACTCCCAACTCGCTCGGTCTCATCCTGGGTCGATGCCTGGCTGGTCTGGGTGCTGGGGGTCTCTTCTCCGGCAGTCTACTGATCATCGCCCAGGTGGTGCCTTTACATCGCCGTCCAGTGTTCACGGCTTTGCTGGGTAGCATGTTTGGAATTGCTAGCGTCATCGGTCCTCCGTGAGTAGATCCATGACTGATCTCCTTCACCGTCTTGAGTTGACAGCCACTGACCGGATATAGCCTTGGTGGCGCTTTCACGGATCACGTCTCGTGGCGATGGTGTTTCTACATTAACCTCCCCATCGGTGCCGTGACGGGTCTCTTTGTGTTCTTCCTCTTCCACGCCCCCGGACCAGTTCAGAGCCGACCGAGTTTCCGTCATCTGCTGGGAAAGCTTGATCCGATAGGGACGATCCTCTTCTTGCCTGCCATCGTCTGTCTGCTGCTGGCGCTACAGTGGGGAGGTAACCAGTACGCGTGGGATACTTGGCGCATCATCGTGCTCTTTGTGGTCGCGGGGGTGCTTCTGCTCGCCTTCGGAGGCTGTCAAGTCTGGCAGGGCGATGATGCCACCCTCCCGCCACGAGTCCTGCGCAATCGCAACATCTGGTCGTCGGCCTGGTTTGCCTTGACGCTGAATGGCGCCTACTTCGTGTTCACTTACTATGTAAGCTGTGTTCGACCCCTTCCGTCTTCCTCATCCCCTCCACTGACCTGCCGCCAGCTTCCCATCTGGTTCCAATCCATCAAATCCGCTTCGGCCACCAAATCCGGCGTCATGAGCCTCCCGAGTATCCTCGCCGTCGTGCTCGTTTCCATTCTCTCCGGAGTCACCGTCACGCTCTTCGGCTACTACAATCCCTTCATGGTCCTGGCGTCGACCATCCTCGCGGTGGGCGCAGGGCTCCTCAGCACCTTGCAGCCCAACTCGGGCCCAGGCCAGTGGATCAGCTACCAGATCCTCGAAGGCATCGGAGTCGGCCTCGGCCAGCAACTGCCCTTCGTGGTCGTGCAGAATGTGCTGCCGGACCGCGATGTCCCCACGGGGACCGCGGTGGTCACCTTTGCCCAGACCCTGGGAGGGGCGATCTTCATCTCCGTGGCCCAGAGCGTCTTCACGAACCAGTTCACGCGCGTCATGCATGTTGAGGATCCCTCCGTCAACGTGACCGAGATTCTGGCCGCGGGGACGACCACGCTGCGCCAAAAGCTGCGGGGGGATCAGCTGGAGACCGTCCTGCGGTCCTACAACTCCGCCGTAACCCAGGCATTCTACGTCGGGGTTGCGCTGGCGGCGCTTTCGGTGTTTGGAACAGTTGCCTTGGAATGGAGGTCGGTCAAGGAGACGGAGAAACCCGCGCCTGGCGAGGGCGATGCTCGCTAGCGAATTTGTCGTGTTTTGCCGCAAGGGAATAAGTCGCCTCTCAGAATAGCCGGAAATTTGGGGATGCGCTGGCCCGTGATAGGCAGGTAAATAGTCTGTATGCATGCATTATCCCTCGCGGACGCAGTGGCCCATGGTCCGTCATCATTCACAGATCCTTGAAATTTATTTTCCAAGACACCCTGCCGATCCTCACGTCTAGGCAACAGTGCCCGTGCAGAAGAATGCCCCTTGCATGCCTCAATCTCACAACGCATGAATGCCCAGTGAGGTAAGGCGAGCGATTACCTCATGTGCCCAGCTCCTGTCTCTTGGCTCAGTCTTCTGTTGGTCGAACGTACCACGGCAAAATAAATCGCCAACTTTCGAACCGAGCCAGGTTGGCCGAACATACTCCTGATCACATCCATCGCCATGACGATTTCCGCGACTTCCACTACCGCTGCCACCTCCAAGCCCCTAGAGGGAGCCGGACCGGGGTCCACGGAGAAGGCCGGTCCTCCCTCGACCCCGTACCAGACTCTCAGCAAGTCGACCCCCTTCGCCAACCTGGACCAGCACCGGTACTGGCACGCGGTGGCCCCCATGCTGGGAGAGATGCTCCGGCGGGGCGACTACAGCGTGCACCAGCAATACGGCTACCTGAACCTGTTTGCGCAGGTGATTGTGCCCAAGCTGGGGCCCTTCCCGGGGCAGCCAGACACCTACAAGTGCCTGCTGGGGGGCACGGGGTCGGTGGAACTCAGCCAGAACGTCCAGCGCCGGGGGCTCACGACGCGGGTGGCCTTCGAGCCGACCAGCTACATCGCCAGCACGGGGACGGACCCATTCAACCGGCACGCGGTGCACGCGACGCTGGCCGAGCTGCGCACGCTGGGCGCCGCGCAGATCGACCTGGCGCTGCACCACCAGCTCCACAGCCAGCTGACGCTGTCGGACCGCGACGAGCAACGCATGACGCCCGCCCAGATCCGCGACACCGTGTGGCGCACACAGACCCTGCTCGCCCTGGACCTGAGCCCCGCGGACGACGCGATTACGGTGAAGGAGTACTTTTACCCGGGCCTCAAGGCCCAGATGACCGGGCGCAGCGTCGCCGACCTGTGCTTCGGCGCGATCCGCTCCGTCGACCCGGAGGGCCACTTCTCGGCCGCCACCCAGGCCATCGCCCGCCACATGCAGGCCCAGCCCCGGACGGACCTGTACTTCCTCTCGTGCGACCTCGTCGACCCGGCGGCCACCCGCTTCAAGCTCTACCTGATGGAGCTGGACATGCGGTGGGCCAAGGTGGAGGAGCACTGGACCATGGGCGGGGTGCTGTCCGCGGGCGATGCGGACGTCGCCCAGGGGCTGGTGATGCTGCGCGAGCTGTGGCGCGACTTTGGGATCGTCGAGGGCCTGCGCGACGAGCCCGAGCGGCCCTCGCTCCCGGGGGATCCCGACACCATCGTGCCGTTTATTCTGAACTACGAGATGCACCCCGACCGGCCTCTGCCGGTGCCCAAGTTCTATTTCCCGTTGGTGGGAATTCCGGAGCTGAAGATCGCCGCCGTGCTCGAGGCGTTCTTCGAGCGGTGGGATATGCCGCAGCAGGCGGCGGTGTATCGCGAGAACCTGCAGGCTTACTAGTGAGTTGCATGCCTACCCGGGGAAAATTTGTGGATTGCTGCTAATCTCTGTCATACAGTCCGACCAAAGATCTGGCGACGGCGACCGATCATCAGGCGTGGATGTCGTTCTCGTACTCGCAGAAGAAGGGGCCGTATTTGACTATGTACTACCACTAGTCGGATTGCATGTACTCTTGCTAGTTGGTAGAGTAGGTGGTAGTTATAAACGAGTGCAGTACAACCGGGTCCAACGCATTAGCCTCGAATTAAACAGACCACGAGAACATAGAACACTCTGAATAAATCCATTCTTCCTAACGTCATAAAGAACAATGTAGAACGCAGCTATATCCCAGTCCATAGTTCAGTTTAGCCTCTCGTCTCCATCCATCACAGCCCACCACCCCCAAGACATGCAACCTCAACCCCTTCACTTCCCCCCCTTCCCTAAACGCAGTTCTCCAACTCAGAAATCAATCTACGACCACACTCCTCTCTCATCCCGAAGGTAAATTACTCGCTCTTCTCCCCCCTCGCGAAAACCGCCGTCCACCGCTGCGGCACCAACCCCGACGCCCCGTACGTCTCCTCGAGATACCTCCCCAGCGCCGGCAGGATCTCCGCCTCGTGGGCCTCGCGCTGCGCCGCGGACCACCACTTACTGACGATGATGGGGATGACGGGCGCGGCGATCCTGTACAGATCGGCCGTGGAGGTGTGGAACGCCTGGGAGATGGTGGTGGTGTGGACGCGCACGAAGCCGGCCTGCTCGAGGCGGCCGCGCACGTATGCCTCGTCGTCCCAGCCCGGGTTCATGCAGGACATGAATTCCTTGGTCGTGGGGAAGGGGAGCTCGGGACTGGCCGAGATGGTGCGCACGGCGGCTTCGAGGACGGGGAGCCATTCCGCTGTGTTCTTGTTAGCACTGCTGCTGTGGGGAAGCGAGGGGGGGGGTAAGGATACCACTCCGAAGATTGACGAAGTCAGGAGTGAGAAGAAGGAAGAAGATTTAGAAACGAATTGTGGGGGGGGGGGGGGGGGGGGGGGGGGGGAATAGGGTAGTGCAGGGTGTACTTTTCTGCCAGGTGGAGAGGGTTAATGTGCCGCCTGGTTGGAGGATGCGGAGGGTATCTTTATGCAATATTAGCTGCTGTTGCGGGTGGGGGATGGACCATAAAGGGAGGGAGGGAGTGGGTTACCATTCAACGCGGCGTAGGTATCCGGGAATGAGGTCCAGGCTAGCCCACAGCATTAGGTCATCGTATCACTTCAACACCCAACCGCTCTCATTGTCAAGAGAGGACTCACCCAGGGCCGCAAACACATGCGTCAACTCCGCGGCCGGCAGCTCCGTGCTCTGCGCGTCCATCACCCGCGCGCTCGTGTTGGCTGACCACCCTTCCTCCACGATCTTGCGCTTGACGTGGCCCGTCAGCTCCGTCGAGATGTCGCCGCATATCAACTCCCAGCTGCCCGCACGCTGCTCCGCCAGCACCTCGTGCAGCTTCTCGGCCACGACCCCCGTCCCGCAGGCCAGGTCGAGCACCTTCAGCGGGCGCTGCGGCGAGTTCAGGATCCCCGACAGCGTGATCAGGTCCTGCGTGAAGTACCGCGTGATCTTCTCGGCGATCAGGTACGTCTCCAGGATGCCTTTGCCGGAGTAGAGCTCGGTGAAGGTGGTGGCGCGGGTCATCTTGGGTTTTGGTTGTGGTTGTGGGTGTGGTTGTGGGTGTGGTTGTGGGTGTGGTTGTGGGTGTGGTTGTGGTGGTGGTTGAGGTCGAGATTGTAATGGGAGGCAGGTTGCGGGGTGGTGCTTGCAAGATGATAGTTAAGAATCAGAGGGTGAGGACCGAGACATCAAACTGCTGACGGTGGGCTAGTTCGTCTATGTCATTTCGCCTTTGGCTTGTGTTCTTCAGCAGTGGCTCGCATTACGGGGACAAGAGAACACCCCTCTCCCCCTCTTTCCCCCCTTACCTTAACCTACTGCATGTGATGTCTCGCCTTCCAGATCGCCATAGCCAGTACCCATCCCCCTGCCTCGTGACATCAGAATGCAAGGAGCAACGCGGGAATGAAGAGAGGCTGCGGGTCTTTCATTTCATCCGCTAAGACGAAGCACAAGGGAACCCCGTTCTGTCGAGCGGAGTGTGATTGAGACACACCCTGACTCAGGTGAGGGAGCAGACGATCAGTCCACAGATCTGGGGCCCTTCGCACATCAGCTGAATATACCACCTCCTCGAGACAAGAAGCGGCAGTAGAATACAACACCCCATCATGGTGACCATCGCCTTCTCCCAGCTCCTGTACCCGAGCATCGGGCTGGCGAGTTTACTCTTCTTCCTGCGCGCCATCCTCGCTTTTTCCGGCGAGCCCAAGCCTGTCAATTGGCACGCGTGGGATCCCTTCCAGCGCAAAGCGAAGCAGGAGTTTTACTCCAATGCCCGGGGGCTGATTGCGAAAGGGCTCGAGAAGGTGAGTTGAGCCCATAGCGGACTTGCCACGGGGGGGTGTCAAGGTGAAATTGACATGATTCGGTATTTGCAGGGCCGCTCGGTGTTCCGGCTCGCGACCAACATGGGAACGTATCTAATCCTGTCCGACCGCTACGCCGAGGAAATCAGAAACGATGAGAGATTCAGCGCCTACGATGCCTTAGTGGATGTATGTAGGTCTCCCTCTTCTTTCCGGTACCCGATCAAGCATCGCATATTTGACCTGCCGTTTCCGAAAAACTAATTCTGATGGACTAGGTCATTTTGCTGGAGTTACCGGGCTTCGAAACGGCGTTCCAGGGCTCGCTACATAACCATGTCTCTCCAATTGCCATTCAGGCCTTGAATAAGGAGCTTGGTGAGTTTCGTACCTGGAAGAGGTTTCTAGCCCTAACTTACCGCCGAGACACCACGTCTGTTCAGTGCACTTGACGCGCCCCCTCTCCGAGGAAGCCAGTGAATGTCTGCGCACCCAATGGACCGAGATGTCCGGTAAGTCCGTCCCATAGATGGCCTTGAAGCTTTCCAGCAAAACAGCAAAGAACTAAGCCGTCGATAAACCGCAGACTGGCAGACCGTATCCATCCGCGAGACGGTACTGGCGCTGGTGGCGCAGATGACGACGCGAGCCCTGATCGGGCCGGAGCTCAGTCGCAACCCAGACTGGCTGGAAATCGCCATCAGTTTCACCACCAACCGCGCCATCGCCGTGGCCGCCATCCAAGCCTGGCCCCGCTTCCTCCAGCCGCTGGCCCACTGGTTCCTGGGTCCCTGTCAGACGGTACGCCGCCAGATCCAGCGCGCCCGGGCGATGTTGTTGCCCGTTCTGCGGGAGAAAGCCGGCCGCACCAACGACGACGACCCATCCGCATCGACAACCGCACACCGCGACTTTTCCACCCTGACGTTCATCGACCAGTTCGCCCGCGGCGCGCGCTACGACGCCACGCTGGCGCAGCTGCGCCTGATCGCCGTCTCCGTACTGACGACCGCCGATCTCGTGGAGAAGGTGGTGGCCCGCCTCGTGGGACACCCCGAGCTGATCCCGCCGCTGCGCGAGGAGGCGATCGCCGTCCTGACAGCCTCCCCGCAGGGCATTCACCGCAGCAGCCTGCTCAAACTCACGCTGATGGAGAGCGTGATGAAAGAAAGCCAGCGGCTCGAGCCCGCCACCCTCAGTACGTCTCCCCCTTCTCGGTCCCTCCCCCCTCCCCACTAACTAGAAACCAAGTATCAATGTTCCGCGTCGCCAAAGAAACCGTCACCCTCCAGGACGGCACCCCAATCCCCAAAGGCACGCACCTCGCCTTCGCCAACGACCTCCGCCTCGACGCCACCCTGTACCCGGAGCCCGAGGTGTTCGACGGCCACCGCTTCGAGCGCATGAGGGGCGATCCCCGCACCGCCGGACTGGCCCCGTTCACGAAGACGCGCATGAGTCACCTGGCCTTCGGGCACGGCAAGCACGCCTGTCCCGGGCGGTTCTTGTCCTGTGACGAGGCCAAGTTGATCCTGTGTCATATGTTGTTGAAGTATGAGATTCGCGCGCTGAAGGGGGGCGTGGGGGGTGTGGTTGTGAGTGGGATGTTTGTGCAGCGGGAGCCCGGGGCGAGGATGGTCGTGAGAGCTCGGGAATTGGAGGTCGGACTGGCGGAGACTTTGCAATGATTTTGTCTACTAACTCACATCATAAGGTATTATATGGAGGTTACGGAAGTGTGTATAGGTTGTGGTGATATATCGTAGGAGTATTGGAGGCCTGGCTACGAATATCAGGCTTCGTTATCGTAGCTCCTGTCATTTGAGAGTCTGGTAGAGGAAAGAAAAGAGAACTGTCTGATTCAGATGATGGTTCTAATGATCAAGCTATATAGCTATGTATTTATACAGGTTGTTTTCTGGATGTACGGTGTTGCAATTATACATGCTCTTGTAATTAGCTTTTGGGCAATGGGTTCTAGAAAGAAATTGCTTGTGGTGACGAACACGGTCTTTGACCCAACCTGGGGCTTTACTAAGCTACCTGCTACCACCTATACTAGTTGATTCTACTCCCCAGCCTTCGCCTTGTAGTCATGCGCAATCTGATATTGCCCGTCTTCGGGGACATTGCGGGGCCGGTAGGGGCTCCCATCCTGAATCGCTCGCACGACGGCCGGAAACTCCTCGTAGACATCGCAGTGGACGTCATATCCGAAGATCCACTGCGGGCGGGGGAACTTGATGATGGCCGGGTCCTTCTCGATGGCCTCCCAGTCGGGATCGCGCATCTGCCCGTAGATGGCATTTCCACTCTCCTGGAGCATCTTTGTCCGCTGGAATCGCAGGGCGTGGACGGCCTGCAGCCCCAGGGGCACCCGCGCCTTGCCTGCCAGCTCCAGACAGATGGCCAGCGTCGCCGCATCCTCGATCGACTGCCCGCCCCCCTGGCCCACGATGGGGGACATGGCGTGGGCGGCGTCGCCGAGGATCATGATGCGGCCGCCGGTCGAGATCCACCGCGGCAGCGGATCCCGCGCAATGATCTTATAGTCCGCGATCGTCTCGCGCGGGGTATGTCGCAGGACGGCGGCGATCTTGGGGTAGACCGGCCAGTCCTGCATGAGGGCCAGCGCATCTTCCACACGGGCGCTGCTGGTTCTCTCCCAACTCTCGGCCGCTTGCGCTTGTTCGTTCTGCGATTCTGCCGATCAGCGCATGCATCATTCCCTCTAACGGAGAAAGGGTATACTGACCCGATGCCACACCTGCCAGACGACATTCTTACCGCGTTTCCCCGTCGCCAGGGTCAGCCCCAGGCCGCCGTCGGTGATATACCTCCGCACGCGATCGCGCTCGCCCACCTCCTTCAGGATCCACGCCGCGTCCGGATCCCCGGCCACGAGTTCCGCGCTGAAGCAGGCCCGATACGCCGCCAGCCCGGAGTCCTGCGCCGGGGGCCGATACCCCAGCACAAAGTCCCGGGTGCGACTGTGCACACCATCGGCGCCGATGACACAGTCGGCGGCGAGGGTCAGGCCTCCGTTGACGGTCACGCCCGCGCGGTCACCGTCCTGGGCCTCCCAGTACTCGGTGACCGCCGCCCCGAACCGCAGGTCGATCCCCAGGGCGACAGCATGGCGATACAAACCCGTGACGAGCGTGGCGCGCTGGATGATCATGCCGTCGCCGACGCCGTAGCCGTCCATCGCATCCAGGGCATACAGCTTCCCGGCGGGATCGAGCACCTCCAGGGCGGCCACGTCGTCCGCCTCCGCGACGAGCCGTCGGTACACCGCGCCCTGCTCCCACGCCTGCATCACCTTGGTCGCATTGCTGCCCAGCGCGATGCTGTCCCCTGTATCCTCCGTCGAATCTTGTCAGCGGCTGAGTGAGTGGGGAGACCGCGGATTGGCATCCCTACCCAGAACCCGGACCTCGGGGCTCTTCTCCAGCCCGATCACTCTATGGCCCTTGTAGTGGCACTCGATGGCCGCCACCAGGCCCAAAATCCCCAGCCCCACGATTATCACGTCGATGCCGCTGGATCGCGGCTCGGCGACCCCGCCCGGGCCGACCCCGGTGCTGATTGTCATGTTGGACGAGTGAGTGAGTTAGTGAGTGGGTGGGTGAGTGGTTTCTGTGGCCTTGGGGATGGTGCTGGTGCCGTGGAATGAGTAAGTTTGGAGAAGGGGGAGATTCTTCCTCTCCTCGGATGATCGATAGTCAGCTGATCGACAGCGCTTCCTTGCATGGAGGGAGGGGAGAGGGGGGCGGCAAACGATGAGCGGTCTGGCCATGTCTTTCCTGGGTCGAACGCTGGATATGCAGTTTTCACGCTTTAGCTCTTCCTCTTCCCTCGCGTTTCGGGTGTAAACTAGCAGGTATCCGCATATGGTCTAATGCTTAGCGGGTTAGTTGGTTCAGCGCTGGTCATTGTGGTCTGGCCACAGGGGGCGGTAGTAAGTCTCCTATTCCAAGTCCAAGTTGGTCGGGTCTCACCGCCAGCAAGGACATCGTCACCGTGAGACAAAACTGGATGGGCTAATCAGCTACCGCGTGATTTGCGTTCTGCAGGAATGTCTTATGCTGAAGAATTTGATCGGTTTCGTTCGGCGGCTGAGCCCGCCGGGCCCCATACAACACACACATCCCTCGTGCACTATCATGCAAGGAGGGTGCAGCATAATGCGTCTGCAAGTCTGACGTCATAAATGAGGATGCCTAACATAGCCAAGACACGGGGAAAGGGGGGGGGGGGGAAGGGGACAGAAAATGGCGATGTCCAGTTTTTCCTGTGCAGAGAGGAATGTGCGGTGACTCTGTATGCCCAGTTTTTCTGGGCCGGAAAATGTGCATATGCAATATGCAGCATGCACACACTCCGGCCCACATGTAAACAGGGCAGCGGGCGGAATCTCCCTTGATTGGGGCGGCTATGCAAGGGTCTCTTTGGGGATTGATTGGTTTTTGGCACAGGATCAAGGGCGTTTAGGATTGGATGAGCTGCAGGCTTGGGCGTGGTGCTCTGCAATCGAAACTATGGATTATTCAGGGCTGCTGCATCAGGCTTTGAGGTAGCAGTTGTGCTGGCTACGCGCGTGACATGTTGGAACCCTAACATGGGTCATGTTGTACGGTACTCTGGGTATCGTAGAATCTAGTCCACGATCTATGACCCAAGCAATTTTGATCAACCTCATCAATGCTACAGATCCACGACCTTACTACTACGGAGGAGCTTGACTAGGTTTCTTTCGTTGCATCACCAAGGCATATTGAAAAATAATGAGAGCCGAGAGGGAGTTGGACAAGGTGACTGTAGACTTGTAGACGGAAAGATGCTCGCAAAGCATACTGCCGAGGAATAAGGATTATAACGATTTAGCACGACTCGCCCACTGCAGCAAGCAAAGTGCAAAGAAGACGGATGGAACATACTGAGCAGAAATACAGCAAGGTGAGTACAGGCAGCTCTATCACCATCACGAGAAAGGGAACTATTGTAGCAGTGTCAAGGCAGCAAGAAAATAGCCATTTCATGAATTGCATGCTTGACGTCTACACACTTTGACAGCCCACCTCGCCATCCCTCTTCTACTACTATCATCATTTAAGCCTGGCCTCGACGATACCCATAATGTCGCCCGGCTTCCTCCACACTTGCACCAGCACCAGCCCTGCACTGTCCAGAAGGCTTGCAAAGTTCTTCTCAGTCCGCTCGATGCCTCCGATGGCCATCAAGCTCAGATCCTGCCAGGCGTGAGTCATGGTAGCCCCCGTCTCCGGGATGATGATGTCGTGGATCAAGATCCGGGACTGGTCCCGGTCCATCGCAGCCGCGGTATTTTCGAGGATCGTCTTCGCTTCCGGCACATCCGGCCAGTCGTGGAAGACACGTCGAAAGTAATATATAGAGGCGCCTGACAGATCAATTGTAGATTAGCTATTACGACCACAACACGGGATAGCGCTCGAAAGGAAAATGAAAGAAAAGGCATACCCCGGATTGGCTGAGCTTGCTTCAAGAAGTCGTAGACCTGCGGTTCAATACCATCGGCTCGCAGCGCCTGGCTGTGTTCCTGGATGACAGGCTCAAGATCCTGCACGATGAACCGACGGCCTTTCAATGCCGGGACGATCTTCATGATCTGCCGCGTGGCGTTTCCATGGCTGCCGGCGATATCGACGATGGCCACACGGTCCTGGGCGGCACCGCGAAGCTGATCCTCCCATGGGTACAGGTCCATGGCCATTTGCTCCACGTCGGCGGCTTCGGCCTTGGTCACAGGCGCAACATGCTTCGGATTCTTGTAGAGGTACTCGAACATCGTCTCGCCCGGACAGTTGTGGGCCAGGGTGAACGGGTTGTTTCGGGTCGTGATAGCGTCTTTCCAGTCATGCTGGCAAAGGAAGTCGCAGATCTGCAAGACAGGCCCGAAGATGAAGTCCGACCTACGGGGAAAGGTCTCGTGTTCAGTAACCAGACAGCAACTAAAAAGGCCTCCTGCTCGACGACGCACATTACCGGGAAGCAGCCCGCGATGTCTGCGGTCAGATAGGCCTCGGAATACGGCGTGTGGGCATACTCCTCCTCGCCTGTCTCGCGGAAAGGACCCAATGGAGTCACGGCTCGCATCAGGCGTACTATATGCCCGTCAGCAATGATGTTGCGAGGTCTTGGAGGTTCGGGTCCGACATACTCAGGATGCTCTTGTCCATACCCGTCCGTGAAGCGATCTCGCTGGCCGTCATCGGAGCTCCGCCCTTGGGGATGGCGTGGAAGACCCCGGCCGCTAGAAGAGTTCGTAGCGCTCCCACTTTGACGATCTATTCGAGGCTCACTCATTGTCATTCAGATGCCATGCGAAACAGAGACGGTGCTCACTAACCTCCTCGAAAGAAGACAGCGCCGAGGGCACAGGGCCGCGGACGGTTTGGATCAGGCTGGAGGCCTTCCTCTGCAGGTCGAGCTTGGTCTCATCGCCGGCGGTATCGCCATTCAGGAAGCGCTGGGCTGCGACAACTATCGCGTCAACATCTTTTTGCACGGCCAGCCGCTGCGCGTCAGTCTTGTCGGTGATCGTCATGATAGTGCAGGATCCCCGTAACTCCGATTGTGTATCTGGTGTCAATAAGCCACAGCGAAGTTACAACATGTTGTAACTAGGAAATGAACTTGCTTGTTGATTTTGAATTTGACATCATGGTTGAGCTGGCTCGAAAACAGGGATACGGCCCGCGAGTCATGGTCCCAACCCCTAGCATTTGCTTGAAGTTCAAGCAACAAAGAGAATTTGCCACCTTCTCATCGGGATTTGAATCCATCAGTCTATCTTCATGATTGAGCCGAGTGCAAAACAGGGCTGAGCCCCGCGGGCTACCGTCCCATCTTCTGGCCTTGCTTTTACCGGTCAACCTACGGAGGAGTGAGACATGGAATACTCGTGGCTTGTCGTCAAATCTGCCCTATTGCGGTTGCTCGCGTTCACCACATACAACATTCCACCATGGGGGGGAGAAAGGACATGTCCAAGACCGACTCTGTATACGACTAGCCTGGAAGCCACATAGGATCTCAGGTGATTTCGATTGCAACTAAACTGTAATTGTTCTTGGTAGATAGAGTAAGATGAACATGCAGGCTACCCAATCTTCCCTTCGAATTGTCAAGCCCCTTTTCCTCACACAGCCCAGCTCATTGTGCCCTCCGAGGGACGGACCGGAGTGCTCGGTGCACAACCACGCTGCTTGGTGCTTGGGGTCGTATGCCTGCATGCTACTGTGTATTTCGGCACTGTTTCTGCAGGCATACCTACCCAATATTCTCCGTTTCTTCACGGCTGACTCGCATACTCCAGCAGACTTGCAGAACCTGTTTCACTGTTGCTCGTGTGTTGCTCGCCCGGATAACCCTGCAGCTCCTTGCCTGGATGGAAATCATCTCGCTCGCAGGACCCTCCTCGGTTGCATGGCTCCTTGCTTGACAGAAGTCTTGCGCCATGCCTTGCCTGGAAGATTCATCTTCCTTGTCTAGATCCTCCGTGGCGCGGTCTCACGCGTTGATGGACTAATATGCAGTTGACTGTGATAGATAATGGTCACGTGGTCACACTGCGGCGTGCTGTGCTTCGCATGTCTTCACCACAAATCGATCCGGACCTCGTCCCTGAAGATTCCAGATGATCGCTTACCTGGACTGAAGAACAAGCGCTAGTACGGTGTGAAGCGGATACACAGCTTGTTACTGTACCTTGATCATATGACACATTTTGACCATACACGAGGGCTAATCTGATGATAACATATTATGTCTATGAAATGGTGGCAGCGTCAATGCAGAAGAATTGTACGTAGCTTATCCAGGCTATCGGATCCATCCATCTCAGATCGTCTATTCACATAGTGCTCCCAGGAATTATGATCCAGTCTGGTATCTGGGCCAATGCGGGGATATGTAGATATAGTAGGAGTGCTAGGTAGGTCGGAGAGTGATCCTCCTTTAGAGAAGGCGGTGAAGGCTCGCGACCTTCTCGATCTCTCTCTCTCTCCATCGTCATGTCGCTGTACACACGCCAGCAATTTAAGCGAATCTCATCATTTCTCTCATCATTTCATTTGTGACCCTACTTCGGAGATATGAGAAGATACACACCCCAGCACCTCCTTTTTAGTCAATCCCAAAATCACCATGCTAGACTGAGTTGAGAATAGGAGCTTTCATTCCGAACGAAGCCCAGGACAACCCCCCCCCCACCCCCGACTGAGATGGAATGAAATAGTCATGACTGTGGTCCTCAACTCGATGACACAGACACATTCTCGAAAGAGATTACAGAGCCTCCAAGATGATCGCTTGCTCAGCAACCTTGAACCATGCATCCCCACGTTTCTGAGCCTCTCGGCCGTCCGTGTCCGCGGCGGACTTCTCCGGCGACCGGAGACGATAATGCTCGACCGTGTACGCCACCAACACCTTGAGGATCGTATCCGCCAACGCCTGGGCGATACACTGGCGCGGCCCGAAGCCAAAGCGCCAGAACCGGTAGCGGAAAGTCGCGCGGGATTCGGCCAGGAACCGTCGCGGCCGGAAGCTCGTCGGGTCCGGGCCCCAGGACTCATCGCGGATGTTCAGAGCATTCGTATCGACCACCATGTAGCTGCCCTGGGGGATGCGGTATCCCCCGACGTCGCGTGCTGTAGGAATCGACTGAGCGTACGTGTAATTCGTCACCGGCCGCAGTCGCGCCGACTCGTTGATGCAGCTCGCCAGCAGCGTGGAGTGGCTGGCGATGTACCGCTCCCACGCTCCTGCGGAGTCGTCCGACCGTACGTCCATGATCTCCCTGCGGAGTTGCTCCTGAATGGCGGAGTCGTCGGCCAGGAAGGCCGGGATCCAGGAGAAGCTGCCGATCGTGACGTCGATATTCGCGAAGAGCGCCTCGTCGAGAGTATGCATCAACTCCGTGGGCGTGAGCTGGCCGCGCTCGACCGCGGCATAGAGAGGTACGATTGCGCATGCGGCGCCCTGGCCGCTGGCTTGGGCGCGTTGGTATGCTTGCCGGTTGAATGCCGCCCACCGCTCGTGGAAGACACGCAACTTGGCCCGGATCGTCGGCGAGAAGAGTTTCGTGAAGGAGAAGAGCGACAGTCCGCCCTTAAAGGCATACTGGAAGACGTCGGTCCGCAGTTCGGTGATGGCGAGGAGTTCCTGCACCATGTCCGGAGGCAGCTCTCCGTACAGGAGATCACCGATCACCCAGAAAGGCAGAAGCTTGAGATCCTCGGCAGGCTTCAGACGCCACGACTCTCCGGCTTGATAGTCCCCGTCTAGCTCGTTGAATTGTCGAGCCACTCGTGACTGCACCAACGGAACGTAGGTGGTGGCCTTCTGAGTAAATGGAGGCGAGACCACCGCATGGACACGTTTCCAGTGCCCCTGGCTGATGAGGCCCACCCCGTCTCCAACCAGATCGCCCATCACCCAGCCCCCATTCAGGTTTGAGGCTTTCAGGTGATCTCCAGAGTCCCTGAAGACCGTTTTAATCTCCTCCGCCCGCGTTAGAATGCTGGCGAGGATTAGCACGGACCAATAGCTGCGGAACCGGACACGTACATCTCAGGCGTCAGGCCAACCCAGATGCGATAGACCGGTCCATACTTCTCCGCCCATCGACGAGAGACCCTTTCGTATTCGAGAAACTTGAGGCTCCCTCCACCGTCGGGAAATCGGTATGGACATGTCGGAATCGAGGTCCGGCCGTCTGCCGAATGGATTGGATACCACCATAACAAGAAACACTGTAAATTAGGACTGGATTCCACAAAGACACCGGTGGAACAACACTCACATTGATCACATAGGAGATGAATCGATTGGGCCAGGTGTTTGGCGTGAATGCGCGCCAGAACGCCAGTAAGACCGCGGCCAGACCAAACTGGATGGTCAGAGCAATTTGGCTGACCATCATGTGAATCTGCTTGCTGGATGATCCGGACACCGGTTACCCAGGGGGTCAAAAATCCAGAGACGAGGCGAGCCTGGACCACATAAGTTCAAATGACGTGCACTCAGCTCACTGACCGACTGGTTGATTGTGTGGCCGAGGAGAAATCCCTGACATCGATGCAATTTCCTCATCAGTGCTGAACATGTGGTGACGGCCATGTAAGGGTCGGGTCGCAAGTGGAGTTGTCTTGGTCTCGGATACGCCGATCTCCAGGCATGGACAGCGGTATGTAGGCATCCAGTGGGGGTTATTCTATATTCGGTCGCGCAAGGGTGATGTCTCTCAACCCCTGACTCGCCGGGCTGCCTCTTGGTCATTCTGCAAAAATGTCCAGGGCAGCGCAAGCAGGACTGGTAATGATATCATCACCTTCAAAGCAATACCACGATCGTGGTCACGGTTGAATACTATATTCTCCAAGGCAGAGGCCCTGCCGCTCCCCTCAATCTCTTGATCTGTCTATACACGATAGAGCGGGCTCACCATGAACTTGTGTCTTGATCGTCATGTTATATCTTTTCCTCTAGATGAGGAATTGCTAGCGAGGTGGAGCGCGAGTGGGACATCTACGCCACCAGCGCATCCGCTCAAGGCAGCATGGGCGCTGTTACTTTCCCGAGTCTCGGGGTTACCAAGAAGCAAATTCGGAGTCATCGAGACTCCGATGACTTCGGTCGTTGATCCAAAGATCAATCCCACGAGCTCGGAGCTACCGCATGTAGAGACCTGGGCGATATCCGAAAATGCCGACATTGCTCTGCGGGATGCAGCCGAGGAGAGCACCGAGTGTCTCGTCGAAGCCGAGGCCACCTCTGCGATCATCATCAGCTGGGACGGTGAAACAGCCCTTGTAAGTGGAGAATGAGACTGTCTTCATCGTGCCAGGCACTAATGGCCTCCGAGTTACCATCGACCTTTCAAACGGTTGTGCTTTTGAATTGCGGCCTGTCACCGGCTCAAATGTACATGAGTTTCTCGCGAGAGTTCCTCACAATAAGCATGGCCTGGGCACAATTGGCTTCTTGTGTTCGGCTCCTGGAGCAAATGATCTTGACTCCCGACTTGCCGCTCTCCAAGGTAGACTTTCTCGGCTCCTACGGCGAGAAGACGATTCAGCAATGGAACGATCCTTATTCCCTGTCCAGACCGAATGTTTGTATCCACACATTGATCCAGGAACATTGTCACAGTCAGCCTGAGGCGGAAGCTCTATGTGCCTGGGATGGCTCCGTCACATACGCCGAATTGGATCGGCTATCGCTAGCAATCAGCATTCTGCTGCAGACCCATGGAGTCGGCCCTGAGACGATTGTGCCACTTCTCTTTGAAAAGTCCCAATGGACCGCGATCGCTATTTTGGGGGTGCTGCGGGCAGGTGGCGCTTTTGTTCTGTTGGATCCTTCCCACCCGGTCCATCGTCTGGAGGAAATCTGTATCGAAGTGGAGGCAACAGTTGTCCTCACCTCTCGTTCACTGCACGAACTGGGCGGCCAAGTACATCGGAAAGCAATTGCAGTCCCGAAAGCCGATATTGAGGTGGATGAATCAAACCGCCACCGGGCCTTAGTCGTTAATCCATCCAATGCTGCTTATATCGCCTTCACTTCAGGATCGACTGGGAAGCCCAAGGGAATCGTGATCGAGCACCGGTCCTTCTGTGCGAATGCCCTAGCCCAGAATGCGGTCCAGAATCTGAGCTCCCGGACTCGTGCTTTTCAGTTTGCCGCCCACGCCTTTGATAGCAGTATTCTGGAGATGCTCATGACGCTCATAGCCGGGGGGTGTGTCTGTATACCCTCGGAGGAACAGCGTCTGAATGGACTGCCGAACGCGATCAACACCCTCCAGGCCAACTGGCTGGAATTAACGCCGTCTGTGGCACGTTTCCTCCAACCTGATCTGATACCGGGGGTCAAGTCACTGCTACTCGTCGGTGAGCCAATGTCACGCAAGGATGTGAGCCAATGGGCCGATAGGGTCCAACTTTTGAATGCCTATGGCCCTGCTGAGTGCAGCGTGGTAACCACGATCCAGCCCCGCGTGAAGGCAAATGACCCGCAGAGCATCGGGCGCTCCTACAGCGGTCACTGCTGGATCGTGAATCCTCAAGATCATGACCAGCTGGAGCCTCTGGGTGCCGTGGGGGAGTTGATTGTCAGTGGGCCGATCGTGGCCCGAGGCTATCTCAATTACCCGCGGCAGACTTCATTCATCAGCACGCCCCGTTGGGCGACCCGGTTCGGCGTCCCCGAAGATGAGCGGTTCTACAGGACTGGAGATCTTGCTCGTTATAATGTGGATGATGGGACGCTGCAATACATCGGGCGGAAAGACCGGGAGGTCAAAATCCATGGCCAGCGCATTGACCTGCAAGAAATCGAATATCTTGCGTCTCAGTACCAGAATGAAGTGGCCGCAGTCGTTGATGTGATTCAGCTTGGGGATAGCAGCGCAGGCAAGCTTTTGACGATCTTCTTGGCATACGCAGATACAGACCTTTGTTCTGACAGCTGCAAGGGTCAGGTTGTCAGTGCAGATCCCGCCATGCGTTCTGTGTCTGTGGGCATGAAAGGCTGGCTCCAAGACCGTCTGCCCCCATATATGATTCCTACCAAATACGTCTGGGTGACTAGATTCCCTTTGACGCGAACGGGAAAGCTCGATCGACGGGCATTGATAGATTTGGGAACAGCAGCGACCCGCGCACGAACACACAATCCAGAAACAGAGTCGTCAACCATGGATAGCCACGAGGATGCTGACTTCGACCCCGATATGCTATTGAAAGAGGACCTTATCCGTTCACTATTTGCTGAGGTGCTGGACTGTCCTGGACAGGTCATCAGTATACATGATGACTTTTATGAACTGGGAGGAAACTCGCTCGCCGCGATTGAACTTGTCGCTCGCGCGCGCAGTCGAGGACTAGAGGTCACAGTTGCAGAAGTCATCCGTTCTCAAACCGCCCATAAGATTGCCAGGTCCTCCTTGGAGACTGCAGAAAGCCCCGAAATTCCACCTTTTGCTCTGCTGGGAAACCATGACAGAGAAGAGATTCTATCGACTGCCGTCGTCCAGTGTCAGGTCATGCCCAGCCAGATCGAGGATATATACCCGTGCACCCCTTTACAAGAAGGTCTCATGTCGCTGTCAATCAAAAGGCCGGGGGCCTTCATCGGTACATACCAATTCTCATTACCTTCTTCGACGAGCGTGACTCAGCTGCGTGCCGCATGGGAACGGCTTTGGGTCGCACATCCAATACTACGGACTCGGATCGTCTCGGCGAAAGATGGAACCATGATGCAGGTCGTCATAAAAGAAGATCTCCTTTGTAGGGAAGGACTATGCGCCGACGATGTCCGGAGATCAATGGGCTTCGGAAGTTCACTCGCACGTTTGACAATTCAGCAACTCAATACCCCTGTTCTGTTTATTCTCACGATTCACCACGCTATCTTTGATGGATGGTCGTACGTACAGCTGCTCGAGGACCTGCACAGTTTTTATCAAGGCCAGTTACCACAACCGCGGCCCGCATTCACTAAATACATCCAATATCTTGCGACATCGGATTCGCACATGAGCCGTTCTTTCTGGAAGGACGAGCTCAAAAATTACCAGTCCCCAGTGTTCCCTTCATCCTTGTCCCGGCGGCCATCAACCTTACCTCAGTGGCTTGTCAAAAGCCATCAGCTTTCCTTAGCCGGCCTTGATATCAATTGGAAGCTCGCAAACCAAATCAAGCTGGCATGGGCATTGGTCGTATCCTCCCAATCAAACTCCGACGATGTCATATACGGGCTGACTGTTACTGGCCGAAACGCTCCGGTTTCTGGGATTGATCGTATCACAGGTCCGACATTCACCACATTCCCATTCCGAACACAGCTGAACCAGAAGCTATCTGTCCAACAAACGTTAGCTGAACTGCAAGAACATGATGTATCCCTCATGCCATATGAGCATACGGGCCTCAAGAATATTGCGGAGTCAAGCCCAGAGGCAGCTTGGGCTTGCGGCTTTCAGAACCTTCTGACCGTCCGACTTCGCTCATCTCAGAGTACATCCTCAGCCTTCCTCGACTTACCTGAGAATGAAGCCGAAGACCTGAATTTTGCATCTTATCCTCTATCAATCGTGGTCCAACAGAAGGACAGTCTGCTGAAGATCAAAGCCTTCTATGACGGGGAAATTCTGACTTCCAGTGTTGTCCAGGACCTCCTCGATGACTTCGAAACCTTCCTGCAGCACGTCATCCAGCAGCCTCAATCCATCATCGGCGATCTGAAAAGCCTTATGTCTCAGCGATGGCAGCAGGTGGCTGAGATCAATACAGAAACTTATGATCACCCGTCGCCGAGGTGCCTTCACGACGCTATCCAGGGGCATGGTGTCACGCAGCCAGAATGGGAAGCTGTGTGCGCATGGGATGGCTCCCTGACGTACGAGGAGCTAATTACCATGGGACGTACTCTCGCAGGTCATCTTCAAGTCTCGGGATCAGGTCCTGGGACGATTATCGGGATTTGTCTGAGGCGCACGAGGTTATTTCCCGTCGCGATTCTCGGCGTTTTGATGTCTGGAGCTGCTATGGTGTTGCTGGAGCCAGATTTCCCGCCGCAGCGTTTGAACGGGATTCTGAACGACGTGGACGCGCAGTTTGTCATCTGCTCTCCGGGGTTACAGGAGAAGTTCGAGTGCAAAACCAAAACCACAAGGCAGATTATCCCCTTCGCATGGGATCTGGGAGAATGGAAGAGTTGCGATTCTTGGCTCCCACCACCGGTCAGCCCTAGCGATCCAATGTATGTTGCCTTTACCTCCGGATCGACCGGTACCCCCAAAGGGGTGGTTATAGAACATGGGATGGTCTACTCGACGATCCATGCCCACAAAGACGCTATCGGCGCAGCAAAGTCGTCCCGGTGCTTGCTTTTCGCCTCGCCGGCGTTCGACATCTGTCTGGCAGAAATATTCTTCATGCTTGTCACTGGAGGCTGCGTCTGTATTCCCTCCGAGAGCCAGCGCATGAATAGCCTGGGTGAGACCATGTCGGCCATGAGGGTGAATATGGCCATGTTGACCCCATCGGTGGCCCGGACCCTCTCACCGGAGAAGGTGCCATCTCTCCAGACACTGATCCTCGGAGGAGAGTCCCCCTCGGCGTCGGACCTGGCAACATGGGCCCCACGGGTACGTCTGCATCAGTCATACGGACCGGCGGAGTGCACCATGTACGCGTCGACGACACCTCGTTTGGCCCCCAATTCCGTTCTCAACAATGTGGGATCCTCTCTGAATGCGACTTATTGGATCGTCAACCCGGAAGATCACAATGAGCTTATGCCTGTTGGCTCAATGGGAGAGTTGCTGATTGGCGGTCCTCTTGTTGGCCGGGGCTATATCAACCGACCTAAAGAGTCCGCAGCCGCCTTCATTCAGGATCCGGCCTGGAGTCAGCAAATCCCTGCTCTGTTGGGCTCGAGACTGTACAAGACTGGAGACCTTGCTATCTTGAACCGGGACAAATCCTTGCTTCTGATTGGTAGAAAGGATACCCAGGTAAAGCTCCACGGACAACGCATTGAGCTGCACGAGGTTGAGCGTTGTGCCGAGGGCTTCGGACACGATCTTGCAGTGATAGTTGAGTTGGTGGAAATTCAGAGCGTTCAGAGATCGAGTCTGGTCGCGTTCGCCTACAATCCAGTCACGGTGGAGAGAACACTAGCTATGACCCCAGCTCTCGGCGACGATCAGATGCCATTCTTACCCCCGTCAGCAGACAATCGACAACTCTTTGCGGGCCTCCGACAGCATCTCCAACAGCACCTAGCACCATTTATGGTACCGTCATTAATGCTAGAATTGTCGTGCCTGCCCCTAAGTCTAACCGGAAAGATCGACCGCAAGACACTTCGGCACGCTGCATCGATGCTTGACACGGAAACCCTGAGAATGCATCGGGGTGGTGTCGCTGGGTCGAAGACGGGACCAGTATCGCCCCAGGAGCAGTTTGTGCGTGGAAGCTTTGCCACCGCGTTGTCACTGGATGAGCAGACCATTGGGTTAGACGATAATTTCTTCGCTCTGGGCGGTGATTCCCTGAGCGCCATGCGGGTTTTGACCTTGTGTCGGCGGGGGGACATGAATATTTCCATGCATGAATTTCTCTCTCACGACACAGTTTCTTCGCTTTGCGCTTATGTTCGCAGCTACCAGGACCAGTGTCCAGATCCTGGTTTCCAGAAGGGCGTGACTCCGAAGAATCACTCGGAGAGCGAATCTAGTTCTGTCTATTCTCGCGATGTCGCTCACGACATCGAAATTATTCGATCTCAATTGACCTCGCTACAGTCGCATAACATCGAGGACATATATCCGTGCTCGGACGCTCACAACGGTATCTTGGAGTTGTATACATCCCAGTACACGAGTACGGCGATCTTCCAGATCCTCCCCGGCGGCTCACTGAGTGCGGTACAGGTGAGCAATGCCTGGAATCATCTTGTCAAGCGCCATGCAGCATTACGCACAATCCTCGTCGACGATCCCAAGGCCGTTGCAAAGAAGCTCCAGGTCGTTCTGCACCCAGGCACCCTGCAGGACCCGATTTGCGCATCCAGCAGCACGGCACTTGCTGATTTGAGAAGCTCACGACCTGTTCAGTCGTGGGACCTTTCGCCTCTGTATCGGCTTTTCATCAGGCAGGATGATGGCGGAGAGGTGTTCATGCGGCTGGAGACGGGTGGGGCACTAATCGATGCCTTTTCCATGTCGATTCTCATGAGGGAGCTTTGTCTCATCCTCGACGGGCAGCCGTTGCCATCTATCAGTGTTACGTACCGCCAATACCTGACCCACCTACAGCAGCAACGACCGTCGGCCAAGGCCTTGCAATACTGGTCGCACGTGCTGTATGACTCTCAGCCATCACACCTCTCACGACGACCAGAGGAGACACCTTCGCCCTCTTCCCCCCCCTCGCCGCGCGCGCAGACCCGCCGTCTCTCGCCAGCCCAATTCCACGACCTCAACGCGTTCTGGAGGGCCCACCGCCTCACGATCACGAACATCTGTCAGCTGGCCTGGGCCTTGACGCTCGGCCAGTATACCAACACTCGCGAGGTCTGCTTCGGCACGGTCACGTCCGGCCGCGAGGACCTCCACCTCGACGTCTGGGACTCCGTGGGCTCCTTCTTCAACATCCTGCCCTGTCGCCTCGCCCTGGAAGCCAACATCGCGGTGGTGGAGGCCTTGAACCGGAACCAAGCGGAGATCCAACGACGAACCGAGCACCAGAACTGTTCCATGCCCGATATGATCCGCAGATTCCGGGCACAGTCAGACAATGATCTGGACCAGCAACTGTTCGATACGGTGTTGACCGTCCAAAACACCGTCTCGACCAACTCGCATCCCGCGCGCTCCCAAGACAAGGATACTGCAGCTGCGACTGCTACCAGAAACACCCAAGTCGAGCTCCTTGACCTGGAAGATCCCACCGAAGTGAGTAGCAATCCCTCCAGCCATGCGCCCATTCCCCACTCTGGAACATAAGCCCTCCACCAAATAACCGAACTCATGGACACTCCAAAAGCTAATCCCGTGACACAGTACGACTTCTGTCTCGCGGTTCACACCTCGCCGGCCCAGATCGAGATCGAGCTCCGCTACTGGACGTCCACCGCCTCGGAGAAGTACGCCTCGGAGATTCTAGCCCGCATGCTCGAGTCTCTCGACCTAATCGTTCGGAACCCGACGGAGCCGCTGCAGAAGATTCTTCGCGTGCAATCATAGTGTCTGCCCCACGTCTCTGGTCCAAATAACCAAAGGCCAGAAAGCAGGTTCTACAGTATCGTCGTTCAGAGGATTCTGGTCTGCAGTCTGCAGTCTGCGGCTCTGCGGTCTCGCTGGCCAGGCTCCGGGGGGCGGGCGGCGTGTTGATATCTAGCCCTGCCCAGATAGCCTTGTGTGTACGTAATCGAATGAATTCATACTTGTCCTGTCTTCCACACTTCTTATAAAGTCTTTTCGTGTACTCTGATCCCGGTCGTGGGCTACATAGAACACAGCTAAACACAAGAGTGACTCACTCATATATCATTGCAACGGACTTTCTATAGCCGCATCAAACCGAAAGAGCAGTCCCCTCCCCTGGATAAACTGACATAGCGAAGATACGTGCCCCGTCCAGCAATATACCATCCACAGCCGTACCAGGTGTGATCCTGAAGGCTCAGAAATATGCCATTCAAGCTATACGAGAGCCACCCCGGAGGAAAGCAGAGTCTAGCTGCTCTAGGCTCAGGTGGTGCGTGCCCCGTGAACGGACCAGTGCGTGCACCAAAGCTTGCACGAAGCCATGTCCTCGCGTGCCGGCGTACGAGTGACATGCCCGGCTGCGGGGTACGGGGTGTGGGGTGTGGGCTATGTCCGTACGCACTATGACGAGCGTGAGCGGAATGACCTGCCGAAACTATACGTTTCTGGAAGGGGAAGGAAGTGCTGGTAGGCGATGAAGCTGAGGGGACTGTTGACGGCTGCCGTTGTATTGCGAGGGTAGTTCGTTCCGGCCGGGGGAGAGTGAGTGGCATTTCCAGTGCGGGACGAGGAGGGATTAAGTTACAATACTTACTCCGGAGTTAGAGCATCTCCAAATGCATTTAGAGTCTTGTCTCCGAGATGAGAAGCTTCTCCCGTCAGGTGGAACCATGTCATAAGGGTCTTATCTCCCGAGGATCGCTTTTTCGTGCTCAATTGTTACGCTATCCCTCCTTTACCAGACTAATCAACCAGGATACTGTTTTGATTGTCCTCACCCACCCTACCACCCATCCCGTTACGAAAGTGTGGAACACCAGGTGATCGCTTGTAGAGCAATAGGAGGGCTGTGCCGGCAGTGAAATGGGAGAGGTGAGGGGGAGCTGAGCGGTGGTGATGGGTCCTGGGTTTTAAATTGTGTATAGAGGTCGAACATAGACTGGGCATGGAAAGAATTGTTAAATGCTAAACGCATTCCGTGTCATAATCTCGTTACTTCGTAGACACCGTGAGACATACTACAACCTAAGCCCCTCTAGGCAAGGATAGGCCAAATCTGCTCTCGCTTGGTCACATCCAACCACGTCGGGATGGACTCGCCGCGACTGGAGGTGATGTGCTCGTCTTGCTGCGTCCAGACCTCCTTCATGACATCGCGCGCCACGCGGAACCCTGCGAACCCGCACCGCGCTTCTCCCTTGTCTAACAGTTTCAGGACTTCGCTCCGTCGCTCGAGGGTGGTCGCTTCGCACCCCGCAATGAACAGCGGCCACGCGGTGCCCGGCCCGGTCTGTCCTGCTTCAGTCAACGCAGCATCGAATTTGCTGAGCGACGAAACGACCTTGTCGACGTGGCCTTCGAGGATCAGCGGGTGTACTTCGCGGATGCGACGGTAGAAGAAGATGACCAGCGCCGAGTTCAGCGCCTCGAGGAGGTACTCGTGCGCCTGAGAGCACACCTCCGAGAGATTCGGGGACGTGCTTGCACTCTCGACTTTGCGCGAAGCTAAAGCGCAGACCATATTCTCGAGCCGGGCGCTGCGACGGTGCAGCGCATCCCAGGCTTCGATGCTGGCTTGCTTCACCTGCGGCGTCCGCCGGGCCACCCGGAAGGTCTCCATCACGTTGGCCAGGCGTGTTGTTTGGGAGACGAGACTCAGCCAGGTCTCCGGGATGCCATAGATTTGATGATACAGAGTATCCGGGTAGCTGCGGGAGTCTTGGAGGTGGATGTCATGGAGACCGACGTCTTGGCTCTTGGGTTCGTTGATATTCAAGTCGCTGTCGGACGGGCCGCGGGCTAGACGGAGGAAGTCGTCCAATCGGGATGTCTGTTCGCTCGTGGTACTAGATTTGTTGATGCTGTCAGACTTCTCAGATCGGAACGAGCATTTCAAGGCGTTCATGAAATGCTCTGAAGGAGTATAGTCGTGTAGGGTGTAGGTGCTTTCGCCGATGATCCGGAGCCAAGTGTATACGTGGTGAAGGAGGCGGGCTTTCTGGGATATGCGTCGCTTAGACAGGCCCCGCAAGCGCAGTAGTCGCTCAGCGTCGACCATGTAGCATCTTGCGTCTTGCTGTTGGCCGCTGATAATCTACATGGCGTCAGTAAGATGCTGTCACTGTGGTTCGCAATTAATGCATGAAACTTACAGCAAATTCGGTCAAGGCACAGATGGCCATCAGCTGGTCTTTGTACTTGGCAGCTTTGGGTTGAATCTCATGTCTTAGTGATGTTTGCATATGGTCCTTGGCCATATTATATGCGTGCTCAGCAATCGGTTGCCAGTTCACCCGAGACTCTGATGTATTCATCGATGGATTAACACTCAGATGCAGCGCAGAACATGCCAGAAGGCAATATAGGTTCGCTAAGCGAGCATGGCTGATGTTCTGCGTCCCTAGAAAGGTCAAATCACTGTACGTCACCACTGCGGATGGCACATTCGTGATCTTCCACGGAGACTTTTGCTCGAGAGGAATGGCTGACATGCGAGAGATGACATGGTCTTGAAAATGTCGCAGCAGAAAGTGGGCATCAGCCAGCACATTGACCGGATCACTGGCCAGGGTCGAGGGTAGCTGCGGGATTAATGTCGATTGCGTTCCTTCCTGCTCCCCATTTGTATCGAGGATTGGATCTGTTGTTCCTACCGCACCACCATTGACAGCAGCCTGTGCATCTGGCTCGAGGAAAAGAGCATCACCAATATCAAAAGCTGTTGAGATCATAGAGTCTGGCATTTGAAGGTCGATACTGAAGAGATCCGACCATTGTAGCAGATCGTTCATGTAAGCAATCGACTCCTGTGACAGTGACGGGCTTACGACCGAGCTGGTTTCAACCAGGGGTGCTTGTATCGGCGGAGGGCTCACGACCTCCGTGGCCCTGGAACTTTGTTGCTGCGAGGCAGTCTCTTCATGCTTCGGACCCGATAGATCCAGCACAGAGAAAGGCCCGACCACGATATTTTCCTCGGTAAGTCGGTCTGAATCCCTGGCCCGGCTATCGATCTCCGCTAAGGAGGCATCGATAGACCCCGATACTAGTTCCGAGCTCAAGGCATCACTCATGGAAAGCCGTGACTGCTCTGAATTGAGTCATTAGAGGCCATCATGGAGATGAGGCAGAGTCAATCACCTGTGTAAAGAACACGTCTCGGGCCCAACTTAGCCGGATCTTTCTTGACTTTCCAGTCCCTCGTTCGCGGCGGCGATTGATGCTTGCGTGCTGCTACCCAGCGAATATCGTCAGTAAACCCCTCACATGTCACCCCGCTGGCCCGGCACATCTGGCACGAGGGTCTCCGTTGATCGCATTTGGCATGTCGGCGACGACAGGTCTTGCAGGCTCCCAAAGCGTGGGTGCGACGGGATCGGTTGCCTGATGCCTTGGACCCTGCCATGGGCATCGGAAGTGGTTGACAATCGTAGCGATGGTATAATTAAGAATGTTTGAGTATGAGACTCAGCTTTGATATCATGGGGAATATGGGGTAATGGAGAGGTTGTTGCTATATCAGGAAGCACGACAATCTGCAACCCCTCACTTTCCGCGGGATCTCTTTCCTTTTTCGCTGCAGTTCCTGTCGGAACGACTTGCTTCTTTGGGGTTAGTGGGGACGTCTGTCGATAGGGAAAAGAAATGGCGAAGACATTTACAGTTAAAGTGATGTGTGTTATGAATCAAGAAGAACATGCGAACAGAAGCCCAGGGCCAATCAAGAAAATACATTAAGAATTGCGATGATGGCTTGGGGACATATGTTTGATTTCTAATCAAAGCCTCGAAGCTACGCCAAGCCCGAGTCCTCTACTTCAGCCCTGACAGCAAGCGGAATCTCCTCTTCCAACGTATGTCGTTCGGGCACCCAGTTCAAGTACTGGGGAGCTCTTTGCGCCACCTGTTTCGCGTTCGTACCCAGAATAACTGCAGCATGGGGTGTGATGGAGTCCGCCTCGCTAGGGTCAACCTCCTTCACAGAAGCTGAGTCTGCAAGACCGAGTTTGTAGACCTCCTGTGCGATGCGCTGTGAGATCTCCGTGAAGGACTAGTTGCTGTTAGCGTCTGGGGTACGACACGAACAGTCAATCCACTCACCAGCATCTCGGTGTTCACCGGAAAGTATAGCCCATCCTCATTCCACAAGTCGCCGTCCGCATTCTCTAGCGCTTTCTCCACCAACTTGACGAAGATTTTGCTCAAGTCTGCAATGTGGATGTTGCTCCAGGTGCTCTCGCCCTTGCCCACCTGAACACCCTCCCGACGCTGCAGGTTTGCCCGCGCAAGCTCGGGAATTTGAATGCTTCGCTGCTTGACAGCGCCTCGGCCGCGACCATAGATAATTGGGCCGAAGATGAGAGCAGTCTTAGGTCGCGTGGCCGCCGGAAGCAAGTTGGCAACAAAGTTATCAACAATGCGCTTAGACGAGTAGCGTTTGATCAGCGCATGCACCTCCTCGGCGCCGTCGACGTCGCTGTAAATGCTGCTTGATGCCTGGCCGAAAGTGTTCCTTTCAATATCGGGCATGGAAAGAACGCTGGCGCCGGACATCTGAATCCAGTAGCCTGGTAATCACTATCAACTATTGCTCGCGTTTCAAATCGACCATCACTACTGACCAGGCTTCGTCCTAGCTTCTGCTGACAGACCACGTGCGATGGCTTCGACGCTCTTGATGTGGTTGGTGCTTGCGGCATCTATAGGGGGAGAATGTGGTTAGCAATATGATCGATGGAATTCAGAGAGAGCAAACTCACGGACGACAACGTCTGCTTGAGTGGCCTCCTTCTCAATGACAGCAGCAGCGTCTAGATCCCCCATCACCACACGCACGTTAGGGTAAGCAGCCTGGACTTTCTTCGCCTTCTCTTCGTCCCTCAAGAGGACACTGTAATCGCATTTGGGTAGAGCTGATCGAAGAGCGTGGAGGACTTCGCCGCCAATGTAGCCTGACGCACCAGTCCTGAAGAGTGGTGAGCATGATCTTGTGGGCTGTGGGGATGTTCGTTCTTACAGAAAGATCCTCGCCATAGTGAAGGGATTTGTGTCTGTTGCTGCGGTGTGAAACTCGATTCTCGATATGGTATTGTCAATGAGAGATGAGAGTGAAGGATGAGGGGAGAAGAAAGGACCCCGCGGTGTATGAGATGGACGGGGTCGAGTAGTGGGCCCGGATAGGAAGGTGGTCCCGGGGAAGACCTTCCTCGGCTGTAAAACAACTATATCGACGTGAAAGCAATCTCCCTCTATCCTAGACGATATCTCCGACCGGTGTTTGGAGATGCGGAATCTTGCATAGTAGATGCGCTGCGTCTTACTATGGCACTCTCATACCTTTTTGGGAAATCTCGTCCTAAAAAGTGTCATGCGCCAGTGTACTTCCCTCTCATATAACACCAACAAGATGCTGAATGCAACACCCATTCTCTGCGGTCTAGCCATTACTCTCTTACCATCACCTTCTCCTAGCCCGACTCCTTTTTCCCTTGAATATCTTGAGAATGGCCCACCGTGGAGTGAGCTATGACAAAAATGTCAGCTGCATCGCAGATCTCAAGGCTCTTGGGAGCCAGAACCTCCCCGTGATGGTCAGAGGTATGCTGCTGCACCGAGCATGGCCAGCACAAGTGCCTAGCTAACGCGCAATAGAGTACTATAATGAGGGCGCCATGGATCTTATCACGTACGTCCAATTCAATTGTCACGCCTACATCCCTAACACAACTTCAGACTGCGTGAGAATGAGGCGGCGTTCGACCGGTACAAAATCCGCCCGCGCATCTTGATCAACGTAGACAAGGTGGACACTAGTACTGAGATTCTTGGCACTAAGGTACAGCACTTTCTCCATTCTCTCAATTTGGGTGTGTCGTACCGATACTAAACTCCTGTGGGAACAGGTATCCCTCCCTATCGGATTCAGCCCAGCAGCGTCACACAAACTTGCGCACCCCGACGGCGAGCTGGCAACCTCACGCGCTGCTGCCAATCATAGCATCTGCATGGGTCTTTCCTCATATTCGAACTATTCGCTGGAGGATGTGGCCAGCCAGGGCCGCGGGAATCCATATGTGATGCAGATGTGTGTTTTGAGGGATCGGTCAATCACGCTGCAGCTGCTGCGCCGAGCCGAGAAGGCGGGCTACAAGGCGCTTTTCTTGTCGGTGGACGTGCCTGTTTTAGGTAAGCGGCTGAATGAGCACCGGAACAACTACACCCTGCCGGAGGATATGGAATGGCCGAATATCCTAAGTTGCGGGAGTGATACTTCCAACCGGACTGAGTACGGTAGGTTGAAAACTCGAATCACGGTGATGCCCGCGATTGTTGACTTGAGGTTGCGTTAGATCCGAGTTTAGACTGGGAAAGCACCATTCCCTGGCTCAGGGCAAACACAACGCTGCAAATTTGGTTGAAAGGAGGTAGGAACAAGTCTCAGCTGACTCGTGTGAGACAACCTCTGATGGACCTCTCCACAGTATATACCCCCGAAGACATTGAGCTCGCCATTCAATATGGCCTGGACGGCGTCGTCATCTCTAATCACGGGGGTCGCCAGCTCGACGGTGTCCCGGCCACTCTGGATGCTCTGCGAGAATGCGCACCGGTTGCCAAGGGTCGTATCCAGATCGCAATCGATGGAGGCATTCGACGCGGTTCCGACATTTTCAAGGCCATTGCTCTGGGCGCAGATTTCTGCTTCATCGGACGAATCCCGATCTGGGGTTTGGCGGTACGAATTCTTTTTCCATCTCTTGAGATGGCATTACTAATGACAAACCTCCAGTACGACGGCCAGAAAGGTGTGGAGCTGGCCATTCAGATCCTGCGCAACGAGCTAATGATCACGATGGCACTAGCTGGGTAAGGCTCCCGTTTATAAAGATTCGTTCCATTGCTGATTCGAGTAGATGCCGTTCGATTAAGGAGATCCAAAGGAGGCATTTGTCGATCCTCAAACCAGATGGCGTTCTTTCCAAGCTTTGAGAACAGAATCTTCTTTGTCCAGCCAGTCCGCCATTGAACAATTCGATATTTAGCAGTTTAGCCCAAATTTAAGACTTCTTCATTTCTGTGCATCATTATTCATCAAAGTAGCTTGAAAGCCAGGGAATGCAAGTTCACGTGTCCAAGCGCTTACCCCGCAGTACTTCACTGACCTCAACACAAATCAGTCAACAGCAACACGATGGCCACAGCACCGCCTATAATTGACTTTGGAGGTTCGAGGCCGATATCAGATGTGGATATTATGCATTACTGACAATGCTTCGTAGTTTGGAATGAAGCCGATCCAGAAAAGAAAGCAACCCTCGTCCGGCAGATCCGAGAAGCTTGCGAGAGACACGGATTCTTCCAGCTGGTCAACCATGGTATTCCCCTTGACATTCAACAGAATGTTCTCGAGCAAGCCCAAACCCTGTTCAGTCTCCCAGCTGAGGTGAAAGAGAAATACAGCATGGGTAGGCCGCTCATTGAATCATCGATTTGGCTTAAGCGACTAGGGGTAAGCTGACCCGTAATACGACTAGACATCGGCACACCGAACCTGGGGTACGAACACCTTCGCGCACAGAACTTCGAAAAACGAGGACCCGGCGACTTGAAAGAAGGATTTTACCTCTGCCGAGAGCTGGCCCCAGACCATCCTGCCGTGCAGGCTGGGAAGTTCTCGCAGGGTGCGAACAAATATCCGGAAGAAAGGAGATCTTCCGCATACTGGCATTGACATTAGATCTGCAAGAGGACTGGTTCGACGAGTTCTGCCGCGACTCAGCGACTATTCTGCGGCTGTTGCACTACCCGCCGCAGGAAACGGACGAGTCAAGCTTGGAGCGAGGTACGCAGAACCAACACCCCGACAAACAGCAGTACTGAGTCGCTTTTGCAGGCATCGGCGCGCATACGGATTTCGGCGGTCTCACTATCCTACTGCAAGACGATAAAGGCGGACTTCAGGTCTGGGACCGCGAGGCATCTCAATGGGCAGATGTTGTCCCTGTACCCGGCGCGTTGGTGGTCAACCTGGGGAACATGATGATGCGCTGGACGAACGATCGATATTTATCCAACCTCCACCGAGTGATCAATCGAAGTGGAGAGGAGCGATACAGTGCGCCGTTCTTCTTTTCAGGCAACCCGGACTTTCTGGTGGAGTGTATTCCGAGTTGCAAGGGGGAAACGGAGGCGGCCAAATATCCTCCCATCACGGTGCAAGAGTGGATGCTGGCGCGGTATGCAGACACGTACGGGAACTCGCAGCAGGTTGAGGCTATGGCGGAATTATCAAAAGATACGGGGAAGGCGATCGTCGTGGATCGGAACGTAGACTGAGCCTCATTTACTGGCATCGAGAGCGAGGGTGTGAGAGGTGCACGTGGACCATGCTGGTTCAGCTTCAACATGTGAGAGTGGATCTACCGGGCTCTCGTTTGTGGCCTCAGGCTAGTCTCTTGCAAATCGGAACTCAATTTTAGGTCGCCTCGATAAGCATGCAACTGAGATTCTTCATAGTAGATAGAAAAGCCAGTGTTCGTTTGATATCCGACCAGAACTTTGAGCGCACCTTGCAGGAACATGGTGCTGTGATCTGATTCTCGAATAATCTATATATCATCATTGCATGGTGGCCAGGCTGGGCAGCACCACAAAGCAACTCACACAGCTTGTGACAATACATGTGAAGCTGAGTCCGACTCATCGCAGTCCTGATAGTTTGAAGCCATGAGACCAGCAATGGACACGAACTGCTGCTGATCCTAGCTCGTGATAAGTTAGCGTTTTGATAAACACGAGTGCTTGCATTGCAGCTGAGGGAGGATGACTCGGTAAAGATCGGTCCGATGGAGATTTGCGAGTCGGCAATTTTGCCTCTTCACCCCTCCCCGTATTCAGGCACCAAGGCTGCAACGAAACTTGCCTCGGTACTTACTGCATTGGGCCGCGCCGACAGCCGACGGGTCTCGACCGAATAATCCCAACGCTGCTGGGCTTATTCTCGCTTCACCAACTTCCCCCCCGGAATCTGGCCTCTTTATAACGCCTCCCCCACCCCCTGTCCCCCAGATTCATTTCCACAGTTTCTTCCAACGGCTCTTCTTTCCCCCAGATTCATTCTATCTTACAATGCCATCTCCACCTCCCGATTGGGTTCAGGCCCTCAAGCCGGCCGACCCGCAGGGCTCGCACTTGCTTCAAGAGGAGCGTGCTCAGTCTAATGTCGCAGTGGACAAGCTCGGTGAGCTGCTTCACACGAAAGATTTCCTTGACCGTCAAGACAAAATCCTGTCTATCCTCAAGTCGGAGAAAGTCTTCGAGAAGTCCGACAACCACACCTTAGGCCGGACCGAGCGCATTCAACGGTCCCTGGCCAAGGCCAAGCGGTTGCATCAGCTGGCTGAGCAAAACCGCTGGTCGGACGCCGAATTCCACACTGCAAATGACTTGCTTTCAGAGCCTACGCCTTATGGTCTGCATGCCACTATGTTTCTGGTATGTCTGGACCAATTCTCTGCCCATCCCGGTCTGGCCGAGAACTAATTGGTACTTCTTTGCGCTAGGTCACCTTGCGGGAACAAGGCACGCCGGAACAACACAAGCTTTTCTACGAGCCGGCTCAAAATTACAAGATCCTGGGATGCTATGCGCAAACGGAGTTGGGTCACGGGTCTAATGTCCGTGGACTCGAGACCACCGCTACCTGGAACCCGGAGGACAAGACATTTACCATCCACTCCCCTACGCTGACTGCCTCCAAGTGGTGGATCGGCTCTCTGGGACGTACCGCCAATCACGCGGTAGTGATGGCGCAGCTCTACATCAAGGGCAAGAACTACGGTCCTCACCCTTTCGTGGTGCAGATCCGTGACATGGAGACGCATCAGCCTTTGGAGAACGTATACGTGGGTGATATCGGACCGAAATTCGGATACAAGTGAGTACCGACCGTCATTTGCATGTTTAACATTTATGCTGACTCTCCCAGCACGATGGACAATGGTTTCCTTCTGTTCAACAAGGTCAAGATCCCCCATGTGAATATGCTGGCTCGCTTCTGTCGCGTGGACCAGGCGACTAGCGAGTACCAGCGCCCGGCTTCTCCTTCCTTGGTTTACGGTACCATGACTTGGGTCCGTTCCAACATTGTCCTCCAAGCTGGTGGTGTCCTTGCTCGCGGTGTTACCATCGCCACCCGGTACTGCGCTGTGCGTAGACAGTTCCAGGATCGCGATGCTAAGAGCCATGAAGGAGAGAACCAGGTGCTTAATTACAAGATGGTCCAGATCCGTCTCCTTCCCTTGCTTGCGTCGATGTATGCCCTGCACTTCACCGGTCGGGGCATGCAGCGACTCTACGAGGAGAACCAGACCCGCATGAAGGCTGCCTCGGAGCCGGGACAGGATAAGCGTGGTGCTGGGCCTGAGCAGTTGAGGGCCGGAGCGGATTTGTTGGCCGATCTCCATGCTACCTCTTGCGGTCTCAAGGCATTGGCTAGTACGACGGCTGGTGAAGGTCTTGAGGTGTGCCGTCGTGCCTGCGGTGGTCACGGATACAGCAGCTTCAGCGGCATTGGGCCCTGGTACTCGGATTATCTGCCTACGCTCACCTGGGAAGGCGATAATTACATGTTGACGCAGCAGGTGGCGAGATACGTAAGTGACGTGATGTTTTCGATATGCCAAGACACTTCCGCTGACTGATTTAGCTTTTGAAATCTGCTCGCGCTGTTCTTGCTGGCAAGGGAACCGGCAACGACACCTCCCAGATCTTGCAGACCTACCTCAGCCGTCGTGACAAGGGCGCGTCGTTTGACATCCTCGGTAACGATGCCGACATTGTGGCTGCCTTTGCTTGGCGCACGGCTCACATGACCTTCGAGGCGCTCAAGCACCGGGACGTCGAGAAGCGCTCGTGGAACAGTCTTCTGGTCGACTTCTGGCGCTTGTCGACTGCTCACTCCCAGTACCTGGCTGTCAAGAACTTCTACGAGGCCGTCAACTCGAAGGAGGTGGCATCGGCCGTGGACGGAGCGACGACCGAGGTCCTGCAGAAGCTGTTCCGTCTGTACGCTCTGCACACCTTGGAGCGTGAGGCTTCCGAGTTCTTCTCGTCGAGCGCTGTCACGGTCCGCCAGATTGGCTTGGCACGGGAGAACGCGGTGATGAAGCTCCTGGATGAAATCCGGCCCCACGCGGTGCGGCTGGTGGATGCCTGGAAGATTCCGGACTGGCAGCTGGACAGCAGTCTGGGCAAGTATGATGGCGACGTCTACCCTGATCTGTTCCGCCGGGCCAGCCAGAACCCGGTCAACGATCTGGTGTTCGACCCCTATCCTTGGAACTCGGCTGTTCTGAAGAACAGCCCGCCCAAGAGCAAGCTATAAATTGACCTGGACATTTCATTATGGTTATAGGGTGGGTAGATATAGATCTAGAAAGTCTATAGACTAGAGGCTAGAGGTGCGGCGAATACATGTAAATATGAAACAAGAAGCTTTCAAACCGGTCGATCCTTGGTAGTAGTTAGTTACTACTCGAGTATGCCCCGTCTCGGGGAGGCTCCACTTTCTTCAACAATTGCCGTTGCCCGACAGAACGGATCACGGCTGAACAACATCCGTTGAAGATCTGCCTAGGCACTGCATCCCCAATCCAGGCCCAAATCCTTCGACTCTAACTCGGGTGCGCATTTCCCACCCTTCCGGACTGCACAACCCCAACATAAGCTTCTTCAGGTGACGTCAAACCATCCACCGTCTCCACCCTGCTTAATAATTACTTCTTTGGAGAGAGAGAGAAAAAAGTGAGGCCACAATGGGGTAATCCAAGCGGGGAGGGGGCGAGTAACTATTTATTGTGTGGCAGTGACAGCTGCCAGCAACTCAACGACTCGCCCATAACCGCATATTATTATCCCCTACAATGAAGCAGATCATCAACCTCCCCGGGCCCAGCTGCAAGCTGGTCGACTCCCCGATCCCGGAGATCAACGACGACCAGGTGCTCATCCGGGTGGTCGTGTCCGGGTCCAACCCGAAGGACTGGAAGGTGCCCGAGCTGGCGGGCAGTGACGACGAGACGTTCGGGGAGCGATACGCGCACATCAAGGACGGGGTGAACCAGGGCGACGACATCGCGGGCGTAGTCGAGAAGGTGGGCGGGAATGTGTTTGAGTTTAAGGTGTGTGCCCTCCATCTCCATCTTCCTAAAGCATTGTCCATCATGGTATGCCAGAAACGCAACTAACCAGCAAAACAGCCCGGAGACCGTGTGGGCGCCTTCCACGAAATGCTGGCCCCCGGCGGCTCGTACGCCGAATACGCCGTCGCCTGGAGCCACACCACCTTCCACATCCCGGCCAAGGTGTCTTTCGAGGGTGTGTACCCTGGCCCCCCCCTTCCTTGGGTCATACCCAAACCCATGGCAAACACAGACACACAAAAACTAACACACCAACAGAAGCAGCAACCATCCCCCTCGCCGCGCTCACCGCCATCGTCTCGCTCTACCACCACCACCGCCTCCCGCTCCCCTGGACGCCCCCAGCCCCAGCAGCTTCAGCCACCAAGCGCACCCCCCTCCTGATCTACGGCGGCAGCACCGCCGTCGGCGCCTTCGCCATCAAACTCGCCCGCCTCAGCAACATCCACCCCATCATCGCCATCGCCGGCCGCGGCGCCAGCTACATCTCCCGCTTCCTGGACCCGGCGCACGGCGACGCGATCGTCGACTACCGGGACGGCGCAGCCAAGACCATCGCAGGCGTGAAGGCCGCTCTCGCTACCGCATCCCCCTCCCAGGGTTCGGAACTGAAGCTAGAACACATCCTCGACACGATCGTCAGCGAGACCAGCTCCGAGGTCATCCGCAATGTGGTCGCGCCCGGCGGCCAGGTCAACTACGTCCTGCCCTGTCCGTACGACGTATCGCCCGGCGTGAAGACCAACACGTGGGTGAGCAGTGCGCACGAGGTGGGCGGCGCGGCGGACGCAAGGGATCTGTGCTTTGTGTTTTGTCGGTGGTTCGGAAGGGCGCTGGCCGAGGGCACGTTCGAGGGCCATCCGTGGGAGGTCCGCGAGAAGGGGTTGTTGGGGGTCGAGGACGCGATGCGGGATTTGCGGGATGGGAAGGCCAGTGCGGTGAAGTATGTGTTCCGGGTGGGGGAGACGCCCGGTTTGAAGGATTAGGGGCTTGATTTGTGAAGGGGGTAAGATGCGCTGTACAGTACTTGGTTGCGTTGGGTTTGGTGTTGGATTTCGTTTATCATCGCAGTCGTGTTGGTAAATATAGATGGTTGTGTTTTAGACTAGCCTATGGGAATGTAGAGAGAATAGAGCTGTGGATGTGAGAGTCTGTCGGTGATCCCCGGTGGTGGTGTCGGTTTGAAGGGATGAGAACTTGGGAACTATGATTCTGGCGACACCTACTGTTCTTGTTTGATGACAAGACGGAAATAGGAGAGTTCAGAAATTCTCATATTGATTCTTGACAGCAACTGTATGTTCAACGCTCGTTTATGTACAATCTATAACACATTACATGTCAAAAATCGACGGCTTGTACACCGACGGGTCGATGTACGGAGTACCGCCACGTCTCGTGAAGCCCCAACGGATCTGACTGGCCATGGAGATCTCCACATCCAGGTGCTGAGCGAAGGTCCAGGCCAAGCCAGGGTCCTTCTGGAATCCACGGCCAACGAGGATCACATCAATGCCGTCCTTCTCCATGATTTCCTCGGCCTGACGACCGTTGGTGATAGCACCAACCGCCGACACAAGCAGCTTGTCACCAACAGCCTTCTTGACCGCAGCGGCGAAAGGAACCTGGAAACCGGGGCTGGACTTCACCTTTTGGGCAGCGTGCACACCGCCGGAGCTGATGTCGATCAGATCGACGGCGCCCTGCTTGACCAGCTCCTGGGCAAACTGGATGGTGCTGTCGTTGTTCCAGCTCTGCTCGGGAAGGACCTCCTCCAGCCAGTCGGAAGCAGAGATGCGGAGGAAGATGGGCATGTTGGGGCCGACCGTGTCACGGGTCAGCTGGGCAATCTCCAAGGGGAGGCGGATGCGGTTCTCGAAAGAGCCACCGTACTCGTCGGTGCGGTTGTTGGCAGCGGGGGACAGGAAAGACGAGAGAAGGTATCCGTGGGCGTTGTGGATCTCGATGAAGTCAACCCCGACCGCAAGCGCGCGCTTAACGGCGGCAACCCAGTCGTTCTTGAACTGGACGATGTCGTCCTTGGTCATCGCCTTGGGCTGGGGGAAGGAGTCGGCAAAGGCGATGTCGCTGGGTCCCTTGACGTTGTCCGGCCACCCGCCGACCTTCTCGGTGGCTACTACGGCGGTCGAGATCCAAGGAGCAACGGTGCTGGCCTTGCGTCCGGCGTGGGCCAACTGCACTCCGATCTTCTGGTTCTGGCTGTGCACGAATTCAACGACCTGGCGCATGGGCTCGATCTGCGAGTCCTTCCATAAACCCACGTCCTGCGGGGTAATGCGACCCTCGGGCTGCACGGCAGTCGCCTCGATCATCATCAATCCGGGACCCCGCTGGGCGATCGAACCCAGGTGGGCAATGTGATAGGGGGTCATGTGGCCATCCTGGGCACTGTATTGGCAGAGGGGAGCAAGCTAGCGATTGCAGAGTCAGCTCATTATCATCAAGTGCATACAGAGAGAGAACTTACACCGAGGCGGTTTTGGAAAGTAAGACCGCGGATGGTCAGAGGCTGATAGAGCTTGGGGACCGGCTTGCCGCTAGTCTGAGGATTGGCTGCCGTACCTGCGGGAGGATCCTGAGCGGGGGTGAAGTAGGAGATGCCCGGAGCGGGCGCGATATCAACGTCGGGGATAGACATGGTGAGGATGTGTAAAATGTCTTGGAATATGCCACACTGAGACTGATAAGGGCCTGACCGAACGACCAGCGACCTTTATACGGCCTGGATAGAATCCGTTGGAAACATGATTTGAAATCCAGAGTGGAGATGTTCAACCGCTCGAAATTCGGCATCCAAAGAGCTGGTGGAGCAGACCCAACTTGCCGAACATTCTTCATCCAGGGCGGGCCCCCTTGATCACCTCCCTTTTTGTATAAGTCTCCGTCCCGAATGTGGCTAAAATCAGGGCACATCATGGTTGTGCAGGTTTGTCAGCAGCACAATTTGTGCAATCAGACCAGAAAGTGTGGGGCTCTGGCCGCGTATCCGTCAATGGCGTCGAGTGCCTGGAAAGCCTCTGATGCAAAGTTTGCCCGAGGCAAAAGTATCTTCCAAGGTGGGCTCCACCAGTGGCACCAGTCGGCTTCACTCATATCAGATCACTGGTACAATCCAGCAATTTCGAGGCAGGGCAACTGGATTTGGGGACAGGATAAGCAAGGTTGGTGGAAGCCGTTTCATGCATTGAAAATGTCTCTTAAGCAGTGGTTAGAGTGGGCCTGCAGCATTGCACCGTGAGAATCAATTCAACGATTGGCAAATCAAGTCAAGTAAATCTGCTTACTGTTGATCGAAAATGACGGAACTACATAGTACCTTGACAGCAGATCATGCCATGTCAAGAACCCGCAAATCGTATTGACGGAGAGGGGAGGATGATGCATCCGATGGATTTGAGAAAGCAGTAAGTATAAGGGAGAAAAAGATGTCACATGATCGACAGGCGGCGTGACTACCGCGGGGCGGGGCTGCCCATCACATCTACCACATCTACTACTTACTCACTCTTACTCGGTCATGCCTTATCAACAATCATTATTCTGTTCGACTCTCGTCCTCCTCTGTCTCTAATCTAGTTACTTCTCTTGAATATCGGCATTTTTCCACAGCCTTCTGGCTCCTCTCTCTTGTATTTGCAAGGCAGGAATCCTATCTCAACCAAATATGATACACTTCTGACAATGGCCTCCACAATCTCCTCCCGCTCAAAGACTGGCTCATGAGAACCATCCACCACATTGCTCGCAAACTGCCACTGGTTGTCTTCAAACCACTGCAGCACAGGAAGAAATGGATGGTCGGATCTAGAACTGACGTCTGAGCTTAGTGCGCGCATCCACTCGTCGTGTAGCATGGTCTTCACCGTAATCCCCGTCTCCCGCTGCAGTACCGCACACAGCTCACCTAGCGTGAGCCCATCCCAGCAGTCGACGTCACTTTTAGACTGGGGTGCCCTTCTAGTTGTGCTCTCGACTACCAATCGTGCAATCTGATCAACACCAGCTACAGGAATGTGCGCGTCGGTCAAATCCTCGCTGATCGCGCCAAGACTGAGAATGCTGGACGCAAGCCGCCACAGAAAGTCCTCCGTATGAGCGACACCCTCGGTCCTGGTTCCAACAATATAGCCGGGTTGAATCGTCTGCGCGGTTGGAAGATATGGGTCCTCCAGCCTGTAGACGTTGTCGTTGTACTGCTCCACTAACAGCCTCGACAACATCTTGGTCTGATCATATCCACTGGCATGCTCAAGCTTCCTCGCGATGTCTTTTTTCGATTCATCCGCTGCTGGAAGATACCCGCCTGAAACATAGGTCAGAGCACATGGGCTGGATCGCATCGCCACAGCAGAAAGAACCTCCACGGTACTGTCGACATTAGTCGGTCGGAGACTCTCATAAGAGTCAAGCCAGTTGACTCTCGCTCCGCTGTGGATAATGCCATCAATTCGCGTCTCGCTCAACTCTCCAGTGAGGCACTTCCATTTTTCTGCAGACAGCCCCAGTTTTTTCTTGCTCAAATCTCCAAGCCAGATCTCAACACGCGGGTCCAGACTTCCCGTCCACCAGTCACCGATCTCAGCATGATATTGGATCTTTTGCTCGGCTTCGGATATCTCTTTTGCCCGGACTAACCCTATGATATGTCCGACATTGGGATCCGCTAGTAGACAGCGCAGCACTTGACTTCCAAGGAACCCGGTAATTGATGTCACAAATATGGTCTTCTTGGTGTGGTGAGGCGCCAAGTTTATTTGCGGTAGGATATGCTTTAGCTCGTCGAGGATATCCACTGCCGTCTCATTGTCAGCCGCTCCGGCGTTACTATGGAATAATTCTTCAAGTCGCCCGATTGTCTATCCTGGTTCCTGCAGTCTTTCAACCCTGATGTCCATTCCCCAGTCTCGTCGCATGAGCCCGGTGAGTTGCGCCATTTCAACGGAATTAAGCCCAACACTTGAGACCGGAAAGTCATGATCTCGGAGACACTCGGCGACAGGATCCTGTCTGGCTTCTAATATATCTGCGACTATGTTGCTAAGCTTGACGGCAAACTCTCTTTTCGGATCGATCTTCTCCCACTGTGTCGTGGAAGAGGCTCCTGGTCTGTGCGCAACTAACTCTGTGCCGTTCACTCGAGAGATTGATGCACGCAAACGCTGTCTATCCTTCTTTTTCGACTCAGTCAATGGGATTGACCCGATGGGTATAAAAACCGTGGGTATCATATACGAAGGCAATTGTCCTTTCAGTGCCGCATGCATGTCGTCAGCCAACGACGGAATGATATCGTGCGGAGTCTCGACGTAAGCCATAATCTCCTGATTCTCTTCTTTCCCGTCAACGCTGGCCAGGACGACTGCAGCTTTACGCGGAGCAATCACGGATTCAATGACTCTCTCGATCTCAGTCAGCTCAACACGCATGCCGCGGATTTTAACGAAGCCGCTCTCGCGACCAATAAAGATGGCATCGCCCTCAGCATCGAGCTTAGCAAGATCACCGGTTCTATACATTGGAAACCCTGCGGTGTCTTGGAAGTGAGCATACCACTTCGGAGTTTCAATGAATGCTGATGAAGTCTGGTCTGGTTCGTCCAGGTAACCCTTCCCGATATATGGAGACTGTATGAGTAGCTCGCCTATAGCGCCGATGGGGAGTAACCTTTCCACGTTGTCTGGATCCACAACCCAGCAATTGGCTCGGATGCCTCTCCCAATACTCTGAGGGTGATCGCCTGACTTCATGCCGGTCTTGATCGTATCCCACACGGATGTTTCTGTGGTGCCGTATAGGTTATTGAGCGTGACGTGTCGAGACCAATTGCGAAGAATGTTTGAGCTTGGCGCATCGCCTCCGATGGAAATTTCTCTGAGCGAAGGCAAGCTTGCTGGCTCGAGCTGAGCGACCACTGCTGGAGTCAAAGTGGCATCTGTGACTTCGAGCTTGCGCATGACTGATTGCAGGTCCTCTACCTTTTCTTCCGGCGATGGAACACAAACAGTCCCCCCAACAATCAAAGGCCCAAAAATCTCCAGAATGCTGGCATCAAATGAAAACGATGCATATTGCAGCTGGGGTGTATCCGAGCCCATGTGCAAGGCCTCGGTAACATCTTGCAAGCCTCCAGCGACTGCTTGGTGTATGTGCACCACGCCTTTGGGCTTACCTGTACTTCCGGACGTGAACATGATATATGCAACCTGCCAAGGGTCGTTGGCTGTCTCCGTGTGCCAGCCCTCTGGAGCTTGTAGCTGCATTAGGCTGGAGAGTGTGATGATCTCGATGTTCTGACGAATGGACTCGCTGATTATGTCGGTGAGCTTTGTCTGGGTGATCAATGCTTGGATTTCCGTTTTCTGGGCAATATAGGCCAGTCGGTCCCCCGGACATGATGCATCGAGCGGAATTAAAGCTGCTCCTGCACGCAGGACACCTATGATGACTACAATCGCCCATGCGGACTTTTCCAGGTAGACTGCGACTCTGCTGCCTGGCTTGATGCCTTTGGCCGCTAGCTCGTGGGCAATTGCCGCAGACATCTCGCCAAGCTGCTGGAATGTAAGTTTTTCAGTGGTGCTGCGTATCGCAATGTCCCCAGGGCTTGATCGGTAGTATCGATTGATCAATCCATGGATTGTTTCCGGTGATCTCGGGGTCAGGTCCGCGTGCCACTTTTTGAATTGTTTTATATCATATTCTGTGGCAAGATTGAGGTGGGCTATCTTCGAAGAGGGCATGTCTGTCATCGCCTTCCATATGTTCTTATACGCTTCAACAACGGCTGACAGATCGGCTGATGGCTCGCGGGCATGGGAGTATATCCGAGCAGTCACTTCCATCTTCGTCGGATGAAGACTGGCTATCATTTGATTCTAGATTCATATTAGTTACGAACTTGAGGCAGATTGTTGGCCTTACCTTATGCTCCGCGACGACTTCCTCCAGGGGTGTATCCTCACTCTGGTCGATGTATACCGCAGACATCGACTGCTGACTCTCCGGACTCGTGGCCTTATTCACATTTGACAGGGAGTCCAGAAGCTCTTGCAGGGTCTTGTCCTCATGGATGTCGTATGACACTTGGTGCGACGCGATGGACTTTGTTGTGGATGTATCCTCTTGTTGTGCTTCATTCCGAAGAAACAAGAAGGCCACATTGTCCTGACGGTTGTAAAAGTGCAACAAAAGCGCCCAGGCAGATAGTGCGTGAGCTTCCAGCTTTTCCGGTGCAACACCAGGCAGGTTGGCTGGATGAGACAAGCGAACCTTTGGTGCTGCATTGTCTTTATGGGCATCGTGCTGGGGCACAGTAGTATGGTCGCTCTCTTTCCCAGTGGTTTGGATTGAAATAGTCATGATGTATAACAGTCAATAGGTATAGAAGTAAGATATAATAGCGGATATTCACTCTGTGTGTTATAAATTGAATTGATTCTCCGAGGTTTAGAGCAGACTTGTGAAGCAGACTCGTAGAGTATCTTATACTATCTACACGACCTTCTGCAAGCGAGCCATTGGCCGGGTTGGCAGCCGCAGTCTCTCTCCAATTTGGGTTTCTGCAGTCCCATATGGATCCCTTGCAGCCACTTCCAAGCATCCATCGCGAAGAAACCATCGCTCCTATACAGGACACCTGCGTCAACCAGAACAGACCCAGTGCACAAAGTCACTTGACATATAATTGAGGCTGTACGCAAATTTCCCAATTGGGATGGAAGTTTCTCATTCAAGGCTCCATCGCTGACGTCTTCGGATAGAATCTATCCCACCGTAGCAGACCTCCTGGCCCAGATCTACTCTGCTTGAGCTGGTGAGCTCCACTATAGTGCTCGATAATGGCGCGGCTGATCGACCAGCACTAATTGCGCAGCCTCCCATTGCCGCGACAGCTGCTGGCTTCTCCAGCGATGACGTCCTCACCTCACCACACGAAACCCCCAAATCAGACCCTCACATAGCGTTCTTCATCGCAAGTAGTAATGCTACTTCTAAGATCTCTCGCCTCGAGACTGCATCTCACCCACGCTCACTCAAAACTTCAGTTCTCAGCCCCCATCGATGTTGGTTCGCAACCAAAGCCCTGACATCACCCCGCCCCCCGCCCCCCCTTTCCTCCGTGCCATCCCCCTCAAAAAAACACCATGACATCCCCATGACACCATCCCCCCTCGAGCGGCCGCCAAAAAAAGAAATTCCCCCGTACTGGGGTTCGAACCCAGTTCTGAAGCAGGAAACCTTTAGGTGACCCACAACCGTCGTCTCCATCTAGACCATACGGGGTGCTTGTTGAGAGAGACAGCACTTGCAGGGCTGATAGCCGAACCCCGCTATGGGGCTTTTGGCTGCCATTCCACGCGGACAGGTTATTTTGGATGGACTTTTTGATAAAGTGGCTCTGGTGGGGTGTGGGTTTCATATGTGTTTCTTGGATTTGGGTTTGGGTGTTGGAAGGGTTGGCGTTGGGGGTTTCGTCGAGGGTGGCTGCTGAGGCGGGCGTTTTGGGGAATGGCTAGTGTATAGGTTTGGAATATGATGGTGATTTTGCTTTTGATGTTTTGAGGGTCTGAGAGGGTCTGTTGGGGGCTTAGTATGGATTGTGGTGGTGGAGATGCTGTGTGCATTGAGAGGGGCACGGCTCAGGGAAGTCTAGATTCGCATGTTACTTGCCCTTACATTGCAAGTCTTATCACCTAATTACTACTCGATGGTGGTTTTTTAGTATGTAAAGGCTTATGACACTGCTGGGGAAGGAGCAGGCGGAGTAGACGATAACGATGGCAGCAAAGAAAGCAGTGGAACAGAGAGCTTCTCAATGATGATTGGCAATAAAGCAACAACATTGATAGAGCTTGACATTTATACAATCGATTCTCGGGGTTTATTGCCTTGTGGGGAGCTTCGAGGGACTCACTATTTCGAAAGCTTCTCTCCTTTCATCCCGCTCAATATTACACTAGCCAGAAATACGAAATACGAATAAAGAGACTATATTGGAATGTCAAACCCCCCCCCCCCCCCTGGAACCGAGATTTCACTATATAGTTCTACTTCAATCTAGCGAGACTTTACGGCTGAACTCGATATCTCCCGCGGAACATATCTGCACGTCCGTCCGAACTCTCAAAGCACGTAGCTGAAGATCTCCGTTCAATTAGAGACTAGGAGTCGCATCGATCTATAGCCCGATGTCTATATAAGACTTCATGTATTCTCCCCGGCACCTGGGTCAACTCCTAACTTATCTGTTATCAGCCCGGCTGTGTCCTACTTAGTAGTCACATCCAGACGTAGTCCTGACTCTTCTGCGACAGCACTACAAAACCCAGCCCACAACCGAATCGCCCCGTAGTGAAAGCCTAACAAGAATGGCAACACCAGTACCTTGGAGATGGCTGGTCGGGGAGCTGATAGCCAGCTGGCTCGCTTTCAGCGCCGCCTGCGTTCTCGGATTGTTGACCTGCATGCCCGCGGCGTGGATGGGGTACAATATATGCGGCGACGAAGGGTACTGGTTTGGCTGGCTTTCTAAGTGGAACCTGGTGAATCTGTTTGTTCTCATTGTCATCTCATTGATGTGACGGACCTGTCTTTGAAGATGATGCTGGTCTCCAGCCCCACTCCCCCGCGTGGTTTCCCGCTGCCCCGCGCGGATGGGCCCGTTTGCCGGAAGGATAATTCTTCTCTTTAGGATGGGGGATTGCTTGGCGCTAGACTATCTGCTTAAGTGATATCGCTTGCACCGCTTACTGCTGAGAAAGATCTGCTGTATCGGTAGTTGTCAGTCGATTCAAGTGGGTTTGTTTCTTTTTCTAAATTATGACATTTAACATTTGACATTTATACCCATTCGGCTTTTTTCACAGAGGAATACTTACATTACTCTCCAACTCTTCTCCGTATATATTCATGCTAAACTTCAAGGTGCTCTTGACTACCTTTAAAGTAGCTTGTACCATGTACAGGACTTGGTCCAGACATCCCTCCCATGCTAAGCACCCTCATTATACGGCATCCTGCTCTCCTTCTTTGCTCCCTTTACTCACATGAACAGCATAATTCCTCGCACTATCTCAGCCTCAATCACTCAGTCTAGCTCATATACGAAATGAAAAGGACCATTCCCGATACCGCCAAGTCACCCATGAGACTGGTCTTTCTTCCAGTGAGACTTCCCGCCTAATCGCGGTATCTCCTACGGAGCATGTCTCAGTTCCTTCCTCTCAAAGCGCATAGCTGAAGATCCCCGTCCCAAACTAAGTCTCAAAGCTGCACAGATCGATAGCCCTATGCTTATATAAGACAACTGGTACAGTACTCCCCAGCATCAACCCAACCGATCAGTACCCCGCTGTGCCCTACTCAGTAGTCACACCCAAATATTCCTGTATCCATATCCTCGCCACAGACCAAGATCTCCCCTGCGCGAGTAACCTGACAGAGGAGTGTTAGTAGCCATGGCCGACCCCGTTGCGGAACACCTCGCCCTCATCTGGTTCAGTCTGGGCAGCGCATGCCCCGTGAATTGGTTGCTCTGCGCGGTATCAAACATGTTGTGGAAAGACGTATGTCTATGGGAGGACTTGGAGTTCTGGAAGGAGTGGTTTTACACGTGGCTCGATGCGACTATCTACACCGTCTTGTTCCTGGCGTTTTGGCACACCATCATGCACTATAACCTCAATTTCGCGCTACCTGACTGGATGTGATATACAGGCCTGGTTGCCGTTGCCCCATTCCCTCCCCTCCGCGGTTCTTTCCCGCTGCCCCGCACGGATGGGCCCGGTTTTCGGGAGGGTGGTCAATCTGTTGCCCTGTAGAGCCAGGAGTAGGTAGTTCACTAGTAGGCCAAGTGTGCCCTCGAATTGCCATACATGGTGTGAAGTGAGAGCAGGAAAGCACATGATCTCTTGCACAGTGACGACTACTACTGCTAATCCGGGTGGTATTTTCTCAACAATGATATTCATACATTCTCAATCAATCGACAGAACGGCCCCTACGCTTCTATCTATATTGTTATAAGTCATTTTTGTATATATCCAGACTAAATGTGTTATTCAATACGTTTTTCTACCCCGTGCCATATACTAATCTTGACACCCTCAGTAAGTTATAGGTCATTCTCCCCCCTTTCCCTTCTTCTCTCCTCGCACCAGCAGTATACCCCCACGCCATCCACCCGACCCAAGCTATATCCAAGATTCCCATCGCAATTCTCTCTCTAAGACCATGAAAGGAAAGTACCAAAAAGGGCAAAGCACAATACCCCCACCAAGCATCTCCCTGACCGGGCCCACCCTCAACGAACCCCCCCGCTTCTTTGATCAAGTCCATCCAGACCCCCACTCTTCATTCCCCATTCTTCCTTCTCTTTCGATCAGAAAAGGCAGCAGAGCTGAGCCACTGCAGGACGTGGTACTTGTGGTGTGGTCCGTAGGTCTGAAACAGAGGCTGTAGCTCCCAGAGTAGGTCATCCTGCCAAGGTCGGGTCGAGTCGTTGTTCGAACCCGATGATCACCACACTAGCAGGCAGGATATACTATGCTTGATCAAGCCGAGTCTACGCGGTATGTATCATCAGCTCGACAAACCAGCTCCCATCAGAAACCTACAGTTTGGTGGTTCCTTACACAGGTCCGCGGGTCTAGCACGCGGCAGCTTCATGCTCCTCCGGTGTGGTTATATATACCGGAACCCAACTCGGAGATTCGAGTACGACGGGTGGATTGTGTGGCGCTTTTCTTATCTGGCTGGCTAGTTACCTATCGGGTGCCCTGCTGTATATAATATCACAGTTTGAAGCAGTCCAGGGGAAGGGGCAATGTGGGATTACTTTGAAGTTCTTGGTGCGTTGGAAGGTGGAAGGTAAACTACGCAGGAGCTGACTGTGAGTCGCTGGATCACGTGGTCCGGAATACTCAGGACGGCCGGCACGTGATTACAAGGTACATGTACTGTACCTGCATCTGTAACGACATCGTTTTGCTGACTCCATGAGCAGGCTCTTATTTCTCTGGGCAGGCGCCTGGCCGCGAAGGCTCTGCAACATGTACGCTACACACTTCAAGATCGGAGACACTGGTGCAGATGAGAGATACACTCCTATCTACCATAGCGAGCAAAGAGCCCAGTGCCCACGCACCATGAATTAGAAGTCAGCTACAGCAAAAGGGTCATCCAGATAAGCTATAGCTCAAGAAAGCAATTAAACCCACTTAATAAGTCGAGCGAGTCGCAGAAACATCCTCATACAAAGACAAAAACCTCAACACCCGTGACACGTAACAAAAGCGCCGAGATGATGGTTTATGCAGCAAATATGCTTGATGCTTGACCGCTGCAGCAATATCCAATCACGCCGCCTCAATGAAAAAAAGAAAGTTCTCAGCAAGGTACCAGTTTCCGTAACACAGTTCGTAAAAAACGCCGATCTCTATCCAGTCAGTCCCAAAGATGCTGTCTGCAGAAGCTCCCATATTATACATGTCCCCACGCAAGTGCAACCAGAGATGAAGGGTATCTTATGTATTTTCTCCCAAGATGCTGAAAAGGAAAAAAAAGAAAGGAACAAGGAAAGTGATCAGCGTTCTCCCACTTTGCCATACTCTTGCTGCCATTTGAGGAGATGACGCGTGAGTACATCCATCATTTCAACGCTACTCAGTTCCTTGAAGTCTTTCTCTTTTTCGATCGATGTCGGCCCACTGGCGGCATCGCTGTCCGAGGCTGTTGCGCTGGCTGGGTCAATGTCGCCAACGGCCAGCGCCAGGGCACTCTCCAACAGACTGCCATTGACTCGGGCGGCACCGTTGTTGGGAGGCGTCGTGCTCTCCCCGGCCACAGCCATTTCGATCTGCATCCGTGAGATGAACTCGAGAATAGCCGTCACGCGTCTCTTCATCTCGTTCATGGTGGTGCGCTGGTTCACATAGCGCGGCCGACTGGGCTTGCCGGACTCTCCACTGTGTAAATGTATGCCATTGATCCTGGGCGAATCGCTGCCGATGTCGTGCGACTGCCCGCGTCGCGGAGATCGGGTCGAGAAGTTGGAGTCCGTTCCATTCATGTCCCGATCCCGAGTGTATTGATTGCGGCCCACGCGGCCACCGCGACGGGCAGGAGGACGGCCCGATTTGCGAGTGGCGGGGCGCGGTGGTGCCGGTTCTGGTGCAGGGGCGGGGGTGAGTTCAGGGCTGGGAGGTTTGGGTTCGGGGTCGGTCGCAACTGGCTTGATTGGCGAGCCGGGCTCATTTTCGGACTCTGCCTCGTCTGCCTGGGTTAGTAATTCCGTCAAATGTACTCATGGAACACACAACCTACCATCTTTCGCCTTGTCGGACCTGGCTTTCCTGCGGTTTGCGGCGTCTGCTGGTTCAGGCTCAGGTTCTTCAGTATCCTTAAGATCCTTGTCGCGCTGTCCGCGCGATGCAGCCCGTTGTCTGCGAGCTACATTATTGACTGGTTTGGCCCTGGACTCATCTTCTGAGACCTGCTGCGACACGGGATTGCTTTTGGAGACGGCGCCAGGTGAGGGTGAGCTCGTGCGTTGGCGTTTCGTGGTTTGCCTTTGACTGTCTCAGATCAGTTGATGACGACGCTACCAGCAGTCGGAATGACATACGCTTCGCTATCGCTGCGGCTTCTCTTTGGCCTCCGTGCAGCAAGTTCATCTCCAGGCTTCGTTTCTTCCTTGCTCTCTTCGATTGCACGCCGCAGCTGTTCCTCCTCATCATATGCTGCGTCCCGGCTATTCATTGTGGATCGGCGCTTGGGATTGATAGCTGCGTCATTCGATCGTGACTTTGTGTCTTTATTGCGACGGGAGTTATCGCGCGATGAGTCTCTCGATGAAACGGCAGTGGAGGGGGGAGGAGGGGCGACCGGTAGATATTGGGAGGAGTATGATCTGTGTTACTGTAAGCAGAAAGCATAGAAGGAGAGAAGAAACCTGGGCCCATAGATGACTGCCATCCAAACAAAGACAGAATCTCCAGTTTTTGCAGCTGTTACTGGTCTTGCTGATGCGGCAAAAAAATTCACAGCAGCGAGCAGTCCCACCAAGCAAAAACAAAAAGAAGCTGCCAACACAAGTGCACGCAAGCAACAAATACTAGCAATGAAAGCCAAAACCAAGCTGTGAACCTACCCATTTATCTCATTGAGGATCTTGTGCAAATCCTTTCGGCACTCCTCGCAAAAATATTCATCGGGGCTCATGGCCTCATCCATGATACCCACGCAGCCACCGTGCTGCCAGACTTTGCAGGAATCACACTGGATGAACATGCTGCCGATGTCATCCGACATCAAATCAGCAGGATCTGCGGAGAGACCCAAGAGGGCCTCGTCTTTAATGCCGCCACGCAGTCCATTGCGACCAATTGCCTCCCGACGCGAGGGAGGCAGACCTGGATATTCCTGCTGTCCACAGAGACAGCGAGTGATCTCTTCTTCTTCGTCCTCCTCATCTTCACCGTCGTCGTCGTCACCGTCGGCAAGTTTCATCTGATCGTTGTCCTCCTCCCCTCGAGCACGCTGGCGCTGCCGCGTCTCTCTGTAGTCACCTTTCGAGCCAATGTCGGCATCGTCGATCGACTGGGACCGGTTCGTGGAGGATCGCTGAGGGGAGGAGATCTTGTGGTGGGAGCGAGTACTTCGTTCGCGAGTCATCGAGGTAGAGGAGCTGGAGGAGTTGGTATGTTGTAGAATGGCTGGGGATGGTTGTGAGGTGCGAGCACGAGAGGAGCGCCGAGGCGTCATGGTGGGAGGAGGGTGGTGGGAGGATAAAAATAGCGGGAGAACTCTGCAGGAGACCCCAGCCGTGCGTATAGGAATATAGAGGAGAAAAAATATATAGATAGAGGTTGGAGCACAGCGTAGAAGCTGAGCACACCTGCCCGTGAACGATCAAGCTGTCGCACACGGGTGGGAGGTGGTGGGATTCGAGAACGACGCCCACAATGGTGGGAAAGACGATCAGAGGATGCTGGGAGTAAAAAGCCGGGGGGCAGATCAAGGAAAGGAAGCTGGCAATTGGGAACCAAAGCAGGGAACGATCCTAGAACAACGCCTGCAAGCTCAACTTCAGGCCGAGGACTACATAGTCAGAGGGGAGAGAAAAGGTGGGGAGAGGATTCGGCAGAACAAAAGAAGAGGAGAAGGCAGAGGAGGGAGCGAGCGAGCGAGCAAGAGGAGGAGGAGGAGGAGGAGGGCGAGAGGAACGGACGGACTCCAACCAAATGACGGACGGCCGCCGGAACGGGACCGACGACTGCTAGACTACGGGCGCTGCTTTCAATTCTGCGCGCGGGATTCGCTTTGCGGTCAACGCGCATTGGCTTTAGAGTCATTTCTTCCCCGCTCCTCCTCTTTTCTCCGTCTCTTCCTCCTTCTCGCGAATCTGTCGCGTTGTATCGTGTCGTACGGGATTATCTTCTCTAGAACCCGTGATTCTTCTTCAATTCCGATCTTAGCTCTCACTTTCCCCTCCTCTCCCCGCAGCTTCTTCTCTTTCGTCTTGTTCTTGCACATCAGGTGCTCGGGGAGGAATGCGACGAAAGCACTCATTCCAGTGTCCTGGAACCCCGCTTACCTTCCATGCACCTCTGTCACCAACATCTCCTGATGACGAGATGCCTGGTCCATCATTCTGTCTCTCTCTTTCCGTGTTCCAAACGTTGCAAGATATCCTACGGAGTACAGATACAGGGTTTCTACTGCTCGACAAAATAATGAGTGGGGGATAATCTGGATGATACGTACGCTGCAAGCCTCTAAGCACGGCATTTTACAATGAGCTATCATTCATCCCACAGTCAAACTGGCATGACTACATTCCCATTCAACCGAGATGTCAGACAATCCTCTTCCGGACAACACTTGCATCGCTGCCTCCTCGCTGCCCACTACTCGACCTGTCCTAATCCCCCAGATATCCATCAAATCGGGTATATGTTTTGTGAGGAATCAGGGTCTCAAAAGATCGTAGGTGAGGGAGCAGGTGGCTATGTCAGTTTGTGGGCAAGCGGCAAGTAATGTGTGACCGTTCGCTTGAAGCTGGGTAATCGGCACCGCGACTGTCTGGCTATGCTAGTACGGGTCGATAGAGATCGCAAGGATGGTCCAGGACTCGGGAATACTCGAGTATTCCTTCGCTTGGGGTGAATTTCATATCCGACAAAGTTGCGTAGGATAAAAGCACGAGGAGGTACCAGGCCAGTCCAGTGTATATCGAGCGAGCCGGCTGAGCCAAGTTGGTGCCAGGTGAGATGACGAAGCAAGAAAAGTGCTGGGACTGGGTTTAGTTGAGTCTTTGGTCGGGTGGGGCCATCACTAAAAATGGCCTAGCTCTTGACAGCCTGGAGCTCTCATGCCTCAGGCATTCACTACTACCTGAGGTACCCGCAGCTCCTCTAGAAAGGGAAAGCGGATTACTTATTGGTCATTCATAATAATTATCGACCGACGATTCGATTCCACCACCCCTCCGCCTTCTTCGTCCCCTATACCTTAATGTCTTTTCCCCCCTCTCCCCCCTCTTCTTCCTCCCCAGATTTAGTTCACCCCCATATAATTCGGCCCTCACTTGTCTGGCTGGGGTCTTTCAATACATTCCTATCCCTCCCTCCGAGTTAATCTCCAGGTCCGGGGTTACGTTGGTCTCGTTTCTTGCAGTGGTCTGTCCCTACCGACACCTCGGGCTGAGTCAAAGTCTGCATGAGCGGTCCCGGTGCATGGTCAACAATGTGAGTCCCTTACGCTCATTCGGCATTTTCTTTCGCACTTGCCCTGGCGGTTGAGGTCTGGTGGAAATGGACACCTTGGATGCACGCTTGGGCAGCGGTCTGGTCAAACATCGTGTGGTTCCGTTTGCCAACGTAGGGGAAACATGACAACTAAGTGTGGGTGCCAAATCAGTGCCGGTTTACGAACAACCCGCCGTTCTTCTTCTTCTTCCTCCTCCCCACCCTCCCTCATAAATCGCCGTTTCCCTGTCGGTCAGACGAAATCAACCTTTTCGGAGGGCCTTTGGCGGCAGACCATTAGCATCACCCAAAAAAAGCTGGGACAAGAAGACACCGCGGGCGATATCGTTGGGGTTGGTTGTTCGGAGAATCAAAACGGCGTCTCGGCCGTGACTGTGGTTGAAGCGAGTCGAGAATCTTGCAGCATGACTGCTACGTTGAGTATGTCTTTTACCAACGATATCTGTTCCTCGGGAGAAGGAACGCCTGGCGTTCTTGGTGCGTACAAATAATGGAAATTGCCCCCGAGGCGGGCCACATAGGAGGAAGGTTGGAGGGTCTGCTGGCTGCTGGGTTGCTGATACTGTTCACCCGCAGATGGGATGTTCAATGCGGCTCCTGATACACCGTCTCCTGTCTACCCGGATCGTTTAATTCGTCCTCTCCCTAGGCGTACCCTTCGCTCTCGCCTGTCCTCCGAAGCGGCCGACTCGATCCTCTTCCCTCCGGCCCCGGCAACACAACTTTTCTATGGGACCCCGGTGGATGGCGCGGATCTTGTAAATGACACGAAGGTGTACGTGCAACAGAGTGAAGGTCGTGATCAGAGCCCCGAGCGTGACCACCTCCATTACGAGAACGGAATAGAGCTGGAGAGCGGCGATGAGGACGGGCCTGTAGTTGTTCGACGAAGTGCCGGTTTTCGAGGGTCCTCTCTGTCCCCGTCGGCCTTCAGTGCACAACCCCAGGCCGTCCCCACCAACGGGGACCGGGCGCCCGTCAAGTCGTCCTCGGCGGGTCCTGATGGGTACGACGCGTTTGAGAACACTAACAACAAAAAGAAACGCAAGATCCCGACTCCAGGCAGCCTCGGGAGCCACCATTCCACCCTTTCTCCCGAATTTTCCACCATGGGGCTGGCCAGCTCGGTCCAACCCTCCTCGGCCAGTGAAAGCAGCCATGTGAGTACATTCTACGGCACCGGGAGCCCCGCGTCTCCGATCTCCAGTGGCATGTCCGGGGCCGGCAGAGGTCGTCTCGGTCGTCAGCCGCATCGCAGCACAGGGCGAAACTCTTTCTCGCTTCATTCACCGATCAGTTGGCCTCGGACCCCAAGCCGACGTGACGGTTTGTTGTCCTCCCCTGGGCCTGCAGGTACGCAACCATCCGTCTCCCGGTCGACCAGACCTTTGCTTATTTGTTCTTCAGGTGACTCGTCCGAGAAGCCTGACCAGGGTATCATCTCAACGGCCATTGCCAATGCTGCCGCGTCCGCGTTTGCCCCTCCCCCTACCGGTCCCAAGCATGCCAGCATGCTAGAGCAACAAACTCCCACGCCTACTAAGACACAATTCACGTTCACGTGTGAATCCGATTCCTCGAGAGACATGGCGCTCCAACCCCAGACTTCGTATCCCTCACACCGCCGCTCACCCTTGTCTCTCCCCGCTGCCGCACCGAACCTGAGGGGTCCCTCTCAGGGAACACAAACGAGCCCCCACATGGCCGCTCAACCCAACACGCAAGAATCTCAGCACCAAGCACAGCAACCACAAGCGGGCACGGGTGAAGCCCCGGCAGCCAGGAAGAAAAAGCGATCGCCAGGGAGCATCTATGCCCTGGCTGCGCGTCAACGCAAAATCCAGCAGCAGTACGCAAATCTCCACCATCCCCCAAGCATTGAGGACATCTGGATCTGTGAGTTCTGTGAGTACGAGAGTATCTTTGGACGCCCACCGGAGGCCCTCATTCGGCAATACGAAATCAAGGATCGTAAGGAGCGCAAGCGACTGGCAGAGAAGAAGCGGCTGCTTGAGAAAGCCAAGATGAAAGGTCGGAAGGGCAAGAAGGCGACCAAGAATGCCACTAAGCAGGCGGCAGCTCAGCCGGCAACCTATGATCATGGATACGATCGCGCATCTGTGGACCACTCTTCGATGGGAGGCGAGGCTGGAACCCATGAGGATGAGTATGGGAGCAATGAGCATGAGGAAGAGGCGGACTCAAGCCCACCAGCACCACCACCTTTAGCTCCACCGACCAGTGCCAAGGGCGCCATGCCACCGAGTAATGCACCAAAAGTGGCGGCGACGGGGTCGGGCGCTAAAGGGGTTGTTGACGGAGAGACGCGGCCGCCCTGACAAAGAAGCGATGGCGCTCGGGTATGTGACCAGTGAGCCGCCATTGCGATTGTTCGGTTTTGAGTCGTTGTCTCTTGATGTTTAATGGTTTGTTTTGTTTTTGTTCTGCATGATTGATTGTTAGCCTTGTTTTATTTTGTCTTGTTTTGCATGGAATGAATCCCCGCTCTGGTCGATGAATGTCACGTCAGCGTCATGCATGGTTTCTGGTCCAATTGGCATTGTGTTTCAACATTGATACATATTGGAAGGATGGGGGATGAACTGGGTTGCATAGTTGCATAGGAATAAGGTTTGGTTGATTGACTATCAGTAATGAGGTCTGATGGCATGTGGAGATGTGAGGTTTGGCAGGTCTGGCAGGTTAACCTGGTTTAGTAGCAGCTGTCTGGTGTATATGCTGTCTAGGTAGCAGTTAGCAGTTGTGTTAGGGAGAAGATCGAGATGAATGAGATGAACAAAGAAGCCTTGCAAGGGAGGCAGGCGGTTAACCCTGGAAGCTGAAAGGTTTCGAACTTTTGTAGTTAATCGCCAAGCGAGGATCGATTGGAATCCAGCCACCGACTGCTAAGGCGGGCGCTTTGTGTGCACCAACCATTTGGGTAGTGGGGAGTGTCTACTACCTAGTACCTTACCTACTAGGTACTACTGTAAGCGCCGCCTGTCGATCTGAAACGGGCCGTAGGAGTGTGCAGAACCCATCGGATTCCCGCAGTGGCAGTGGCTGACTTCAAGGTTCTCTTCGCGCGCGTTTGCTGATGCAAGGTCTACCTGGTCAACTCACGCTATAGTGTTTCAATCTGGAGAGGGAGGGAGGGTTCCTGAAGAAGATAAAAATAGCTGTTGAGGGTGGGTGGTCTGGGAGCCGTGGAAGGATATAAAGAGGTGAATGGCGAGGTGAAGGGGATTGTTCAGCAAGCAAGCCAGCAACGTTCTTTCACTCATTGTTCTTTCTGTGTTCTGTTGGTCGGTCATTAACATTCTTCTCTACATAAGCTTGAGTCTGCATATTGAGACTGATTAACACTCCATTCTGTTGACACTTCTTAACACTTCATTCTGTGGTGTACCTACCTCTCGAGACTATCCTTCTGCATATACCAGACATATACCCGAGGCAGCGCCCTTCTTTCCTTGATCTTTCTCCTTCTTCTCGTCTACATAGATCTGCGTCAGCATATACACATACATACATCCAGATCTAGATCCCAAGATATCAAAGTTGTCCTGCGCCGGCGCATACAACACCACACACTACACACAACCACCACCACCACCACCACCACAACAACAACCACAATCGCCCCCACGCAGCAACCCAAACCCACCACACCAAAAAAAAAATGTGGTTCCTCCTCCTCCGCCTCTTCAAATTCGGCTTCAAAGCCCACAAGACCCACAAGGCCAAAAAGAACGGCACCTACGACCCTTCCTCTTCCTTTCCGATGTCCACCTCCAACAAAACCGGCACCACCACCACCATAACCACGAACAACATCCCTCCACACCTCCGCCGCAGCAAACCCAAACACTACCTCAACCTCTGCCTGCACATCTGCCAGCTCGTCTTCGGGCTGACCACGCTGGCCCTCTACGCGCACCACATCCACACCATCCACGACTCGAGCCCGACGGCCACCGCCGGCGCGAAATGGGTGTACGCGATCGTGACGGCCCTGCTGGGCTGCGGCACCGCGATCGCCTACATCGTGCTGATGCAGTACATCCTGAAGACGCGGGTGCCCGTGGCGCGGCGGGCGAGCTGGCAGCTGCCCCTGTTTGTGTGGGAGGTGGTGCTGTGTGTGGTGTGGTTGACGCTGTTTGGGATCTTTGGGAGTGAGTATCTGGGCCGCAAGTCGGCGACGGAGAGTGGGGAGACCAGGCGCATGCGGCATGCGGTTTGGGTGGATTTGGTGAATTTGGGGCTCTGGGTGGGGTCCGCTTGTTGGACCGGGGTGAGGTGGTGGGGGAATCAGAGGAGAACTTCTGAAGAGGGGGAGGGGGTGGGGGTGGAGGTGGAGAAGGGGGTTGAGGAGGGGGGCATGGTTTGATCTCTTCTTCTTGGGTGGTTATGGGGGTTGGAGACAGGGTGAAAGGGAGGAGGGTTTGGGTTGGGGGGTGGATGGAGGCAAGGGAGGAGGGAAGAAGAAGTCTGGGAAAGCTGAGACAGGGTCGGGTGGGAAAACCGGTGGCTTAATGAAGGGCTCTACAGTGTTTACGGTGTCGATGTTTTATGATTGTCAAGCAGCATGTTTTATTTTTTCTTCTATCTCTCAAGTACAAGCAAGCCATATCTATCATTTAGAAATGCCGCTGCATACATCGTGATCGTTTCCCGTGACTTCGTATTATCAACATCCTCCTGCAACACCTCCTGGCAATTAGGCCTCGGTATTCTCAGGACGGCGCCGCCCAGATCTCCCGCGGCTCTGCTCCAGCATCATGCTGATTCCGCTGCGGCTGGGAGGCAACGAGAACGGAGTCAGCAAAGCCGGTTTCTCGTCCTCCTCGGCGCTATCGTCCTCGACATCAGAGTGCACGGAAATCTCATCGTCCGATATGGTCTCCATAGTCACGCCAGAGGTCGGGGCTGTCGATACAGTGCCATGTGAGCTCTCAAACTGAGGAGACAGGTTCGTGTTGGTGAGTATCCCACTAGATGCTGCTTGCATCGGGTCTGGGGGTGCTGGCGCGGACAGCGACCTGAAGCCGGAAACCCCCACAGACGACGCAGGGAAGTGCTCCTGGCGGACACTGTCCGAGAACCGTTGCCGAAAGTTCTTGTTGACCAGCTTGGCCGTAGACGGCTGGTAGTTCTCGGGCTCCAGGTGTCGGTAGTCATAGCGGCGAATAGCGCTTGGCACGAAGAAGTTCGGCTTTGGTGTGGGTGGCTTGACCAGGAAGTCGCCCCACGGACGCTTTCGCGGTGGTGGTGAAGGAGCTCTAGGTGCACTGTCCGGGTTGAGCAGCTCCCTCAAATCTTCAAGGAATGTTGCCGGCAGACTGCCCGACTTGAACTGCTCTTCTGGCTGAGTGGCAGCTGTATCAGGTGTCTCTGACTGCGATTTAATGCTTTCACACAGCTCTTGGTTTGTATCCTTAGGGGATATAGCAACCTCTTGAGAAAGAATCAGAACCCGTTCCTATGCTAGCAAGTCACTGCCTACCTTCCACAGTCTCGGACACCTTGATCTCATTCTCCTTGGATTCAATCTGAGAATGGTCGACGGTCAGTGCGGCCGACTCTGGAACGACAGAGACGCCAATAGTTTCCAACACCGGCTGAGAGGAATCACGCTGTATCGACTTCTGAGATCCAACAGGTCTCACACTCTCAGGAATGGAGTCGTCTTGCGGAGTCAAGATGCGAGCAGAATCACCACTAGTACCAGAGGAAAGTCGAGACGACCCGCGTGGCTTGAGTGCAGGTCCGCGAAGGTCTTCAGCATCCAGTGGGGTAGATTCCGGCGGAGTCTCCTCGAAGACTGAACTGCTGGTGGTGCCAGACGATTGCTGAGAGGATTTGCGCCGCATCAGCACTGGGCGAGTTTCGGGGTAACCCGTCATCAGTGGAGCAGGGTCCTGATTAGAACTGCCCGTGGTACCGGTGGAGTGCTGGGACGACTTGCGACGCATGATCACTGGTCGACGTTTGGCTCCTCTCGCTTTCGCGGCCACAACAAAAGCTTTCTTCTGCGGAGCTCTAGTGGCAGGCTCTGGTACGATCAATGGAGTGGTAGGAATGGGCGTGGGTGTATTAGAGGGTTTGCGGGTGGTGCTCTGACCGTCCAGGCCAGTGAGCAGAATACGGGTAGTCTTGTGTGTTTCTCCGTGGGAGGAGTGACTGCTACTTGGCTTCTTCAGAATGGGCGGAAGTGGCCTGCCGCTGCCACTGCTGGGCTTGCGTGGCTTGTCTGCCTGGGCTGCTCTCTTGTGGGCCTGAGGAAGGTTAGACCCAGAGAAATATCTGTACAGGCAGTGTCAGGGACCATACCTTGTGCAGCTCGGATAGGGAAATCGAACGCTGGTCTGGGATCCTCGAAAACAGGTCGGCCAGCATGGAGCCAGTCATAGATCGCAGCAGGTGCTTGCTACCCCAGATCCTCCAAAAGAAGTTCTCAAGCCGGTATCCTTTGTCGTCATTGTGCACTGAGGGGTTGGCACTGTAGACTAGAACATAGCCGGATAGAGTAAGCACAGTGCAATTTATCGCAGAAGAGAGAAGGTGCGGCCACGCTCACCTCTCCACAAACGGGCAACATCTGCGACGTCCACTGAGTCTGCTCCGTTCAGGTCTGCAGAAACCTCCTTGGTCGCTGTCGACAACAAGCCTCTGGGAAGAAGCTCCATTGTTTTCTTTCTCTCCGCTGAACCCGCCAAAAGACGGATACGACAACGACAAGAGGATTGAAGCAGACAAGCTACATAGTATGGGGGAATAGGGGAGCCGGGGGAACAGAGGGAAGGTAAGTGAGGTAGGTAAGTGAGGTAAGTGCGCGAGTGTTAGCAGGTGATGCTGTCAGTGTTGCGTGTGGCGGTGAATTGGGGAAGGGAAGGGAATCGAATCCGAAGGGAGCCCATTAATTCATCAATTCACTCACTCTCACTTCACACACAGGGGGTTGTGTTTGTGTTTGGGAGATCAATGGATGGTCGGAACACTTTCCAGACCGATGGATGGATCAGCTGCAAGGGCAAGCCATACGAAACCCCGGAGATCTTCAGCCTGCAGCCTTAATCCAAGTCCGTCCTGTACTCAAGGACTGAGGATAAGTCAATGGTACGTGGGGAAGTACTGTACTGTACAGTACAAGTAAGAAATGGGCGGGATTAGCAGGCGCAGATGCCGCCGCCGCCTATTCCATTTTCTTCTTTCTTGTTGTCTTCTTCTTCTTCTTCTTCTTCTTCTTCGCTTCCTGCTGCTCTATGTCCAGGTGACCACTGCTCATTCCAATCGCCCTGCAGGCACTGATTTACTGCAGGCTGACTCCAACCCAGTTTTGTGTGCAGAACATCTGCAAGAAACTCGAAAACCGGGGGGCACTGGGGGGCACTGGGGGCCCTGGGGGGAAAGGGTCGGAGCGTAACGAAAAGAGGCGGACAGTTCAGATTGACCTGTCATTTACTCACTCACTCATCCACTTCCCAAGCGCTTAGCGAAGGCAAGACTCGCCTTTCTTCGAAGGTTCCCCCTTCTCCCTTCCCCTCTAGTCCGGTTGGCTGCCTTTTCCGCTCGCCCCTCGGAGCTTGCCGACAAAAAACAAATCTGACAGATATCAGTGATTCATCTCCTTGTCTTTGTCATATGCTCGGCTCAAATTTACTCTTACGCCCCCTCCCCCGTGACCATGGCGTTCTTCTTAGTTAGTGACTGACTGTATCTTACTAAGATTCCGAGATTCTCTGTGAAACAAACTCCGAGACTCTTTCCTAAACCGCCTCCCCGCGCACTATCACTGTGCTGCTGGTCACTACATTCTGGGGAGACGAGGAACTGCAGATTCACCCGGTGGCTGTGCTGCATCCATCTGCTCCATTTCCCCGGGTTGGGGCGGATCGGGCACTTTACACGCCTATGGAGAAGCAGCAGCAAAAGCAGTGTCCTTGCCTCCCGATTACACAGTGCAACTTCTGGACTTGGAAAGGCTACACAGTGCATCTAAGCTCTTGCCTGGTGGGGCATGGCAACCACAGGCAATACCAGCCGAGTTGGGGCAAGCGATCATCGCTCATCCCATGCACCATGTCTCACCGCCAGCCTCATTGCTTGGATCTCACCTACCAATGTGCTGAAAGCCGAGGTCCAGAGGCTTCCACGTTGGAATGCTACAAGGTTGGGACCGGAGGTCTCCTATCAATTACCCAGCCTATGGGCATCAACCACTACCCGCGAAGCAGCACCGACAAATAACTTCCCCAAAATGGTCCAGCTTGTCGGCCATACTACCCACGTGCTGTGCAATGTGGTGTCACCGACTGAACGCCTCTCATATGTCAGGACCCTCCTGTCTCTTCTTTCTCTTGATGTGCTCAAATTGAGTCAAGATTCGGACACGTGATAAAAATTCAACACAAAGACATCACTTGTCGCGAAGACTGGAGTCGGCACCAGAAGCTCAATGCATCTCGGGTACACTACTGGAGAACTCAGGACATCGGTTGTACTGGTCCCGACTGATGTTTCGATGACATTGCGATAGCAAGATGGATTTTCATTTCCATCAACCTGACACGCATACATATATACACATATCTGTTGACACCTCATGCTGTAGTCATCCCCATCGTCGCGTTCTGCCACTCGTTGCCATACTCGTTGACAATCCATTGACAGAAATCCTCCCATTGCTGGTTCCACACTTGCATATACTGCGCTTTGATGCCGGTGCCACGTTCTCCAAGATCGATGTCCCGAACCCAATCTCCATCCGACTGGTCCTCGAAGTTGGCCCATCGAAGACTATTCTGAGCGAGGGCTCCCTAATTGCACGGTGGCTGGTTAGATAAGAATGGTAGAAGAGTATCAGGAATTGACACTCACCAGTCCAGCAAGTCCGATGTTGTCGAACCCTTGTATGGTTTGATAAAAGTCATAGCTTAGGCCGGCCGCATCCTGGCCAAGCATTGCGGGGTCGTCGTTGCTGATGGCAGTAGCAATGCCATGGGCAACCATCGCAGGCAGTGGGTGATGCAGAACATCGGTCGCAAGGCGGAGAACCTCATTCGAGATAGGACAAACTTCAACCATGATTGAGTTGGTGATCACCTCGTCGATAAGTTGAGGATGCTTGTACAGACTGAACCCGTGGCCAATCCGTCGAGTGTTGAACAAGATCGCATCGACCAGATTGTAGTCGGTTGAGTTACCATCCCCAAGGGTCTCTCCAGCATGGAAGAAGAAAGGAATCGTGAGATTCAATCGCTCGGCTTGTTCACGGAACCAGACCAACTCCGGGGCCACATCGGACAAAGGACGACCAAGATCTTCCTGGCCTACCAAGTCGTATCCGCTAATAAGTTCAGGGAACTTGGCCTTTCTCCCGAGAGCAACCTTCATGCCTGGTCATGTCAGCCCACCTTTCCGGATACAAGGGACAGGCCCACTTACTGCTTGTGAGCGAGGCACGATCCTCGCTTCTGATGTCCGACCAGATGACACGGGCGCCCCAGAAATTCTTCCCTTTGTCGCTCTGCTTGAACTTGTCCAGTTCCTCCACCATCACCTGCCAGTACACATCGAGATTTGGGTCGGCATCTTCGTCACCTTGGTGGACTAGAATCCCCGAGGATGCGCTGGCACGAATTTCAACCCAGTTGATGCCGTCGTCGATTAGAGCTGCAAAGAGCTGCTGGTAGAATGTCCGTAAAATAGGCTCGTACGACATCATACTGTCAGCCGGCGTGAAGGCAGCTTGGAAGATCCTCCAAATCTGGTCGACGCCAAGGTCATGCCTAATGGAATCCTCGGGCTGGAGCTCGAGCTTAGACAAGACGAAGTTGGCGAAAGCTTGGCTTCCCCCGGTGAATGATTGAGCGGCATACTTGACCGGGAGCTGAGTGTTGGGTACGTAGTCTGTGGAATCAATTGCCGGCCCTGAGGCTGCAATTGTGTGGTTGACGTGGGCGAAGGTGAGGGTCGCGTTCTTCTGTTCGATTTCATTCGTGACCGGCTGCGACACGGTGACGACCATCCCCTCCGTCTTCATGACAGCGTCGAGTAGAATCTCATACGGAAGCATCGAGGCCAGATGGGCATGCAGGAGAGCGCCCTTGGGCATCCGCTTCACGATCTTCCAGAGTTGCGTGTCGGGAATGAGCGGCTTGGCCTTGGGAAACATCTCGCCCGTGAACCTTTCCTTGTCCTCGTCTTCCACCGTCCCGGGCACCCTCCAGAAACTGTCAATCTCATATTGACGGATCGCATCGACAATGGCATCTGCCTGTCGAGCGACTGCAGAGAGGTTTTGTCGAAAGGCGTGGTCTGCGCCCGCGTCAGTCTGAGGCAAGAAGATTTAGGATGATCCGATCTACGCACCCTGTCGCTGTCGCTTCTCCAAGGTGATCAATGCCGACCGATCCTGAAGATGCTTCTGCACCGCACTGCTGTTGACGTCCGGCTCTCCATCGAACACAAGTGCAGTGGAAACAGCCGAGACCGAAAGGGCGGCGACCAGAGTTTTGCAGAGATGCATGGTGAGGGAGAGAACGTGGAAGGGGGGTCACTTCCAATGCCACGGGGAAAACGGCCGTCAGCAGAACAACAAAAATCGTATGACTCTTCTCTCACTGCAACAACAGGCAGCACACTAGAGCTTATATGTCCTTTGACTCCCGCGTTCAATTGATTACTGAGAGGCGGGGGAGTAGCAGTAGCAATCAACGCGCGGGGGCAATTCATCTAAGATATACCTAATCAGGACCAGCAAACACGACTAGCTGCCCTCGATCCAATTTCAATGGGGACAAGGGATCCAATGCATGCGAGAGCTCCGATCCCACTCAGCCTTGGCGGTGGGCCTGAGAAGATAACCTGGCGATGGAATGGAACCGGTGGACTTTAGACTCCGTCCGTTCCTGCTCGCTGTCGCTGCTATCAGCGTAAACTATCGCCAAGCTGCAGCCACTAGTCCACCTTACAACACTAACTGACACCAATGACATGTGGATTTGTTAAAGAGGGAGAACAACCGCGTCAATGGCAGAGAAAACAAAAACAAACCAAATCAATCTTTAGAAAAATCCGGAAACAGAAAAAAAGACACCACTTCCACGACAAATTAAATCAGCTGGGAATTTCCATGGTTCAGAGCCCAATCTATCAGGGACGGGGGAAGAGGGACTAGGGAACCAGGACCCTAGCTTAGCCTGGGTGGCCCTGGTTAGAATGCCTGGAGACTAACGAGTGGCTGGACCAACTGTGGGAACGCAGCGGATCTTCCCAGGAGGGGAAGAAAATCAGGGAACTCCCGCCAAGCCCCAAGCCCCCAATCGATCTGCATGCCCGTGACAACTCCTCGGGGGATCACAACAACAAGAAGTAACCATGACTTCTGACTACGCAGTACGGAGTAATCCTACCCATTTTTCCTGAAACACGATGATGAAGTCATTCTCGAAACACACACGGTCAATTTACTCATAAATACGGAGTAAGTGGACTGTTTGTGGCGGATCGGACTATAAGTTACAGATTACTCGCGGATTACGTCAATGCAGCCCTGCTTCTGATCCACTGCTTTACATCTGGGTTCGGCATCGAAATCGAGATGGGGCGGTCCCTGGATTAGCATCGTACGGCACGGCTGTGCACAGAACGATTAAATGTGGCTACTTACTAGCTACGGTACGCGCTGGAATCCTAAGGCTCTGAGTGTGCACGCAGCACAGTGCCACGCGAATCCTACCATGACCACTCACTCAAGGACGCGTGTATCATCTCGTGGGAACCGCAACGGAGACGGCAAACCTTAACAGCCATTGACTTTGACAGTGCTGCACAAGCGGCTTGGCCGAGATCGTGTAATGGAAAGAAACTCTCGCCTCAAGTCATGGTTTCATTGAGACATCCGATTGAACCATCTAGTCTCCAGCATCCCCATTTTCACTTTCACAGACAAAAGTCACAATCCCGTACAATTACCATCAATTCGCTCCGAAGAGACCAGTTGCATCAGCACCCCGTCCTCCGCGAACAACAACATATTGTCCGACCCCTGCTCAAACTCGGGCCAATTGAATAGACTCCGGTTATTCGGGTTCACCGCCGCCCCCTCGATGGCCAGCCGGGCCGGACCCCGGGCAGGATCCTCCGCGAAGGACAGCCATAGCGCCTCCATCGCGTAGCTGACGTCCCACTCGAACTGCGTCGAGGGGCCCCGGTACTGGAAGTGGGTGCCGAACAGCATCGGCAGCTCGGAGCTATGGTAGGCGCCGAACCATGGCAGGGGCGAGATGTTGGAGAAGTTGCCGGCGTACTGGTAGCGGTAGGTGGGGAGGTTGGCCAGGTTGCGGTTCTTGACCTCCTGGGCCACGGGGCAAGCGATGATGGATTCGGTGAGCTGGAAGAGTGTTGCGGCGCCGGGGCCATCGGGCGTGAAGGAGACGAAACCGGCGCCTTCGTTGGTGTTGCTGCCGATGATCATGGGCTGGGTTTGCCGGGGTTAGCTGGAGAGATGACGAGGGGGATACAGGAGGCAACGCAGCACTCACAATCTTAGCCACCTTGCCTTCGAGTGCCCGTTGGGTCCAGTTGGCAAAGACGGTGACGTTGTCTACGGAGGGCTTGAAGGAGATGGACGGTGTGCCGGAGTATGTGGACAAGGCGGTCTCCAGAGTCCGTGCGGGCACTCTGCGCACGCAGCTGAGCTCGGCGGAGCTGTTCAATCCACCGCAGCCGACAAGACCCGCCAAGAAGGTGAAGTTGCTGTGGGTGTAATCCGAAAAGCTTACGATGCCAGGGGCACCAGAGTCGGCAGAGATGGCGGCCACGATGGGATCGTTGGGGTAGGAGTAGGTGTAGAGCGAGACACTGCCTCCTCCGGCGGACTGGCCCCAAAGCGTGATTCGATCCGGGTCTCCGCCAAAGTTGGCGATATTGTCGTGTACCCACTCCACGCTATATCACGTCAGCTTTGTCGCAGACTATTATGATTGCAGGGTTTAAGTGACGTACGCCAATCGCTGGTCGAGCAGTCCCGCATTCTGATTCTCCAGTCCCTCAGCATTGGGGAATCCAAAGACATTGACACGATAGCTTTGATTGATTAGCCGCGTCCTGCATTATGCCACCATACAGGAGGAGATATACTTCATAATAACCACGATATGTGCCTGCGTCCGCTGCACCCAGTTATCCGGGATCTTATACAAGGAAGCCTGCCCTCCGCTCGTGAACCCTCCTCCAGGGACATAAAGCAGCACCGGCAACGGGCGCTGCTGAGAGCGGATCTTCTCCACCGATGGAGCCCAAATCGAGAGGTAGAGGCAATCTTCCGAGTCCCCTCCGCTGATCAGGAACCCGGTCTCATACGCCGTGTAGATCGACGTGCTATTGCTCGTCTGCTGCATGCAGGAGGCAGGGAGTGCAAAAGCATTGACCGTGCCATTAGGCTGCTTCGGTACGGGTTTGGCGAACCGAAGATCCCCTACGGGAGGCTCTGCAAATGGAACCCCCAGGAACTGACGGACATCGGGGGTAGTGAGGTTGACGAAGCCTTGAACTGGGCCGCTGGAGGTCTGGACAAGAAGTCCTTCTCCCAGGATTGAGCCTGGTGAGATGGGGGATGCAGATGACCCGGGGCCTAGGTTCAGTAAGGCGATGAGCCCCACCGCTGCGCGAAGAGTATCTAAAACCATGACGATGGTGTGTGATGGATAGGTATCACGGATTGAACGATGGGGGACAGCGGCCTTTTATGTCTCAACTCGCGCAACCCCGCCCAAGGACCCGGGAGATTGAACGTGGCCTTCATCGCTTGGGGTTAAACGGTCTGTTGAAGATCAAGAGGAACAGGGAAAGGGTTCTCCCGTCGAAGTTTTTCGGACTGTCGGTCAGCTATAAGAAGCTAGGACGGGACGATTGGTTTTCGCGGCGATTCTTTGTAAGGACTGTGTTTGTACACATTCTTGGCACTCTGCTGGCCGCTGATGAAGGTCCAGTGCTTGACTTGGCGGGCATGCAATAGCCATACGTCTTTCAACAAGTATCGACGAATTCATCGACACGGGATAGACAACCAGGGTTGCTTTCAGGGATTCAGGAACAGTGGAAGGGGTCGACAAAGAAAACGCGGGGTGCATTCGGGGGGGTAAGAATTTTGGTAGCTGTGGGGTAATCCGGGGGAGCCGGGGAAATATGTTGATCTGGATGAATGCAAAGCCCAGTTATGCAGCCGAGGTTGATGGTGTGGTCTTGTCTTCATCCCGGCTGAACCTTTTGCCCGCCCCCTCAGGCCAAGACATGACAACGAGCATGGGCCTCGCGACCTGAGCTGATGGTGCGAAAATCATGGCAAACAGTAAACAATGCTTCCGCGCATCAATGCCTCACTAGTACTACAGCGCTTTTGAGGGTGTTCAGCGACCACAAGACCGTATATATGTTTCAAGGCTGGGATCTCTTTCTACATATTGAGGCATCAGGCAGTCAGCAATCTGGCTTGATCAGGGACTTGCTGAGTACCTGCTTTGCATTGCTCTATCTCGCAAATTCATTGCCCTTATCTTCAATCTTCCAGACCGGGTCGGACTCGCCCTATCTGCCATGCCATGATGGATTTATCACGCAAAAGCTGTCAGACAGCACAACAATAACGCATTTTAAACAGGTCGATGAGTCGTTGGGGCTTTGGATGCCGCTCTAGTGACAACCTGGAAGGGCGGGTGGCCCACAGTTGGCCGGTGGTATGATCTTTTCATGAGTTGAGCGACGACTTCTGCTTAAGCGAGAGTGTCTGTGAAAGGACTGAGGAGCGCACCAAGTGTTCTCAGACATCCTTAAGTGCACCGTGGACCTCGGATGACATAACCTGGCTAAGCACTCTTGGCAACCTGGCAAGCTTTCCCTTTCGGGCCGTCCTTCTCCCTGTGGTTAGACTCGGAACCAGCAAGCCCAGCAAGCCCAATCACCACCGGGTCAATGCAGGAAATCTAAGCAGCTGCCCGGATACTGCCCATTCAACTGATGCCGAATTGCAAGGCTGACCTGGCCCGATTCGAGACCAGATCTCACCGGATTGTGTGTCGAGGGCCGACTTGTCCAAAGGATTGTCGGCCGAGCTCATCATGGATTCATGGCTCACAATTTTAGTCGACCACGGCCACGACGGATCCCTGGATAATGTGGATGCCAACGCAACCGTCCTATGATCATTGCAAAATGTCGCAGTCCCCCGTCAGACAGTCAGACACAAACTGACCATGGCGAAGTGGATACCGGCCTCGGTCAACCTCCGCGCTCCCCGTCGGAAAAATTCTGGGTCTTCCCCCACTCTGGGGTGCATTCTTTGCGGAGAACAAACAACTGGAGATGTCGAATCAGCCAGGCAATGACTGGAAGGAAGCCGACGCTTCAACCTCTCTGCTCACCGGACTCTCGCCGGTTTAGCCACTTTGCCGACTGCTCGTGGGGGGACGCACGTATCTTGACTCTGCTTTCCCCCATCCCACCCAAACCCACTCTCTGGCCAAATGACGACTCAGCTCTCAAAATCCGGACACTTGTGTTCCGCGTTGCCGTTTCAGCGAAACCCAATCCGAGCTGCAGGAAGCAAGTCAGCCATGACTACTACCCAAGTCAGCCGACGAAGTACCGACAGACGTGGGGTGGGAGATGTCTGAATCTGGGCGGGATGATACTTGCGGGGATCAGCCCATAAGCAAGATAACAGCCAGCTGCGTGTATCCGGAGGCTGCCTCAGGGGATAGTCCTTCTTGCGTTCTTCCCACGTACTTAAATCCCTCGCTCCATCCTCTTCCTAAGTTTTTTTTTTTCTTTCCACTGCATAGCTCCTGCCTTGCTCTTGACACAGCCAAAAGCCGAAGTCAGAGCCAATCCGAGTCAAGATGCAGGGATCAGCCCTCCGCTATGCCCAAATTTTCTTGGTCTCGCTACCTTCCTTCGTCCTGTTTGGATACAATCAATCTGGTGTAGGTGGTCTGGATGATTTCACCTCCTGGATCCGACAATTCCCCGAAATCGACACCGTAAACACGACCGGGGCTCAAGAAAACCACAATGCCACCGTGCAAGGCGCAGTTGTGGCCTCCTACACAATCGGGGCTCTCATCGGGGCTCTTTCCTGTACGGCAGTGGGGGACATCCTCGGTCGCCGGCGAACGATCTTCGTGGGAGCGCTGGTGGCCCTGATCGGACAGGCCCTGGAGTGCACGGCGTTTGCTCTGTCGCAATTTGTCGTGGGCCGAGTGATCCTCGGTGTGGGTGTGGGCATGCTGAGCGCGACCGTGCCGGTCTGGCAGTCGGAATGCTCGCCTGCGGCGCAGCGTGGACGCAACGTGGTGCTGACGGGCATGTTCATCGCGCTGGGGTTTGCGCTGACGCAGTGGGTCAACTTCGGCTTCTACCACATGCAAGCGTCATCGGCGGCCTGGCGCGTCTCGCTGGCCATCCCGGCCATCTTCTCCTTCATCGTCATGGGCAGCATCTTCTTTCTGCCCGAGTCCCCCCGGTGGCTGGTCATGAAGAACCGGCCCGACCTGGCGCAGCGCACGCTGGCTGCCCTGCGCGGCCAGGCGCTCGAGTCCCTCGAGGTGGTCGCCGAGCTGCGCGCCTTCGAGGTCTCCCTCGAGGAGACCTCCAACGGCAACCTGCGGCTGCGCGACATCTTCACGATGGGCGAGGAGAAGCTCTTCTACCGCTTCTGCCTGTGCATCATGCTGCAGTTCTTCCAGCAGATGAGCGGCGGCACGCTCATCTCGGTGTACATCCCGACGATCTTCGAGACCGACCTGGGGCTGGGGGCCAGCCTGTCCAAGATCCTGGCCGCGTGCGCCCTGACCTGGAAGTTTTTGTGTTGCTTCGTCGGGTTCGCCATCATCGACCGCATGGGCCGCCGCACCGCCTTCATGGTCAGCGGCGGCGGCATGTCGCTGTGCATGCTGGCCCTGGCCGTCTCCAACTCCTTCCAGGACAACCACACCGCCTCCATCGTCTCCGCATTTTTTATCTTTTTGTACAACTTCTTCCTGCCCGTCGGCTTCCTGGGCGCCAACTTCCTTTACCCCGCCGAGGTGGCCCCTGCGCGGTTGCGCGTGGCGATGCAGTCGTTCGCCATCGCCAATCAGTGGCTATGGTATGTGCCTTGCTTGCCCCAATCTGTCATTTGGGAGATTAACCCGGTGTAGGATGTTCGTCGTGGCAATGATCACCCCCGTCGCCGTCACCGACATCGGCTACCGGTACTACATCGTCTACACCGTCATCGCGGGCATCATCCCGCCCGCCATCTACTTCTTCTACCCCGAGACCAAGAACCGGTCGCTCGAGGAGGTGGACGAGATCTTCCGCGACTCGCGGTCCATCTTCGAGGCCGTCGCCATGTCCAAGCGCAGGCCCGTGGGCGATCGGGTCGTCGAGCAGTTCATGGAGAAGGCGACTGTGGAACAGGTGGAGTAGTCGCTGTCGTCTGCAGCATAAAACATAGAGTAAGTCCATACCATGATGATAATGATGTATGGCTGTATGGTCTAGAGTCTAGATGAATAGATTGCGTTTCTGTGAGCTGCTCCTTCTCCTTTGCGCATGATAACCAAGTAACTTGTGTTGGTTGGTGGGATGAGTGCTACCCTTCTGCTTGAGGTCTTATGACTTCGTCCTTTTGGACCTACTGCCGTGTAAGCTATACGGTGCAACTGGAATCGTCCAAGACTACCTAACCCTAGTACTGTACCTACTTCAGTCCAGCATTGGTCACTGGTCACCAGCGAACAAACAAACTTTTCGAGATACATAAAAGCACTGCCCGGCGGTACAGTACACCTCTAGGCTCCCTCGCCCCGTCCTCTAATTTACCCCGCAATATCGCCGCCGCCGCCACTGTTTATCTTCCTATCCCTGCTCACCCTACAAGTACCGTAGACTATACTGTACATATACATTTACGTACATCCTCTGAAACCAGGGTCCGATCGTCATCGTCCAAGGAAATATGACTGCATTGGGTAGTGTATACATGGCTTGTACGCAGCTCGAAGGAGGGCAAATAACATCATACTATTCCGTATCTTGGCGTGGACTTTTCGCCTCCTTCTCGCGAGCGCTGGGTTTATTGCAGCAATGAGTTCACTTGTGTGTTGAATGATTGCACACTGTGCCATGATGCAATGATGCAGCTCAACGGGGGTTTTTGTGGGCACTGACCCCGCCCCGCTTCGTTATCAAGAAGAGAAGCATACAATCCCCTGAGCCAAACAAGATAGGAAGAGAGTTCGGAAACCGATATCATTAGGCGAAGGGAGATACGCTAACAGCCAAATCACGCCGCTTTGATCTCCCATGCAAGTAAGTACATCATTTTTGATTGGCATTGTACCGGTACATATCAACATTAATGATCGGGTGTAAGGGTTTGAAGCTAGGTCAAGGTGTAGCCCCCGTCGACCCGCAGATCGGCGCCGGTGATATACCGGGAAGCGTCACTGAGGAGGAAAGTGACGGCGCCCATCAGGTCCTCGGGGGTGCCCATCTTGCCGGCGGGGATCAAGGAGATCCACTTGTCGCGGAGGTCGGGGTTCTCGTCGAGGATCTTGCGCGTGCTTGTTTGGAGGGGGAGGGTGTTAGCAGGCTTGAAGCTCAAGTTACTGGGGGTTGCGGGAAGCTTACAGGGCTGTCAGCATATACCCCGGGCTGATGCAATTGACGCGGATGTCGTGGCCGGCCCATTCGACGGCGAGGGAGGCGGCGAGGTGGCGGACGGCGGCCTTGGCGGCGTTGTAGGGCGCCTGGGGCTGGGGCACGTTCACGATCGCCCCGGACATGCTGCCGATCAGCACCATGCTCCCCGCGACCTGCCGCTCCATCAGGTGCTTGGCGACGCCCGTCGCGAACAGGTAGGTGCCGTCGACGTTGACGCCCCACAGCTTCTGCATGCGGTCGTGCGGGTACGAGATCGCGTCGAAGTTCTCCGTGAACCCCGCCGAGGTCACCAGGTGGTCGATCTGGCCGTGCTGCGCGATCACCTCGGCGATGGCGCTGCTCACCGACTCCGGGTCCGAGACGTCTGAGTAGTGCGCCGTCACGTTGGGCATTCTGCGGGGTTGTCAATCAGCGTGAGACCCACCGCGTTCAAGGTCGGGGAGCAATCGTGACGTACTGGTCCGCCTCCAATCCTGGATTCTCTTTCTGGAACTGTTCCACCAGCTTCTTCGCTTGTTCTTCGGCCTCCTGCTCTGTGGTTGACTCCGTCAGTCCCTGATCGATGGCTGCCACCCAACCCAGCCCAACCCAACCGGGGACAAGACCTACTGTTCAGATCGACAATGGCGAGATCCGACCCCGACGCGACAATCGCCTGCGCCATGACCAGCCCCAATCCGCGCGCACCCCCCGTCACTAGCGTCACCTTGTTCTCCAGCGAAAAGTGGGCCAGCGTTCGCTTGAAGTGCATCCCGCCGCGGCCCTGCACGACCGGCGAGCGGGGCATGTGTTCGTCGTCCGGGTATTCGATCTTGACCTTCTCGTCCGTCCGCGCGTACTGGCCTTCCGCCTCCAGCGCGCCCCCCGGGGCCGTGGTGGTGGCCGCCAGGAGGGGGTCTTGCGTGCTCTTGCGGGCGTCCTTTCGGAGCGGAGCTGTGGAGGTGAGGGGGCGGAGGAATGCGGTGGTTGGGGTTGGGCGCGTGGATTGGCTGAGTGCCTTTGCGGCTTGCCGGACGACTGCGGGTCTGAACATTGCGAGGGGAGTGATGAGACGCTATATCGATGCGGTTAGTGAAGGTTGTTGGGGGATGAGTAGGTCAAGTGGTAGGACGACAGAGGAATTGGCGTGTATAAGTATAAGTATCTAGGGACACTTACAAGTAGGGAGATGATGAGCACAGTGGATAGAGAAAGAAAGGGTCTGATCAAGAGAGAGGAGATGCAGGGCCTAAAAGGCAAACAAACATGGGGGCAATGAATCCATCGAAGGCAAAACCAGGAGAGGTCAGGTCAGGGTCGGAGCGAATGACAATTCAAAATGTCAAAAACGGATTCGAGGGCTGGGCTGAAAAAGGAACCGGCATTGCCCCAAAGAAGAAAGCAACCCTCCATTTAGTTATTCCAAAGGGAGTCGATAGAGAAAGCTGAGGAGCCGGGGAATGAGTATACGTATACTCCGCCGCGGCGGTTGTTGTTGTTATTGCGGCTGTTGCGGTGTGACCCAGCCGACTGGTTGGGTTGTTTTCCCTCCACAACCCCCCGTTTACCACCCTCTCGCCGCTACAATTCTTCTGGAATATTGCTTTTTTTTTCACAACTCCCAATCGCAGGTGATGTCAGGCGGTGATGAGGCATCGCTGGGCCAGGCCTCAACCGCCATGCAGCGATCGGACCAGGATTGTGCTCTTCGCCTCCGCGTGACTTGACCGCAGAGTGGCCTCAGACCGGCCTTCTGGACGATCCCCTGTCGGCTTCGACTAGTCAGAAGTATGGAATCCGCGGGAAGAAACCTAGTCCTTCTTCGTGTCTGACTTGTGACAGAGCCATGACGGATGCTTGAGAGCTGTTGTTGGAGCGGTGACAGACAACTTGGAAGAGACTCATATCATCGACATCAACCGACTGCCGGGGGCATCCAATCATCGCCAATGTCTCCGATCTATCTTGTCGATGAAATAAAACGCGCCAAGCGACGACTGCTCAGAAATCCAGACCAAGCTCGGTTCCTTAGCTCTCCCCCTCCCCCTTCAGCGGTTCATTCTTCCTTCACCTGGCCACATGACCCAGCCAGGGTCTCACAGACCGGGCTATCTCTATCTTATCTATATTTATACCCGCCCCAACAACGTCTTCCAGCCACGCCCAGCCCCTTCTCGGTCCTTGTCAACTTACATAGTACACATAGCCTCAACCCAGTGGACCCGGTAGATACGACCGCCACCGTCATCTCATGTCTTAGACTACCCCAGGTTGCCAACGTCAAGTAGGCTACCCCAATAGCGAAGTTGCCAAATTGATGTGACCCCGCGGATACCTGCGGAGCGCCACCTACCTCCCCCCAACGAGCCCATGAATCTACTATACACACTGTACTGCAGCTGGCAGCTGTCGTCGCAACCCGCACGTACAGTATAGTACCGTTAGTACGGAGTGCATACTGTGATTATCAGCAGCAAGCTGCACGTCCATCCATCCATCCATCCTGACACGTTTGCCACTGGCTTGATTGCCCCATTCAATCAGGAAGAAGGATCGATCAACCATCGATGACAACCCGTCCACGAGTTCCGTACTTTTATCAACCCCCATCCCTCCTTTGCACCAAGTTGATGTAAAGCTGAGGAGGTGGTCTTGTACAGTGAATGGCGGGACCCTCCAATTTCCTGGGTGGGCATCCCGCGCTGATCGGGGTGTGGGGATCGGAATGGGGGTCGGTCGGTTGGGCACAAGCCACGAGCGGCGAGCCCCATTCGTATGGATTCCATATCCCAATCGAAACAGTTTCGAAGGGGGATTTCCAGTTATCTATCCCGCAGCCCGTACCCAACGCTCTCTTCTCTCTCCTTTGTCGGTATGACAGCGACAAATGCGGTGCTGCTCCCGGCGCCTGCTTTCAGGGGAGGCCATATGCATGAGCTCTGCTGTGGGACGCGTGGTGTACTGCTTTGTGCTGGGCAGGACTCCGCAGCGGCGGTGTCGCTCTTCGCGTTTACGGGTTGTCAAGTATAGACTGACAGTTAGCATCAAACCGGATGATCTGTCAGTTCCCCCTCTACGAACGGGTTATCTCCATCGGAGGTAGGAGTATACCAGCGGCTCCTGCTCTTGATTCATACAAATTGCAAGCGGTCTACATCGAAGGTTCGGGAATAAGTTTAGGCTCCATCCATCCTCCGCTCCCACCAACGTCGCCTTATGCTGCAACACCCCCAAATTACAGAGAGCTGGTGCTTCAAGTTGAGCTTACCAAGAACAAGGGCTTGCATTTATAAGTTGAATGACGCTCCAAAATCAACACCGAATACACGACAGAAATTGCCCGCGAGACCGCTCAGTTGGCACATATACGAACCCTCACCGGTTGACCTGGGTCATGTCTACATTTTCTAAGCGCAAAACTGTCGCTCGAGATCCATGTTTCTCTGCTTCACTCACCGCCGCTCTCCTCTGCGAACTCGACCAGCGGTGTCCCGCTTTTGCATTGATCCTGCAAGGTACCTGTTAGTCATCTGACTGCAGCTGTTTTCCCTGGCAAAGCGAAACAAAACAATGAAAAAGGTTGTGAGTGGGGAATCGAGCTCCGGCGACGGTGTAGTCATCCGGAGAGCACGGTCACACAACCCCACGAACGTAGAGAAATGGACGAGGACAAGCCCCAGACAATTCCAGTCTGGAAAACCTAGAACAATCCGGCTAGAAGGTGCGAGATTCTCATCCTGTCCAAACCCCTGGAAGACCGCCCAGAGCAGGCGAGATGGCAAGACGAAACAATAATCGGGCAGGGATATAGATAGCAAAGCTCTGACTTACTCCTTTCTGATGGACCACTTTGGCAATGACACCCTTATGTGGGCTGCGGATGACCGTCTCCATCTTCATGCTCTCGATCACCACAAGCGGCTGATCCTTTTCGACCGTGTCGCCGGCGGCCACCTCCACGCGCAGCACTTTGCATGGCATCGGTGCGAGAACGCTGTTCTTGACGTCCTTCATGCCCAATGCTTTCTCCATCCATTTGGCCGGTGGGATGGTCAGGCGGTATTGCGTGCCCTTCTGGAAGGCTATGATTGTGTCCGCGTCGCGGATGACCGTGGTGTCGAGGCGGGTGTGGGGGAAGAAGGAGGTGATGATGTTGGAGTTCGAGTTGTCGTGGCTGACGACCTGTTCGAACACCACGCCTTGTACGGTTACGTTGTATGTATTGTCGCCGGTTTGCTGGATGCGGACCTCGTGTCGCGAGTCATCCTTAGCGCCGGGTGTCAGGTCTGCAAAGGATATCTGATGCGCCTGGTAGCCGGGGCTAAAGCCAATCCCTGAGCCCTCGAAGCTAGCCTGCACGCGAGACGCAAGGCTGGCATCCCGTTGCAGACAGGCCAGTGCCACCTGGGCCAGCACCTCAGGATCAATGGTCTTCGCCGGAAACAATTCCGCGCGGTGCTTATCGATGTATCCAGTCTCCACGTCCCCAGAGATAAAATCAGAGCTGCGGCAGATGGTCTTCAAGAATTCGATGTTGGTGATCGGCCCCGCGATCTCGTACTCTTCCAGCGCGGCGGCGAGTTTGCGAATGGCTTCCTCTCGCGTGGCGCCTCGCACGATGAGCTTGGCGATCATCGGGTCGTAGTGGGCGGATACTTCGTCGCCTGCGACAAAGCCTGCGTCGATGCGGACATCCTCGGTCGCGGCGGGCGTGCGGACGTGCAGGAGGGTGCCAGAGTCTGGGATGAAGCCCTGATCGGGGTTCTCGGCGTAGATGCGAGCTTCGATCGCGTGCCCGCTGGTAGCCATGTAAGCCTCCACCTCGTCCTGGGTCAATGGCAATGGAGCGCCTTCGGCGACCTTGATCTGCCAATGCACCAGGTCCTGGCCGGTCACCATCTCCGTGACAGGGTGTTCGACCTGCAGTCTGGTGTTCATCTCCATGAAGAAGAACTCGCCGCTGTCGTTCTCAAAGATGAACTCGACCGTGCCCGCGCCCTCATAGCCCACCGCCAGTGCGGCTGATCTAGCCTTCGCCCAGATGTCTTTCCTGGTCGCATCCGGGAGATGGGGAGCAGGGGACTCTTCCAGGATCTTCTGGTGTCGCCGCTGGATGCTGCAGTCGCGCTCTCCCAGGGCCACGCAGTTTCCATGCTTGTCGGCGAAGACTTGAACTTCGATGTGACGCGGTGTGGTGATGTACTTCTCCACGAGAACGTGATCATCCCCGAAGGAGCTCATGGCCTCCGACTTGGCGGACTGGAGCTGGGCCTGGAAATCGGCTTTGGAGTGTGCGATGCGCATGCCCTTGCCGCCTCCGCCTTTGACTGCTTTGATCAGAACGGGGTACTTGATTCTGTCGGCCTCTGCCTCGAGGAAGTCGGCGTCTTGGTTTTCACCATGGTAGCCGGGCACGCACGGGACACCCGCAGCGGTCATGATGTTTTTGGACTGGCTGCTTAGAGTCAGTTCTGTAGTAAGGTGGAAGTGCATCAGTCAGCCTACCTCTTATCACCCATATCCTCGATCGCTTTCCATGGCGGACCAATGAAGACCAGCCCAGCTTCTGTGCATTTCCTTGCAAAAGCAGAGTTCTCACTCAACTAGATGCTATGAGCTTTCAGGTGCACATGGCCCAGTCCCAGGCAGTCACTCACAAAACCATATCCCGGGTGTATCCCTTGACAGCCCTCCCTCTTCGCGATCTCGATAATTCGGTCCCCGTCCAGGTAAGCCGAAACCGACCCGAGGTTATAGGCGAACGGCGAGCTCAAGGCATGTTGAGCTTTGCTGTCCGGATCTGTGTAGAGCGTCGTCACCCGGATACCATGCTGGGCGGCCGTGCGTCCGACTCGTCTATTTGGTGGTCAGGTCAGTCACCGCAAAGCTTAGATCAGCAACGGAAAAGCACACACAGTGCAATCTCTCCTCGATTCGCGATCAGGATCGAATCCAAGGACTTCTGGGTTGTAGCCGCATCGGCGGAGAGGGTGGAAGCTGCTCTTCTGGCTCTACGAACCGCCGTCGGCCCTAGGCGGGATGTAGTGCGGAGAAGCGCTGAGAGGGTCATCACGAATGACCAGAATAGAGGTTCGCAGGGGATCAGTCAACAAAGCTCCAGGATACTCGCAGATAGTCGCATATTCTTGCTGTAATGTAAGAACAAGACTCCGGATCTCGAATCAATCACATCGGTAAGTTGAGCAACCGGCGAGCAGCAACCCCGGTTCTTGTAGATGCAACCTCTCCCCCCAGCTTGTTGGAGCGGAGACCCCCTTGGGCCGACGCAAAGCGACGGCTGCGGGGAAGCCGCTGCACGTGACCGTGGACTCCACCGGCCGGGTTTTTTTCGAAGACTGAAAGAAACGAAACCGGGTCAGCAGCCATTGCATCAGAGTCAGTCGTCAGTCGTCAGTGTCTGTCTGCCTGCCTGCCTGCCTTCCCTCTCCCTCTCTCTCCATTCGCGATCGACACTTCGGTCGCTAGCCTCCTTTGTTGTCTCTGCACGCGCTCTTTCTCTTTGGTTCATATCTCTGTTTATCTCATTCATTTTTTTTTTACCTGATCAGTATATACACAACACCAGAAGAAACCAACGAACACCAAGTACTGAAAATCTGACGCGCAACTTTTCCTTCTTCTATCACCCTCACTTTCAATTCACCACCACTGACACCTTTGCGGCTGCAAAAAAAAAAACCTCCGATTACACAACATCATCCCTCACTTCCAACCTACACACGACACCTATACCTTTAAAACACATACCCAAAAGAATAAGGGGTCCGAGACAATGTCCGACGACGAAGACTATTACGACGAATACGACGAGGATATCTTCTGGGTGGAGGAACCCGATCCCACCATTGCTGTACGTACTGTCAAACCCACCTACTTGCCTGAGACATTGACCCAGAATCGCATCTTACACCCCAATCAACCTCCCTTTAACACACTCTCGATTCCGTCCCCCTCACTGACAACACCTGCCACAAAAAAAAGGACGACTTAGCAGCAACCTCCACCAACGACGCCATCTTCTACGACCACCCCGCCCTCGAAGTCGAAGACTACTTCTCCGACTGGGACGATCTGTCGGATGACTACTACGACGAGGATCCGACCGCCGTGCGCCGCGCCCGCGCCTTGGGCCTGTTACCTGCCGGCGACGGCGGCGGCGGCCATCATGACAAGCAGCACAGCCACCCTCCCCGCGCTGCTGCTGTGACCAAACACCCACGTAAACCAAAACCGGCTGCCAAAAGAACCCCGTTCTTCGATCTCGGCGCGTTCCAGAGTGTGGTCTGGAAATCTCCGCACCAGGAGAAGGAACAACAATCAGTGGTCGCGTTGCATGAACCCGGCGAGGGGGAGAAGGTGGCGCTGCTGAAGAATTGGCGCGAGGTGTTTCGGAGTGCCAATCCTAGGATGACTGCTGCCGTGGGCGTGGTGGCGGGGACCGGGGCTGGGAGGAAGCCTGCGCCGATTCAGCAGCAACAGCAGCAGCAGCAGGGGTTGTGTTTGCGGGGTAGTAGTGCGGGGGCGGAGGGGAGGGGGGATGCGGAGAGTCGGGAGGTAGATGGTGTTGTTGCTACTACGATGGAGGAGGTTGGGGATGATATAGGGAAAGGTGTGGGTAAGGGTGGTGTGGTTAATGGGGAGGGGTTTGTCGCGGCGGGCTTGGTCATCGACGGTGGTGAGGTTGGGGATGGGGGTTCTTTCGAAGGAGGGGATCCTAAAGCTGAAGCTGCCGCCGCCACCAACGGGGTGGTGGTAAATGAGGAGGCGGCGGACGGGTCCTCGCTCGATGAGTCGGTCGCGAAACCGACAGCGCCCCGGTCCAGGAAGCGCAAGGCCGATGATGCGGTCGACGATATCCCGGAAACTGCAGCAAAGACCCGGGCCAAGAGGGTCGCATCCTCCACGAAAGCCGGAAAGGCTAACAGTAGTAAAGATGTCCCCGTCCCCGTACCTGCTGCTGCACCGTCGGCCCCTGTGCGCAGATCAGCGAGGAATAAATAACGGAACGCAATCCATCGCGAATGAGCGTTATGATGTTATGACTTTCTTGATATTTGTGCAGTTTATACAGATTTGTTGAACCCGACATACTAATTAATCTCTGGTTCTATGCGTACTCCTTGTTGAATGCCCGTCCTATCACCATCCGCCGAATCTCGCTCGTTCCCGCCCCGATCTCGTACAACTTCGCATCTCGTAGCAGCCTCCCCGCCGGAATCTCGTTGATGTATCCGTTGCCTCCCATGAGCTGGATGGCATCGAGCGCGCATTCTGTCGCTCGCTCCGCAGCATAGAGGATCGCCCCGGCGCAGTCCTGGGTGCGGATGATGGCTCCGGACGGAGAACCGGCCGAGTTATCGATCTGCCGGGCAGTCGCGTAGGTGTAGGCCCGCGATGCCGCCAGTTTGGTGTGCATGTCGGCGAGCTTGCCTTGGATCAGCTGATTGTGAGCGATCGGCGTCCCAAACTGTTTGCGGACGTGCGTATAGGGCAGCACGAGATCCAGCGCAGCCTGCATGATTCTGTAAATTCGTTAGCTCCGGGACATACTCAGTCTTCTCGTCCCCCTCCACAGCCAGTCAAGTCAATGCCAGACAGAGAAAACCTACCCCAGTGGACCCGCACTGAGCACCAGGCGCTCCAGATCCAACCCCTCCATCAACACCTTCACGCCGCGATTCACCTCGCCGAGAACATTCTCCTTCGGGACGAAGACATCTTCAAAGACAAGCTCTCCAGTGTTCGAGCCACGCATGCCCAGCTTGTCAAGCTTCCGGGCGCAGGAGAACCCCTGAAACTCCTTCTCGACCACAAACGCGGTGATACCCTTGGACCCCTTCTCCGGCTCCGTTTTGGCATAGACCACCACGTAGTCTGCATCTGGGCCCTGCGCGTGCGGTCAGCATGTACTTAGAGCAACCAAGCCAGTCCGAGCGAGGGTCTCTCACGTTCGTAATCCACATCTTCGTTCCGTTCAACACCCAGCCCCCGTCTACGGCCTTCGCCGTTGTCTTCATACTCACGACATCGGACCCGGCCGAGTGCTCCGACATGGCTAGCGCACCGACTTTATCTCCCGAGAGAAGCCCGGGGAGGAATCGTTCTTTCTGGTCGGCGTTCCCGTTCAAGGAGAGTTGGTTGACGCAGAGTTGGGAATGGGCGGCGTATGAGAGAGCGATGCTTCCTGCTCGTACATCCATGGGTCAGTGAATCACTGCGTTTCCCGCCCAGCCAGATGGAGAGACAAAGGGAAAGTTGTGCATACCAGAGGCACGACTGATCTCCTCCATGACTATGCAGTGGGCCTGGTAGCCCATCCCGAGACCGCCATACTCCTCGTTCGCGGTGATGCCCAAGAATCTGGTTCGTAGATGGAGCGAGTCAGCAAGGACGCTTCTGCAATGGACGATGCATAAGTTAGAGACGACGGCCATACCCAGCATCGCCAAACTTCTTCCACATCTCCGCCGGGAACTCATTCTGGGCGTCGGTCCGCGCGGCCAGCTCCTCGGGAATCTCGCGCCCTTGATTCCGCGATTGATGGTTAGTAAAGGTGTGCCTTGTCCAGCTATGGTACCGGGCTTATTTACGGGTGAACTCTTGGACTCGTTCTCGTAGCTCGAGCAAGTCGTCTTCCGTTGGAGGAACGAAGTCCTTCGGGTGCTTGGTTGCTAGGGTGCGTAGTGCGGGGGGCTGGATGAGGGGATGATGGATTCGTCTGGTTAGAGTCCGGGAGGAAGTCCGGAGAAGACTGGGGAATCGGGGAAGGGCAGCCATGGTAAGATCAATTGTGTCTCGGTGGTTATTTATGGAATAGATCCACGTTGAGAGGTAACAGGCTTGATGATTTATACCCTCAAGGGAGGATAGAGAGGGGAGAGCGTCGGTAGAACTAGCTGCAACAACAGTGTCGATGTCACGGCGGCTAAACACGGCAAACAGCGCTATGCTTCTCCGCATGTCACCTGCTCCTCCTCTCCTCCCCTCCCTTTCGCCGACTCCTCTTTTCTCCTTCCCTTCTCCTTCGGCTTCTCCATTCCACAGAAATAAAGAGCATACAGTATCTGCTACTCACCATCTGGTTCTTGCACAGGTTCTTGCACAGTATCATGCAATAGTGCGGTCTAGTAGTCGTCTACCAGTTGGCGTTCCTTGATCCCCGGTATCCGCACCCTTCGTCTTCCCCAGCTTTTGCCCACTCCCTCCCCGCAATGCGCGCTCCGTCTCCGCTTCTGCGGAGCCTGAGACCCAACACTGTCGCCCTTCCATATCGACGACTTGCACTGCGTCCATCTACAACCATAACCTCCCCTCGCATACTCTCAAGATCAATTGCCAACTACACACACCCCCATCATGCATCTGCCATATCCGTTCTCCCCACCGCCGTCGATACTACATCGTCCGAATTCCAGGAAAATGCCCAACAGATGCAAGAACTCCTTGATCGGATGGCCAGTCTCCACGGCACAATCTCGCAAGGCGGTCCCCAAAAGGCCAAGGACAAACACCTAGCCAGAGGCAAGATGCTTCCTCGGGACCGGGTCAGCGCCCTCATTGACCCGGGCACGTCGTTCCTCGAGCTCTCGCCGCTCGCCGGCCACGAGGTCTATGGAGAGGATGTGCCCGCCGGGGGAATCATCACGGGCATCGGAACGGTGGAGGGGGTGAACTGCATGATTGTCGCCAACGACAGCACGGTCAAGGGCGGCACCTACTATCCTATTACCGTGAAGAAGCATCTCCGGGCGCAGGCCATCGCGCAGGAGAACAAACTGCCGTGCATCTACCTGGTCGACTCGGGCGGTGCCAACCTGCCGCACCAGGCGGACGTCTTCCCGGACCGCGACCACTTCGGCCGCATTTTCTTCAACCAGGCCCGGATGAGCTCGCTGGGCATCCCGCAGATCGCCGTGGTCATGGGCCCCTGCACGGCCGGCGGCGCCTACGTGCCCGCCATGAGCGACGAGACGATCATCGTCGAGAATCAGGGCACTATCTTCCTGGCCGGCCCGCCGCTGGTCAAAGCCGCGACGGGCGAGGTCGTCTCCGCCGAGGATCTGGGCGGCGGGCACCTCCACAGCACGATCTCAGGGGTCACGGACTACCTCGCCGTCGACGATGCCCACGCCATCATTCTGGCGCGACGGTCCGTCTCCAACCTGAACTATCCGCAAACGAACCTACCCTCCACGCCAGGCAGTCTATCCAACACAGCAGCAGCGACGACAACAACAACAACAACAACAACACCCATCAAAGAACCCCTCTACGACCCCAGCGAGCTCAACGGCATCGTGGGCACCAACCTCCGCCGCCAGATCCCCGCCCACGAGGTCATCGCCCGCATCGTCGACGGCAGCGAGTTCGCCGAGTTCAAGCGCGACTACGGCACCACGCTCGTGACGGGCTTCGCGCGCATCTACGGCCACCAGGTGGGCATCGTCGCCAACAACGGCATCCTCTTCTCCGAGTCCTCCCTGAAGGGGGCGCACTTCATCGAGCTCTGCGCCCAGCGCGGCATTCCCCTGGTCTTCCTGCAAAACATCTCGGGCTTCATGGTCGGCGCCGACGCCGAGAAAGGCGGGATCGCGAAGAACGGCGCCAAGCTGGTGACGGCCGTCGCGTGTGCCGACGTGCCCAAGTTCACCGTGGTGTTTGGCTCCAGTGCCGGCGCCGGGAACTACGGCATGTGGTGAGTCCCCCCTTCCCCCCTTTTTGGTAACATAAAACTAAGACTGATTGACCTACCCCCAGCGGCCGCGCCTACTCCCCAAGATTCCTGTTCATGTGGCCCAACGCCAAGATCGGGGTCATGGGCTCCGAGCAACTGTCCGCGGTGATGGAGGCCGTGGGCCGCACCGCCGACCCGGACCTGAAGGCCCGCATCGACCGCGAATCCGAGGCGGTGTTCTCGTCGGCGCGCCTCTGGGACGACGGGGTGATCCCGCCCGCGCAGACCCGCCAGTTCCTGGGGTTGGGGCTGGCGGCCGCCGTCGGGGGCAAGGTCGATGCCGATGTGCGGACGCGGTTTGGGGTGTTCCGGATGTAGTCCCATAGTTACATACAACACACACCCATCTCAACTAAACATCAACATCGACGAATAAGATTAACTAGCCTTGGAAGTTCAAACCTCTGGCCCTATCCCCTTCCCTCTTCGGTCTAATACCGCTTATGCTGGGTTACTTCCCCGGTATGAACCAGTCTCCCTCCCCAACGGGGAGGTATCGTATATCCTCCAAGTAACTACCCATCTGAAAGATGAAGGTTCATAACTGCAACCAACCAACCTAACCCCCTTGCGCTTCGATACAGTGCAACACCTACCTAGTCACCCATAGCCCGGCCCGGATCCCCTTTTGACAGCGTCAAATACCCGCGGCGATGACATCACCGCCGGTTGTGTAGTGTAATGGTTAGCACCCGGGATTTTGATTCCCGTAATCCCGGTTCGATCCCGGGCATGACCTATGTTGTTGTTGTCGTTCCAGTTACGTGATTTTCGTTCCTCTTTTGCCTTTCGTTTTTTCCTTGAACACTTAGTTAGCACTGCATTTCTCTTCTGCTTCTGCTGGCGTGGGTGAGTGAGTTTAGTGAGTGAGTGGGGTTTGTCTGCATGACAAAGGGGTTTGTTTACCCCAAGTCGCAATGGATGACTTGACTTGATTTGACTCGACTGTGGTTCTGTTATGCTTCCGAGGTACCGGCGGGGATGCATGCGACGTATAGCACTCGTTGGGGCCGGGGAGGAGGGGGGGTGGGGGGTTCACCATTGAGGGATTATAGGAGTCTAGACTTCAGGTTGCTTCTACCCGGAATGGTAGCGAGTATAATTCCCGTCTAGTTCAGCTGAGGATGCTTTCTCTGGGACGAGATCACTTCGTTACCAGCTGGGTACCGTCCACAGCCATCGGCGATACCAACCCACGAAATTGACCGGCCGAACCGTCATAGGGGTTGGAGAAAACCAAAGGCTTCTGTCCCCAGGGCGATGTAAGTATCTGGCTCGTCTATCTATGCCAGCATATAGAGCTACCACATCGGGCACACCGCAAACAACACCTGCCGGAAACAAAGATCAATGGCTCACAGCAGGGCTGCTGTTGATTTCTGCGTCTTTCGATTCTCGCGACATATGCAATCTATCATCCAACTTTTTTCTGTTTCAAACAAAACTGTGTTTATAACCATACACCAGACAATGATACCATGCGGTAGGATGGCAACTAGATCAGTAGACCAAATATACACTTTCCCTTTTCCATCGCAACAAAAAAAAACGATTGGGCTATAAATCACATATATCTATCGTGGGAACACATTGACAGCGTATGACGAAACATGGGGTCTGAGATTCAACATTAAACAAGGATTGTAGACGGAAAGGGGTATGTGCAGCCAAGAAAAAGAGAGAAAGCCAAGAAATGAAAAATAGATCATGCGGACAAGCAAATGATTTGCTCGCTTGCATTTTGAAAGTTTGTTGCTTCACTTCGTCCCGATATAAATCAATTATAAGATCACGCAAGGGCCCTTCCGCCGCTTCTTATCCTTCTTTTTCTCACCCCGATTGGGGTTCTCCCGTTTGCGGGAGGAGTCATCGCTCTTCGAGTTGCCTTGCAGGTCCTTTCGGATGATCTGCCGGCAGAGGTCAATGAAGACCTCGTTGACGTTGGCTCGTCGACGAGCCGAGGTTTCGTAGTAGGGGGCGTTGCCCCAGCTCTGGGAGAGAGCAAACGCGCGGGCGCGTGGCACCGCGCGGTCTTCCTCAAGGTCGGATTTGTTGCCCACAATGACAATAGGCACTTTCTCATCCTCCTTGATGCGGATAATCTGTTCTCGTAACTCGGATAGTTCGTTCAAGGACGACATGCTCGTGATGGAAAATACGAGCAGAAACCCCTGTCCTTGCTTCATATATAGCTCTCTGCAGAGTGCGCTGTCAGTTGCGAGATCGGATGAAAGGGAATGCTGGTGATCATCTTGCGATTGCGCGATTGCGTGATCATAGGGACCTGTGATGCTGGAGGGTGGGCGCAATGTTTACCTCATGGCCGCTGTAAATTGGTTAGATGAGAGGAAGCTCCATCGAGGGACCATTCACTTACTGAACTGTTCTGTTCCTGCAGTGTCCAGTCTGCACAAATGTCACTCAAGTCAGTTCCCTTGGTCCATCATGGATTGGCCCAGCGTCTAGGATCCCGAATTTCAGACTGTGGGGGGAGACATACATTTCCAGAATACATTGTCGGCCCTGCTGCGGGTAAGTGGCTGGACATGTCTCGGGGGGAAGTGGTGTCACTTACGTCTACCTCGATCTGTTTTCGGTAGGAGTCCTCGATTGTCGGGTCGTAGCTCTCAATCCACACATTTTGCACGAATTGAGCTGCCTGGCGTCAGCACGAATACAAGTCAGACGGAGTAGTGCCCTCGTCCAGACATACCCGTAAGACAGCTCTTGCCCACACCTCCTATTGCGCCGACGAGAATCGCCCGTCGTCAGTGGTGAATCTTTCCCGATCCCAGGAGGAGAGTATGTGCCTACCAGCGCCTAGAACGACGATATGATACTCCCGTCTGTAGTCGGAAAGCGAGCGATCAGCAACCTCCGCCGAGTAGATGTATCCGAGCATGATGCGCAAGTCGGGGGACTTACTGTGGCCGCATTGAGACGATTGGCTATAGCTTCGCGATTATAGTGATGTTTGGGGCTGGGTATGAAGGTGTGAAAGGCGAGTCAGGCTCCGACAAAAAGTATCGATGTCGATTGTGTTGTCTGACCTGGGAGGGGGCCGAATCTGCGGTCGAGACGGGAACGCGGCCGAATGCGACAATTGAGAAAAGGTTGGCCGAGGGAGGAGGGAGGAGTAGCCCTGAGGAGGAGGAGGAGGAGGGAGGGGGAGGGCAAAACAGGCTTTGTCGATATTTGTCTGTATCAATCCGCACCAATCAATCAAAGGATGGATGGGAGGGGGAAGGGAATGATCGGAGGTGAAGAATGAATTGATTCCCTTTCGGAGGGTTGGAGGCGGGGGAGTCGGGAGGAGTGCTGGGAGAGCAAGGGCAACATCCACACGCGGTCCGTTACATCGGTCTTAATGCCAATCGATTCCCAATCAATTCCGCGGGAGCTGGCAGGCGGAAAGCGTCGGACAAGCTGGACACAAGAGAAGTCTGGTGAAGCAAGGTTTAGGAAGGAGGGAAGTTGAGTTGGGGGGTGGTGGTGAGAGGAGGGTCGGAATAAAGGAGAACGATGGTGGTTCGAGATGTCGAGGCGGCGAGTTTTTGGAAGTGGGTGGGAAGGTGGGTTTGGTTTGGAAGGAGGAGGAGGAGGAGAACAAGAAGACAAGAGAGAGAGGGAGGGGAATTTCGTGTTTCTGACCACCACCACTACCACTACCACTGGTGCCGGAGACTAACTAGAAAATAATTAAAACTAACAACAAGCGTGAGCAGAGTACTCCGTAGAGCAACAAGAAGCGTCCAAGACGTGAGCAAGAGCCAGACAAGAGGCAGAGGCAGCCAGCCAAGCCCAGTCCACCGAGAAAGTGGGTTGGATTGTGGTTCGGCTTTGTGTGGGGAGGAGGAGAGGAAGAGGAAGAGGAAGAAATGCATGGGATTGCGATAACAGACCGATTGATCAATGTCGGAGCACACATGCGCACATACACGGACTGAATTCACGCACCTTTCTGACCTTCGATCGTTCTCTGACCCTCTCCTATGTCCTATACTTATGTTCTTGTGTTTTCTTTTCGATGTCTTTGATGGGCGCACCCGCTGAAGAAGAGCCCCCGGAAGTTCGTTTGTTCGTTTCGGCGGCGGTGAGGATGGCAAGCGATCTTCTTCTGGTCCAGGAAAAAACCTTAAACAATCAATGATTAGACTAGCATTGCTTGAAGCTTCTCTCCATCCCGTCCGGAATGCATCCCCCCAAACTCAATCCGGCATAACAAGGAACAAGAGGGTGTGAGAGAGGGTGTGGAAGAGAGAGCGCGAGTCTGAGGTCAGATCGTCTCTTGTGTAATTCCGAGGGTGGAGTGGACAGTACATCGAGTAAATAGTAGCTACCGTACTCTTCCGACGAGAAAGGGGGGAAACCATCATGGTTTAGCCAGAGAATAATTGAATCAGCCGTCCTGTCCTGCTCCTATGCATGCGTCCGACTTCTGGAAGATCATTCTTCGGGCTCGAAGGACGTCTGCATTGTTGGAGGGGAGACTGGAGAGGAGGAGGGGAGGAAAGACAGGGTAACTAGCCGTTGACGAGGATGAATAGACAACAAGCAATTGAGCATTCAACAATCACAATCACTTACCTGAGCTTTCTCTTGCGCCAGGATCACCTTATAGCGGCTGTATGTACCTGCTAACTCTTGAAAATTGGCAATTCAGATAAACAGACACCCAGACAGGGTGGTTGTTGGACAATATAATCCCCCGGATGGCAAGGTACAGTACAACAATACACTCAATAGAAAAGTACCAGTGCTGAGGGTACAAAAGTCCCCCAGACCACCACCCTCATGATCAATCAATCATCGACAATCATCAACCCTGGGCACCTCATCCATTACCTTGTATCATGGATCTATTTGCCTCTTTCCCGATACAGCCCATCTATGCTAACCCCTCGTTTCAACGTCATCATCACCAACCAAGACTGCATGCATCCCTCATCCTCGATCACTCCCATCTATCAAATCTAACATTCACATCCCTCCCTCTATTGCCTCCGGTCTCCGGTCTCCCTTCCCTTCCCTTCCACTTCCACTTCCACTTCCACTCCCCACGCCCCAAAAAATCCACCAAACCTCTACCTCCTCCGCCAACCCACCCCAGATAAACAAGACAGAACCGGAAGTAAGTTACACTCCACTCCACCAAAGAACCAATAGCACCGAAACCCCAACCCCCAAGCCACCGAACCCAAGCGACCAGCAATTCCGGAAAGTACTGAAACTGTCAGGGACGGATCAAATCCTTCAAGTTCTCTTCATCCTGCAGGGTACTTTCACCTCACTGGTTCGATGTCCCCCCTGGCCCCCAAAAGAGTCAAGCCGCAGCCACAGTACGCACAGCACCGCACTGGGCACCTACAATAGTCCTCCGTACTAATTGAGAGCCCGCCAAATCCAGCAGGTGCTAGATGGTAGGTAGGTAGGTAACTAGGTACTGACTGCTCTTTCTGCCTGCGCGGTGTGGTTTACGACTTAAGCACCTATTGCGCTGTACAGTACTATTGTCACTGCCTAACGTGCAGCGCGGGGAGGGGTGTGTGTGTGTGGCGGGTGGATGTATCCGAGTCGAGATTCGATGTATCACACCGACAAGTAACTCATGAGGTGAGGTAAGGTAAGGTACTCCGTAGGTTTTACTTAATTCGTATGCTATGTACGGAGTAATGTGTGTACAGCTATGACCTGTACTGGGAAAGAGGCTCGTAGCTTGATGAAGCTCCCGCCTCGTCATCGGGATCGTGATTGTTTCAATGCGTCTCTGCCCTCGGTGGGTTATTGAGGAGGGGAGGTGACATGAGTTGCATTCTTGCATCGCATCGCATCGCATCGCTTCGGCCAGATGTTGACGTGACGTGACGTGACGTGGGCGCTCAGTGTCGGGCGGTGGACATCTACTTCTACTTCGGTACTTGTATATGTGTGTGTGTGTGTGTATTGCCAGGTGTACACTCGCCAAGGCTGCGCTGGGCTGCTTGTCATGCCAGAAGTGAAATGCATCGGATGTACGTACTAGGTACATTGTTTGCCGCGAACAATCTTCGCGGCGTGTACTCCGTGCACACACCGAAGAGAAGGTGTCGGCCGAATACACTCTTAGTGAAACCACTGTATCAGGCTACATGCACGAACACGCCATCCACGCCCTAGCAGAAGGGAAAACAACAGCCCGTCAAGCCGAATTCGCGAAAGTACTATGCATCTATACCATGTATGTATCTTCAATGCTCTGCATCCACAGCCAATTGGATGCAAGCCGCTGCAAAGGGGTTTATGTACTAGCGTTTTCAGGGGTCACGGCTTCTGATGGAGACGTCCTCGCTTATAGTGTATTCTAAGCAGGGGAGCAAATCCTATCGAGCTGTCAAGCCTGTACCCTAGGTTATATGTACATACATGCGCACCCCTCTCTCCCGTCTAAATGTGACCCTGCCTGATCGAGTCAAAGCTGCAACAGAACAGGCATATCACAAAACCTTAGTAGTCGGATCCTGCCACCTCCTTGACGCCATTGACTTGTTCCTTCCCCTTGCGGCTGTACTTGTCCAGTGCGTCAAACACATGGCTGAACACTCGTCGGTTCACATCATGGGCCCATAGGAAGTCCAGATGCTCGTACTCCGGGATCTCCTTGGCCACGGTCCCGCTGGGTAGCTCGGATAGCATGACGTTGATGTCGACCAGGCTGTCACTTCCGCCGTACAGCAGGACGATAGGGGTTTTGATGTTTTTGGTCGGGTACTTGGCCGGCTTGTAGAAACGCTCGCTGGCCACAATACTCAGCGGAGCGTGGATCTCATCGTCGTAGAACTGGAAGTTCCGGTGTCGGATGATCTGAAACCAGTGCACCACCGACTTGGTGCTTGTAAAAGAGAACAGGTGCAGGTACCCCGCGAGCTTCTGCCAGCGACTGATATTCTTGCATCTCCAGTTGAAGAGGCCGCGGAGTGACGTGTCAATGATCCAAACGAAAATCGGGGGGTAAAGAATGGTCTGCCACATAGTAGTGGAGCTGAGGATGCTGCGTCTGCCGAACAGGAGGAACAGGAAGTTAGGCGAGGCCTTCATCAACGAGTCTACTACGTGGTTCGGCAGACCTGTTGGGGCCATCGCGGGCGCGAGAGCCACGAAGACATCAATCTTCTGATTCAGGAGCGGATGGATGGAGAGAGTCGCGAAGGCCTGCGCCGTGCCTTGCGAGAAACCAACATATGACAAGGAGGGCTGCTCCGTCACGTCAAGAATGTATCGGATGCTGTCGGGGATATCATGAAAGGAGAATTGGTCGATGGAGAAGTCCCAGAACTCGTTCGTCAACGGAGAGTGCTTGATGGACTTCTTGGAGTACTTGTTGCCGCGATTATTCCCAAGCCACACATCGTAGCCGCGCTCTACCAGTTGAAAAGGCAGGCATCGCTGTTCCTCGGACAGGCAGACCCAAACCTCACTGCACATCATCAGCCCATGGTGAAGGTAGACAACCTTCTTCTTGATGCTTCCTTCACCCTGGTTGATCCGTTTCCCTTCCTCGCCCTTGCGAGAGGAGAGGCGGTGGAGGCCGAGCAAGTAGCCGTCTCCAGTCTGAACGATGTGCTCCTCCGCCTGGTATCCAAACAAAGCGCAAATGTCCGTGAAATCGGACGCCTGCGCCACGGCCGCAGCGACCTTCTCTTCATTCTCACGCTCATCGAACTCCTCCCCGGGAGGAATCAGGAGGTTGAAGATTGTCTTCGAACGATCGTAGCAGAACCGAATGACAGGTTCAGCTGTATCCAGTCAGTGCCCGACCCTTGGCAAAACAACATCAATCCGGGTGTACTTACGCAGACAAAAAGTGATAATATGTATGACCCATTCCAGCAACACCAAGATCAGCGACCCAAACAGCGCCAAATACTCAAACCAGAACAGCCTCCCAATAACCGGTACACGCGCCATGATTGCAGCCCAAGTTTCACCGCACTATAGGGCAAATGAACAGAAGATAGAAAGAGAGGCTCAATGAGTTGGAGGATTATCGTAGCTCATAGCGCGTCGAATTAAGAGTCTCATCGTTGAGTGAAGGCAGCAAGGCAAGGATACAACCCGCCTTCTAAAAAAAGGGGAGTTTCAATCACAGGGTCCGTTCATCTTCCCAGACGTCATGCTGGAGGGGGTGGCAGGCGGCCGCTTCTTCATGTGATGCTTACCTAATCCGGGGGAGACGAGGGCACTCCGAGCCGTCGAGTTTGCCGGCCGCAGATGATCATCAGATTGCTGCCCGTTCTTTGGTTGCCGTGACTGAATACCTTCTTGTTCGAGCAGTCGGGCAAACTCAATCCACGATGCCGGCTTCCTGTCAGGATATCAGTGAGTCATTCTCTCCTCAGTCTGTTCCCTCAATTCCTCTCGCGGCGGCAGTTAGTAGCGACTTGCGCGCGATCCAGCATTCGTGGTCGGAGACAGAGGACAACCTCGAGATAGCCCTCATACCATCGTCACCCACTCTTCTGACCGACCTTACTCTCACGGAAACAGGGAACGCACTGGCGCAATGCCTCCAGGAATCCGACTGCATCATGGTCCAGCGACACAGCCCGCGGGAGTGTCTCAGTGACCCTCACGTCGACCAGCTTCCGATGCGATGCCAGCAGCTGCGGAAGGGCTTCAGCGAGTGCAAGTGAGTAAACTCCCAACCCACCGAGGATCGTTTCCACCCAACCATTTCCTTAAATTTGGCCTACACAAGCTAACACCCAATCTCCCTTCCGCAACGCAAAAACAGACGCGGCTTGATCGACATGCGCAAACGATTCCGCGGGAACCAGCCCATCTCGGTATCGACGGAACTCGAGGGCGGAAGCTCCAACAAGTCCCAGCAGTTGTATGCTGGCAAGCCGGCGTTCGAGTCGGTCAAGGAGATCAGTGGTGATGAGGTGAAGATGGATCCCGAGAAGACGAGAGGTCTGTGATCGCCGGGGGGGGGGGGGGGGGAAAGAAATGATTGGTGTTACCCAAGGGGACGCGGGCAAGTTAGTTGTCATCAAGAACAACCCCCCTCCAGCTTGGCACTCGTAACGATTTTTCTGCGTTATACCATTCCCCAGTCCCCTCGGGACTCAATTGCTCTGCTCTATCTTTTTTTTGCTCTTTGTTTCTGTTTCATCTGCACTGGCATGGTTTTGGAGTTGATTGGAAGAATATCTGGGACTGTGCTTTCCCTCCTCTCATGTGATTAATCTATGACTACGTTCTGGGATTATTGTACTGTACATACTTTGAAAGAAGCTCTTGCGAATATTCTCTACAACCATACTCGTAGGCGTGAGGAAAGTACAACGGACACGTGGGCGAACGGAAATATTGTGACAGACATAATGTACGAAAACTGTCATTGACTGGACATCTAGATAAATTACAATCACTGGTTCTTCTTGACCTGAGCCGAGGCCGGCTCCGAGTAGAGCCACACGGCCACGAAAGCCATGAAGCCACCGATGACAGACCACAGTCCAGCGATCCAGACCCAGCCGCCGCTGATCTTCCAGCTGCGCGGGAATTCGTTGTGGGCGAAGTGACGCACCGTCACCTCGTGCTTCTCCTCGATGGTGGTGAGGAACGGACGCTTGTAGTTCACGCGGAACGAGAAGATACCGTGCTGGTCGGGGACGGTGAACTGAGTGCGGAAGACGGTGCTGTTCTCGGTGCGGTAGGCAGGCTCCAGCTTCAGGCGGTGGAAGGGAGAGAGCATGGTGAACTCGAGCTGGAGGGCGTCTTCGGCGGGCAGTTCGAAGGGCACGAACTTGTCGTAGCTGTACTCGGAGATTTCGATGCTGAAGACCTGTTGTTGTGTTAGTCTAGGATTTTGTCTGCCCGGAGTCAACATAACCTACAGTCTCATTCTTGACCCGGTAAATGGTGGGGTTCAAGTCCTCGGCGGTGATATCATCCTGGGCGAGATGGTGCTCAATTTTTCCGACCTTGAGCACTCCAGTCTCCTTGAAGGTCCAGGCAGTCAATTGCTTGGCAAATTCCTGGTTGACCGTCTTGGTCTCCTCGCCGCTGCCGGGTGCCTTGACGGTGGCGGTGAACCACTTGTCCTGGAGACTCTCCACGGAGCCCAGCAGGGCGAAGCGAGAGGAGCTGCGGGTCTGCAGGGTCGAGATGAGAGAGAGCTGGGAACCGGTGGCCCAAATGTCCTCAACAGCAGCGACTTCCTCCTTGGGGTTGTAGCTGTAGGCGGTGACGGGGGCACGCAGAATAGGCGCAGCAAGAATGTTGTCGCCGAGAGTGTGAGGAGCAGCTCTGGGGAGCGCCAGGACGCCCTCACCATCGAAGTAGGACTTGGTGTCGGGTCTCAACTGGCCGGGGCGCTGCAGAAGCAGAACGTCGTGCTTCTCGGCGGCGGAGAGGGTATCATAGTTGAAGTGGTCGACGACAATCGAGGAGCGGTCCGTCGACAGGTGAAGATCGAGCTCCAGAAGAAGCGAACTGATGGCGCTAGGAGTGGTGGACTTGCCGGAGAGAGCGAGGAGGACGTTTCCGTCCTTGTTCAGGAAGTCGACAATGTTCTTGGGGCTAAGAGAAGGTCCGAATCCTAGAGCAGCAGGTCAATCGGATGCTCAATTGCAACTATGGTAGATAGCTAAAGCCAGTGTCTCACCTTTCGACTTGGGAGGAAGAAGGAGGAGGTGGTCGTAAGCTCTCTCGCCAAGCTCGAACAGCGAGAGTTGGTCACTCTTGGGAGATTCGAAGGCGATGTCATATCCACGAGCTTGAATTCGGCATTATCAGTATCAATTGCTTCATACACACCAGATAGAAGATGCGTACCCTTCAGATCACTCCAGAGTGTGGAATAGAGACCCTTCTCGGAGGCATCCTCCAAGACAACCAAGAGACGGTTGCCGGAACTACTGAGCGCATTCACCACGGCCAGGAAGCCGAAGAGGAAGAAGGAAAGACACCACCGCATTATGCGACGGGTAGTTTATGGGAGAGAGGAGGGGAAAGAAGAGCCAGCTCCTGGCGCAAAAGAAAGAGGTGGGGAAGATGTCAAGGAGAAAAAAAAGTCCAATGCAGTTTCAACCCATCAATTATCGTGATACGTAGTAAGTTAGTAGTACGTCGAGCTGACTGGAGCACGAACGGGCGACGTGTTTGGACCGAGTGCCAAGACTCTGTCTTCTCCATTGGAAACCGCCGCATCCACTTTCGGCTTGTCGTCACTTTCGACCTCTCCTCATCGTTCGTTCCACCGCCCGTCGTTTCCCCCTCTCGCATTTCCCCGATTACGACCTCTCCTCCCCTCCCCGCTAGAGTCTGGAAGATCTCGCCGCCGGTCTTTCTACGATCTCCCATATCAAGTTGAACCTATACAAGAACACCGGTCACTTTCCTTCCGAACCTTCCGCCTGACATCAAACGCCCGTCGGCTTCCAGCACCAAGAAGAAAAAAAAACCCTTTTTCCGATCCCACACCCGAGCTATCCCATCCAACATCGCAATCATGTCCGCTCCTCAATTCTGGTCGACTCCCTTCCGCTACATGCGCTGGGCCTCGCACGAGAAGCCCGCCATCTTCTACTCCCTCATCATCGGCTCCCTGGGCCCGGTCGCATTGGTGACCATCCCCCCGATCCGCCGCTACTTCGGCTCCTACGACCCCGAGCCTGTCCCCTTGACATATCCTAGTAAGGACGATCCAGCCAGCAGCAGATTCCGTGACATGCGGGATTATGAAAGCTTCTAGTTTCCGTTGCTAACTTCGCTCTCTCTCTCTCTCTCTCTTTCTCAAACAGTCCCCGCCGGTCCCCGCGTCATCCCGCAGGGTTACGATGACGAGTAAATTTCCCCCATATAACACACACAAGATACAACAGCAATGCAATACCGTTCCGATTTTTTTGTTTCTTCTTTCAATTCTCAGAGGGTTCTGAGTCTGGGGTTTGTCGTCATTATAAGCTAGGTTTAGGTCTCGAGCAAGCAAGCGATTCGAGAGGGGGGTGTGAGGGTGCCATCGGAGATATCGACAACGTGAACGCACAAATTCGAGGCTCTGGGGGGCAAGCTGAGGCGGCAAGCTGGCTGAGAGGCAGTGGAGTCAAATCACGGGATCTCGGGTCTGGCGAGCGGAGCTTCCTCGATCCTGATATCAGCATCCATTCCCGCCTCGTTGATTGGCGTGCCGCCCATGGCTTGCTAGACTCGGTGGGCGTGAGCGTTACAATGTACTGTACATGAGAAGATGTATCACTGAGCAGAGAGATTGAGGAATGTCTTGTTCAAGCAAAGCTTTTTGATTCTTTTATTGTACAGGATTTTATCCGCCGATTCACGGCTAATTATTCAGAGATAAGCACCGACTTAGACTCCCGACCGCAGAGTGTGTCATTAGGACTCTTCAAGCATGTCTCTTCACAGTTCTGGTCCTGAAAAAGAAGGACCTGACCCTGATGTAGTGACTCGCTCAGAGATTCCAGATATGACTGCTAATTAGGTCAGATGTCAAGAAGATGATTTGTACGACGCCAAAGAAAAGGTAGTAGCACGTAGTAAGGGCAGATTGATGTCAGGGTCAGTATGGGAAAGAACGAGAAGCAAGACCGATGTCGAGTTTTTTTTAACACATTGACTGAGCCAAGCACCATGTCAGTAGAAGTACAGAATTGTCCACGGAGGAAGGCACTGGGTCACCGATATCCAAATTAACCAGCATTGTCATAGTGAGAGGAAAGCAAGCAGAAAGCAAAGCGTGGAAGATGGGATTTTCAAGGCTAGAATAACCGAGATGGACCTTGCACATTGGGCACACTGATAAGTTGGCGGAAAGGCAATGGCGATGACGAGGTATCGAGATGAAGTGCGAGCCAAGCTGTCCATGTTGGTGTAGCAGACGCTTGAGAGAATGTAAGCTAATAGCACAAACGCCGGATAAACGCCGGATGGCAATGCTCATTCATCATCATCCTCATCATCATCATCATCATCATCCCAGGGGACATCCTCATTGTCAATCTCGGCACAAGTCAAGTAGCGAACACTCGAATCGCTGACATTGGACTCCAAGAGCGGCTCCAGCTTGTCCACACAAAGCTCCCTGAGGCAGAGCAAACCTGCATTAACCTCGTCCGCATCCTCCTTGGGGCAATCGTCTTCGTCAAGATAGGGGGCCCATTGATTGTCATATTCGTCATTGTCGTCATCCTCCTCTTCGCACAAGTAGCGATAGAGAATGAAGCCTCCCTCTGCGCCACGGAAGCCGTTTCCCTCACTGATATTCCTGTACACCCATTCTCGGAACCGAGTAAGTGCCACCCACATATGCGGGCTCAAGCCCAGCAAGTCAGACGGGCCTGGATCCTCCGAGGGGGCAAACTCGATGTTCATCATGTAATCCTCGACATCTTGACAGCGTTGGACGAGCTTGTCACTATGGCTCTGGCAGACGCGGCGGGCGGCCTCGGGGATCGACATTTTCACCTCATGTTCCAAATTGTGCCATTTGCCGACCACATGGCAGGCTGCGTCCTTGAAGATCCAGGAATCACGAAGAGTCATGGAGATGCACAGCCACTGGACGGGGTCCTCGGCCACCGCCTCCCCCAGACCGTCTCCCATGCCCACAAAAGCCTCGTCCAGAGCCGAGAACACAGCCTCAGTGGCTTCGAGCTCCTCGCCCAGGGTCATGAGGGCCTTCGTGTGGTGGAGTATATCGTCAGGCTCCTCGCCCTGATCTGCGCGAACTGCCAGTCGTTGCGAAGCGGGGTATTCAGGCTTCAAGTAAGGCACCTGATCATACAAGCTCTTGACCATGTTGGCCCAGATCTTGCGGAGCTTTGGAGACAGGAGGTCGGCAGGCTGTGGACGCTGCGGTACCCCGGCGACGGCCTGGAAACCCGTCAGCGAGCATGAACTATCCCATGTCATATCAAATCTGTAAAAGAATTACCTCGATTTCCAGCCGGCCATACTTCCGGCCAGCTGCAGGAACCACGACAAGGTCTATTTCAATGAGAACCGGGTCGGTGCACGGATCAGCATTCTCTCGTGCTTGCTCTATTGCCCTCTTGATAGTACCGGAGCGACTGGCGACTGCATGAGAGTGGAGTCTGTACACATCAGGCGGTACAGATATCTTGATGTCTCCGTTGAATGGCTGAAACACCGACTCACACATCTTGCAAAGACGCTTGCAGAATAGATAGTGGCTCCGTGAAATGCAAAGCCTGAATTTGTCTGACTTGGTTAGAGGTTCCGTATAGTAACGCACAGTTCGAATCTATCTCGGTTGAGGGGAGGTGAGGCCATGAAAGAACACAGAGCTGGGAATTCAGGGAGGTGAAAACAGGATCACAGCTGAGGAACGACATCTTGAGTCTTTTGCTTAGTCGGCGACATCAAGAACCGCAGTGAATGCACCGGTGAAGTTCCTGAATTCCTGATAGCACGACATCATCAGTCTTTTGCTTAGTCGGCGAGCTGTTCAGCTTAGTCGGAGAAATCAAGAACCGCGGTTAGAGATTGAGAAACCGCTGTTGGAGGTCAAAGAATGTGGAGTTCCTGATAGCACGCACAGCTGACAGGTCTTGGTTTCTTTCAAAGGATGTGTAGGTCTTCTATGAGACCTAGTCTTAGAGCAGATTTACAGCCGTCACTCCCAGAGGTTGGGGCAATTGCTGATGTTCATCACGCGAAATACCTAGGGCAGGTGCACACGACGAAACAATAGCCGCGATTGTTGGGCAGATTGCGGGAAAAGGAGACAGAAGAGATAGAATTGAGAATAACATAATTTCACAGAGCTCAGAAGAATATAGATTGATTATCAAACAAAACTGGAACCATCACTGTCGGAACCAGGGAACAACTATTGAGAAACCAGAGATTAACGCCGTGTATGCTCATATCTACATATAGCTCGTGGACAGCATCACCGTATATCATCGAAGATCCTAGCCGATACTGTGGAAAATCAGTCGGTGCGCCTCGCCGAACTCAAGAAATCGTAAAAACTAATCCCTGCAGTCCCTGAAAACAGAAAGGACGAAAGCAACAGAAATCAAGGTGCCACAGCCTATTCACCAGAAAAAGCACCCACACGACGCAAGAAGAATAACCCAGCACAGAAAGGAGATTCAAGACAGCCAGCGCCGGCATTGCAGACAATAATAAGCCATAAAGCCTCCTCATAAACGAGCACGATGAAGTTCGGGCCAATCTTCAGGTCCCAATTACCGCGTCCCCGCATGTGCATTGGAAGCAGATCAGCTGCAACACGAGCCAACATCAGCGATAAGGTTGAGCACGCTTCAGAAGTCGATAAAATAAATATATGAGTGGTATCCAGGTCGAACAGTATCCAGTACTCCAAATGTCTGGCTCCGCAATTCGGATTCCCAAAGTCATGCACGCTTTTTTTTTCCTGGTCTGATGTTCCAGTAAGGCTAAGAAATGTAAGAGGATTGTTCCTCAGACTGCTCCACTATCGGAACGTAAATCTGGAAATGCCTGCAGTTTCCAGGACGATGAGGCCGTCATTATAACACAATGAGAATTGTGATCCTCGCCTAAGCTCACTAGCATGGAAGGGAGTTAATGCGTCACCGGGTTCGGCGAGGAGCTTGGCTTTCTCTTGTCGGCTGGGGCCTATTGCGGTCTGGATACGTCGACTCAGGAGTGTATCTGGGATCCATTCCAATCCTCGGGTCCGCGGCTGTAGTGGGAGGGTATGCTATTCCGGAAGTTACCGGGGAATAGTCCTGATCGGCCTCATACGTTGCCGGCCCAGGGTAGCGTGGAGCATTGTTTCTCCCATTTTCATAGCCATATCCAGTGCCGTATGTGTATGAAGGGTGAATGTCGGCAGAAACCGCAGGTTGACTGGGAGCAGAGTATGGGATTTGCGCGGGAGGGTAGGGGGCCTGGCCCGTTGCAAAAGGTGAATGGTTTGCAGGGTAGGATGATGGAGTAGGGTACGGGGGGCTCTGAGTCGCCGCGTACGGGGGCTGAACATATGGGTCCACAAACTGTTGAGGTGCCGGAGGGGGTGCAGTGTAGGCTGGTGGGGGTGAGGGGCCTCCTTGTTGACGTCCTTCATGGATGGTCGTGGCTGGATAGGTTGCGGGAGAGATGTTAGGCGCCTGGGAATAACTGTAGTCGTGAGCGTAGCTACCTCTGGGATTGCCTTGGTCCATTCGGCGTGAAACGTCTGCCTCCCACCGAGCAGAGTCGGCTTTGAGATCAGCAATCATTTCCTGCATGAATAATCAGTTGAATTGTACGTTGTGGATGATGACGGCTACGATGCGCTTGTGCGAGAACATACAGAGGTGAGATTGCGGTAGGCTCGAATGAAGTAGCCTTGGCGACCCTGCTCATGTGTGTCAGTCTTGTGTCCTCAAGAGGTAGCTTCTGCCATCAGTCGTGCCATGGCATGGTGAAAAGAACAGGAAGAACATTGGGGAACAAACATTGTGGTTTCCAGGTCTTACGAGAGCATCATTCCCGAGGTAACGGCAAATATCTGCTTGGATAACTTCCCGACTGATACCATCACCGGGAATGAAATATTCGTTCTGACGCTCCGGGCGTCCTTCAAATCCATGACGGCCAGTCATTTTTTCCAGGGATAAACGGTTTCCAGTTATTAAATTATAGTCAACGGGTCCAAGTGGCCAAAGGAGATCCAGGAGAGTAAGGAATAGCCGACGGGTCCAGAGGAAGATGACGGTAGGTAGATGGTCTCTTGGGTTGCTTGGGAACAAGAAACGGAACGAAGTGCAGTTCTAAAAGGCTGTGTCCAGGAGATCCGAGGCTGAGAACTAAAGGCTAATCCGATTCTTGGTTGACACAAGCACAAATGCAGAACACGAGACGAAGTTGAGCTCCCACGGTGGTATATCTGGCTTTATTTCCGGCGTGAAGAAAAGAAACAAATCCGGAATGGGCGCTTGGTGTATGTATCCAGGGGGTGGGTTGTGAAGAACGATTTGAAACGCTTCAGATCACTTTGTGCATTAAAAGTGAACCAGAAATGGAAGAGACAGTCAAGTTATAGGCAAAGGTCCGAACGAGGCAGATGTGTGGATCGGAGAGAAGCTGTTGATTGATCACGGTCCGAGGTTGTCAAGTCACTGGCACGAGAATGAGAGAAAGGTTGCAAAGATCTTTCTCTTTTCAAATTCCTGCGGGAGGAAGTGGCTTTCTTCTTCTTTCTGAAGTCTCTCCAGACACACCTTATACAAACTCGTAGAACCTTTGAGCTGACGGGGGTAATGTCAGGAAACAAAGGTGAGAGGATGGTGGTGGTGGTGGTGGTGGTGGAGGGGAAGGGGGTAAGGAGGTTAGGGGAAGGGAAGATAGGAGAGGGAAGAGAGGAGAAAAAGAAGAGCTAAAGGGAAGGAAAGGGAAAGGAAAAGTAAGACAGACGGGGTGGGGAGAAGATAAGAGAGAAGAAACCTTCCAGTTTTCCAGTTGAGAGGCGAAAAGGGAAAAGGAAGAGAGGAGAGAGGAGAGAGGAGAAAATGAGAAAAGCGAAAGAGGAGGGGGAGGAGCTTTACAGACTAGGCTACGGAGTAGGTTAGAGGGAAAGAGGGAGGGAGGGACGGGAGGGGGCGCAGACACACACACACAGAGAGAGAGAGACTCTGACCGGAGAGAAGAAGAGCAACTGGAATAGACAGGAGGGAAGAAGAGGGCGCTGTGAGTGGATTGGATTGGGTTGTTGGGCCGGCTTTTGGGCTGCCTGGCCATTGTCTGGTGCCACGACTGACTCCACCAACTAGACCCTCCATCCTCTCTTCTTCTTAAGTTCTTTCTTCAAGGTTCTTTTTTGCCTTTTTGCACCCATCCTTCCCCAGTACGGAGTAGAAGAGGAGAGGTAATGGGTTTTTTTTTTCTTTTTACATTAATCCGAGATGACTCTGCTTTCCCACCCCGACCCCCCTTCCACTTCCTCCTCCCCTAGAAACTCTCATTGACTCTTAGGGCGTCAGCGCCTCACATCCTGGGGCGGTGGTTGGATATCGGGTGCAGACGATTTTCCTGCCACTACCCGTGCGGCTTGCTGTTGAATGATTATAATTCGATGACTATGACGATCCTCATCCGAACTGGAACCCTCTTGGGAGGGCCAACTGACCAAAGGCCGTGACTATTAATCTCTTCTGATTTCTTCTTTGCTGTTGCCTCGATTCATTACTTGCTTTCACGGTCAACCAAGAGCTAAAGAGTGGTAGTTAGTCGTTGCATCACAGCCAGTCCCGTCAATAGCATCCATAGTACATGCACCCATCTTTATTGTACCTGATTGTCCCTGATCAGTGTGCTTCGAGCCATGGTTCACCCGCGGAGCTGTCCTCTCCTGGTGGACCGGTGGAAAACTCCCGATGGGGAAGATTAGATGACCCAAGAAAAAGTCCCCATCAGTGGCGTTGTCAGATCAAGCATCAGACTGGGCATGGATTCATGGTACCAAAGTGATGCTGATCTGGTTGTCCACTCGATCGTCATTTTGATCCCAGGTCGAATGTTGATTATTTGGGACATGACTTAGTGCTCTGCTCGACCTGAAAATACCTAAGAAGGCTTCATCCACCAGAACAGATGACGCGAGTGGATCCGATGAGTCAGCAACGACGTCCGCCGAGACGATCAACCAACCCAACATCAACCAATCAAGCAGAGATGCAGCATCGCAGAGAGCACCCCCTGGCACAGGATACCTAACCAACTATGTACTCATACTTCGAGTGGCCAAAGAACCGCCCAGTCAAAACTATTTGTTGCCAGCTGCTAGTGCTTGCCAGATGATCAAGTAATGTACTGCACTTCTGCTCCATCTTTGGAAATGCCTGTTACACAAAAAAGCTGCATCTTTCATCATCGCACAATTTGCAAGGAAAGAATATGGCCCTTCATTCTATAAGTCATAACTTGCATACTTGGTCTCTGGGTACGAGCATCAGTATAGGGCAAAGCTCGCCACAAAAACACTTATCAGGGCAACAAAAGTAAAGGATCATCCGCATCTAACCGGGGTTTTATTGACTGGCATCGATCCCTTCCGATATTACTAGTTCAATGAAGTATTGGTACTCCATATCCCGAAGTCTTCATGCTCTTAGTTAGAGGTTTCCTTCTTGTCAGTAGGAGACGCGATGTTTCTCCAAACGAGATTGGCCACACTCTCCAGCGTGTCGCCGGTCAGGGTTTGGGATATGAACACAGGTTGGGCAGGAATGCGTGAGTGGCGGCTTGGGCACTCACCCACTCACCCACTCACCCACTCGCCCACTCGCCCATCCGCCCGTTTATGGCCTGGGGCACTAATCCCGTCTGCAACTCTGCAGCCTATCCCGACGCCAGATTAGCCTCGGATTCCCCATTTGGCGCATTCCGTGAGCGACGGACTGGCCTCGCTAAAGTGGCTAAAGTGACTAAACTTCTGCTCGGGCCGTTAGTCGGGGCTCAATGTGCCTGTGGAACTGTGACAGTGGGTTGCACTGCAGCCCTCTTCTCAAGACGTAGATGCTGAGCATCCAACATTCAAGACAGTGATGGGCCTACCAACGTCGCAAGGCAAATCAAATCAACTCGACAGGCCATGAAAGTATGAGTACAGACACACCCAAAACCCAAAGTCAAGTTAATTCCCTTTTCTAGAAAGTCTCGAATAATCCAGCGTCGTCGTCTCCATGTTTTGCGGCCTTGATGCAGCGAATTAATTCCCAGGAACACAATCGCCAGCGCCCACACTCGGCCTGCTGCATAATCACAATCTCAATTTCACCCAACTGACCAAGCTGACCGACCTGGTGGTCGTGAAGCCCAGTTCTGCTACAAGAGTGACCGACCATGTTCGTCACCTTCACAATATTCTTATGGGGTTCCACTTTGCTTCGCGCGGCTCTCACCCTCCTTCCTCAGCCGTGGCGGACAAAGCCCAACAGCGTCTGAGCTCAAAGATCACGTTCACTATGTTGCTCATAGATTAATGTGCAAGGCCTCACATGCATCTCCACAGAAGCTGTTCCGTCATCTGCACGGCGGTGAGATCTCCAATTTCTGGACCCATTAACATTCATATGCTCGAATGAAATTCTACCAGGTGTCCTCTCTGCCGCATTGTCTCCATAACGCCTGCGTCAACCGTCTCATTTTGACCGGTGACTGACTGATCATGATCTGATGGTTTCCTCTCTTCGGAAAATGTTATGCAATATTCTTCCCGAATTAGAGGCTGTCTCGCTCCACCAGAGTCTATACTGATGCTTGCTATTAGTTCGACTCGGAGCGTGCCATTGTATGATTGCATTCTTCGTCTGCAACCTAGCCCGGGCAGGATTCTTGAATCAGAAGCCGTTCAAAGATCTTGCAGCTACAGCAGTGCATCGTCGGCCGAACGGCTGCACCTTCATATAGGGGTGAAGCACCACTGCCTATTGTACCGCACTCTGCTGCGGCCACGAAGCGATATCCATACAATGGTAGTCGGTGAAGCCGCATATCCTCCGATTCCTAGCCTTACATTATGAGTTCACTGAACATTCAGCATGCATACCCTCCGCAACTCGGCATGACATGATATCATGGCTTTTTAACTGACCTGTGGTTGTGATGTACTGTACATACAGTCAACTCTATTCCATATATCCGCTGGCATCGGTTAACTTTTGACATTGCTGTTGCCTCGGCTTGCATCAGAAGTCAGGATGCCTGTTACCTCAAGTCAATGACTCGAACTATACGGAACAATCTGATCACGTTTCCACGCCAAATAGAACCCGAATTGGCACCAAGTAATGGATATTGCCTCGAGAATTTACCTACCCAACGCAGGTTTGGGCTCTCACCGAACAATGTCCGCTATATGTATACTGTAGACTCTGAATTTCGAAGGCAAGTCAGCAACCAATATCTGGATCTGGGATACTTCGACTCTTCTGGACTTGACGATATGATCAGTGTGTGCGTCGAGCATCTGATTCCATACTTAGTACTGCTGGCGAGGCATCCACAAGTTTAAACCTTAAGACTACGGCGGCGGGCTCTATGCTGGCGCTAACCTCTTTGGGAAGCGAGATCTTCTGGCCCGGCCCCGGGTTCTCGAACTTCCCCTCCAACGCACTTCAATCACTAACCAGCCTGGATATCCAGGTCCCAGGACGCGCGCGTGTATCTTCATGGATCATCTATAGAGCTCTGACTCGACGCAGTACGTTTCACTTTGGATTTTCTGGCCTACAGTCATCGCCCCTCAATCCGCCATGATACTGTTCTATTCGCTATGTCACCCTCTTCCCCGGAACCGACTTTTTCGTCCAGCGATCCCTTGAGACCCGAGTCTCAGTTCACCTATCGCCAACTCCAGCTTCTTAGGCAAGGCTCGACGGCGACGCCTCTTCGCGTGATCGCGCACGTGGATCTCGATGCCTTTTACGCCCAATGCGAGATGGTGCGGCTAGGCACGCCGCGCGACGTGCCCCTCGCCGTACAACAATGGGACTCGCTCATCGCCATAAACTATCCCGCCCGATCCTTCGGGATCACGAGAATGATCTCCGCTGGGGAAGCCAAGAAGCTCTGCCCCGACATTGTCCTGCAGCATGTTGCAACCTTTCGAGAGGGCGAGGGCGGGAAATGGGCTTACCGCGACGACGCTTTCACGCGGGTGGGCACGGATAAGGTGTGCTTGGATCCATACCGGGCGGAGTCACGCAAGATCCTCAAGGTGATGAAGGAGGAACTATCCCGCTGGCATGCGAAGATATCCGGCGAGGGACTCGCGGGCGCGTCCATACCGCAACCTGGTCTTGAGAAAGCCAGCGTTGACGAAGTGTTCATGGACTTGTCGCCGATTGTGTATGGGATCTTGCTGGAGCGGTACCCTGAACTGCGCGCCGGGTCACATATCGATGATCGGGTTGCGCGGCTGCCCACCCCGCCGACGACTGCATTGGCGTGGAGCGCGGAAGATTGCTTGGTCGATCTGGACGAGAACGAGACGGAGGTGGATGACCCGGACTGGGACGACATTGCCACTTTGATCGGCTCGGAGGTTGTGCGTGCGGTTCGCAAAGCTGTTTGGGACAGTCTTGGCTATACCTGCTCCGGGGGAATTGCGAGGAACAAGATGATGGCGAAGCTTGGAAGCGCCTGCAACAAGCCCAATAAGCAGACGATAATCCGCAATCGTGCGGTACAGAACTTCCTGGGAGGGTTCAAGTTCACGAAAATCCGGATGCTCGGGGGCAAACTCGGGGATCAGGTCACTGCCATGTTTGGAACAGAGCAGGTGAGTGATCTGTTGAAGATCCCGCTGGAACAACTCCGAGCCAAGCTGGATGATGATACCGCCACATGGCTGTACGGTATCATCCGAGGCGACGATCGAAGTGAAGTCAACTCTCGAACGCAGATCAAGTCCATGCTCTCGGCTAAATCGTTCCGACCGAGCATCAACAATCTCGATCAAGCGGAGAAGTGGCTGCGCATTTTCGCAGCTGATATCTATGGTCGTCTCGTCGAGGATGGCGTGCTGGAACACAAGCGTCGCCCGAAAACAGTGGCTTTGCATCATAGGCAAGGCGCCCAGGTCCGCTCACGACAGATCCCAATTCCAGGATCATCGCCAATTGATGAGGACCTGCTCTTCAGCCTTGGCTTGACGCTTTTCCGACAAGTCATTGTCGACGGGCGCGCATGGCCCTGTGCAAACCTTTCTCTGAGCGTTGGTGGGTTCGAGGACGGGGTATCCAAAAACAAGGCAATCGACTCCTTTCTCCTTCGAGGGGAGCAAGCGAAGTCTGCACAGAATACTCGGTCCTTGTCGAATGACGATCTGATGGATGCTCAACAACCGAACGAGAAGCGTCTCAAGACCGAACCCGACGGTATTCGACGGTTCTTCGCTAAGCCCTTGGGGGGTGACGCGTCGCCTCCAGCCACTGAAACAAGCCTAGCTGAGACATTACAAAGTTCAGAGGTTGAACAAGCTGCTAGGGACACTCCGCCAGATGATGATGCACGGAACTCCGCTGACGCTTTATCCTACTATTCCTGCAGTCGATGCGGCAAGTCGGTTCCTGAGCATGAGAGAGCTGAGCATGACGACTGGCACTTTGCGAAAGACTTGGTAGACCAAGAGAACCAGGCCACACGAAGCTCCCCGCAGACTCAAGCATCACCACCCAACCTTGGAGCATCTCACTCACGTAGCCGGGCTGGTCGTAATGGTCGTGGTAAGCCCGAAAGGGGACAGACCCGCTTGAATTTTGGGTAGATCGCTATATACTGGCTTGGCAATGTCTTGAAAGCTTTCGAGGATATTGATTGGACTGTGGAGCTCATTAGCTGCGGTTTCATTCAAATGTTGGTGTTAAATGATACTTTGTGGCAGCATTTCCAGCCAACGCCACTTGACGGACGGTCGATATATAGACCGAGGACAGCCCATGGCCGGCTGTTAAACCATCTGCTCAGTCACTATCCATGGCAAGGGCAAACACGCTACAATGGCCCTAATAATGACATCGCATAGCCTTCGGGTCTTTTCGTTGCCCCTGGATCGCATTGTCAAGAGCGCGGCCATGGACATACTACAACACATGCAGCTCATCTCTTTGGTAGTCTATAGACTGAACAAGGAACTACATATTACAATCTATGCCTGATTTTGGTGATTCTGCCACTCACTGAACTAGTATTTAGTCAGTCACTTAGAGATCTTTGTCTTTCGAAGCCTACTTTTTCTACATGTCCTTTACAGCCTGTGGTGGTGTAAGTGTACAATCGAGGAGACCACCCGTCATTATATAAACTTCCGGTTCCAGGCGGGAGCGTCAACCATGGTCCACAATGAGCCCACTTTATATCTTTGACGCAAAACATCCACCATTCCAACCAAACGATCTTGATACCAAGAGCAACGAATGTATTGTGTACTTATACCACTACACCACTCCAGCATCACACTCAAGTCGCATGAACCTGGCCACGGGTGCGAGCGAGCCCATGGGCCCGACAAGGCAGCCCACTGCAGCATGACATCAGCCGATCACAGCCGCGGGGTCATTTGCTTTTTTGGCTAACAATCCAACTGATGTGATGTGACGGGTGTGCAACAGTACTGTTCCAGCTACAACAACACTACCTCCAATCTCTTCATCATCATCAGCATCATTACCATCCTCTCTTTTTCCCAACTGACAAAAATGGTCTATTCGTCATAACCCCACCAGCGAACTCTCCCTCGCTGCTGAAGTCTTAAATCAGTCTCAAATACGAGTCATCATCGCTTCCCTCCTCCACCCATACAGAGACCCCGCACAGCCCAACCCAACAAAGAACCCCTCCGGCCAGAAGAGTCACAGTCACAGCCACAGCCACAACTACTCCTCAATCGCTTCCACCAACGTATAATCCTCACCCACACCATTCTCACCACAATATAATCGCATCCACTAATGAAGCCAAACATAACCATCCGCCAACGACCAGACACACCCACCAGCTCGTCCCCGTCACCATCTCCCTCTCACACGCCGTGTAGATAATTCTCCTTCGACCTAATTCAATCAACGCTGCCAGGCTAGCCAAACTTCTCCTAAACGAGTCTCACCTACCCCTAAGAACAAAGAACACTTCCACAATGCCACGAAGATCTCGCGCCCATGACACCATCGAGGAAGATATCTACGGCCGCGAGCGCGATCCGTACTCCCGTCACAGCAGAGGGAGAGACCGACGCCGCCACTTCAAAGAAGAAGAGGAGGAACTCCGGTACGACCGACGAGTACCGCCGCCGCCTCCACCGCCTCCACCATCAGCACCGCCGATGCCCGTGCCGGTTGAGAAGTTTGAACGGATGCGGATACGGGATGAGAGAGCCCGGGGCCCGGAGATGATGATCCCTGTGGCCCCGGCGCCGCCGGTTGCGTCGCAGCTAGTGAGGGAGAGGGGGAGGGAGGAGCTCAAGGCCATGAAGCCTGTGCGTCGGCCGGTGCGAGAGGTTATTGAACCGAGAGAGAGGACGCGGGAGTTCGAGAGGGAGAGGGATCGGAGGGGGAGGCCGAGGTATCGCGGGGTTGATTTGGAGAAGGAGAGGTTTGTTCTGGAGGAAGAAGAGGAGGAGGAGGAAGAGGAAGAGGAAGAGAGTTCCTCATCGGAGTCGGAGAGTAGTAGTCTCGAGGAGAGTGATACGGAAGAGGAGGAAGAGGATATGGTTATTGTCGGGAGGCACGGGAGGCCGAAGCACGGCCACTTGTCACGAAGTGCAGAGCTAAAAGAGGCTCCGAGAGGGATTCTGCGCAACCCGAAACCAGAGCAGGACGAGTTGCTGCTGAAGCGGCATTATGAGCGCACTCGCAGCAGCGGTCCGGTGTATGCTACTGCTACGCGGACGCGACACAAGCACCGCCATCACCGACATAGAGATCTCGAAGATGCGGACGGTGAGCTCGACGAGGAAGTGGACAGAGAGGAGGTCTTCCGCCGGAAGTATAGGGAGCGCAGACGTGGTGGAGATGTGGTCGAGGAGGAAGAGGAGATCCGACGGTCTTCGTCGGAGATGGAAAGGTCTCGACTTCCGTCGCCAAAGAGATATCCTGCCTTCTCGGATAGGCATGTCTACGACGGTACTTTGCTCTGGCTTCCCTCTCTCCAACTTGGCTATTGGCGCTGACTTCGACTCAGATCACCAAAAGACTCATCGCCCTTGGCTCTGTAATTCAGACCTCCTTTACGAGTCTGAGACCCATCGTCGGTCTGTCCACGCGTCGTTCTTCATCATTGGAGTATGCAGCTAACGCTTGGGTAGGGAGAGGTCCAGAGGACGACTGGATAGGAATGAGATACCTATAATTCGACCCAAAAAAAGGGGCGGTCACCCTCCACCGCATCCAGACCCTTACCGACGTTCGAAAGACGCCCTTCCTCTCGTTGCCCCCGAAGCGAAGTTTGCTGAGCGCGAAAAAGAAGTGCTCACTGTAGTGCGCCGCGACGGCAGCCACGAGTCCCTCAAGGAAGAAGAATTCGTTGAAGAGGACTATTATACGCCTCCAGGCCATCAGCCATTGCCGAAGAAAAAGTCGTTCAAGGAAAAGGATCAACTCGAGGTTATCGGGCCAGTCCCCCGAGCGAAACATGACAGAGCCCCGCCGGACACTGATGCGTTGCGATACCCTGACCGGGATCCAAAGCGTGGCTTTGGTGAGCCCCAACAGTCCGACGAGGACTCAAGCCGTCAGTTTGGTAGGATAGGAAGACGGTTTGTCGGTGTCAAGGACCATCGCGAGCGCCTCTGGACCGAGATCACGAGGGACTTGGTCGTGAAGGAAGCCCTCGAACGGGCGGGCTATGAGTATGAGGAGACAGAAACGTCGTACTTCATCTTTACCTACTTGGAGAAGGTGCGGACGCACTCATGCGCTGCCGCGTCACTGTGAACCCCTAGCTGACTGCTTTCGCATAGGAGCAAGTCGATGCACTGATCGAGCATTCGGAAGACATTCGCCGCGCACGCCGCCGTCGGGTCCAAGAGATCCACCGCGAGCGAACCTCGTTGCCTCCTCCTACAGCTCCTGGGCCACCGCCGCCACCGCCGCTGCCTGCATCAGCTACGGACAAGGCCGGCCCCCTACTGCTGGACAGCCCACCCCCACGCTTTCCTCGAGAGGAACGCCGACGAACGGAGCGAGAGATGGTTGCAGAAGGAGGACGCTGGAGGCCACCACCGCCTCGGGCGGAGCGATGGTGATAGTCGACTTCTTACAGAAGCATTACATGAGTGGAAAGCCTGCTGCACATGTGTCCGAGACTGCATTGACATTTCATGTGTGATACCCCGAATGAGTTTTGGTTTATAGTTGGTGAGGTCCAAGGTGATCGGTTGGCCTAAAATCCCTTGGGAGCAGCCCTCTATGTTTGGAGCCATACACGACTTATCAATCTACGCTTCAAGACATTACTTAGACGCAGCCAAATTGGAACGGTTTACTGCAGTGTGCATTGCACCAGGTGACTTAATGCTATTTCACAACTCCAATCTTGACGTCTGCTTCACAGTATACAGTAGACCCGGCGTCAGACCCCCTTTTTTTTTTTGCAATGATCCCTTGAGCTTAAGTACAACGACTGGCTCAAGCATCATCTGTCTGACTTGTCTTCCTCGATCTCGTATCATGTTACAGCGAAGATCCGATGATAGGTCACAGGACGAATCGGCGCTGGGCCTGAATACATAACTCTGTAGTACCCGGCGACAAACTCGGACGGAGCCTTCCATCTGACAGATCGAGCGGTGGCTTGTCAGGCCTGTCAGCTGGGACCCCGACCGACTTGATGTTTCACTCTACTCTCGCGTGAACAGTCCTGCTCGGCTTTATCAAACCGAAAGGCTCGAAATCTAGGAGTCAATGGAAAAATGACTGAAGCAGAGAGGAAGAGGAAGCCTTTCCCAGCGTCGTCTCTCTTTCCCGTACGGAGTACTACACATCACATCAATGTGTCGAGAACCCCATTTCTCTCACTGGGCACCCGTCTGTCTACCCTCAAATCGAAGCCTCTCTCAGCTTGACAACCGGATCCCACATTACTAATCCCCTCCATCGAACACACAGTAACTTAATCCAGTCCTCCACAGCCGTACGTACCGGTAGTCCACAGTGCCCGTCTTGAGTACAGTTCATACACTCCATACATAGTATTTACGGCTTCCCAAATTTAGGACCAAAGCCTAGTAAGCCGGTGGATCAACTTACAAGCCACTAGAGCAAATTAAAAGTGTCCCACAAAGGGGGGTGTGGAGGGGGGCCGATGAGAGACACTATCCGATGACTTATTTAAAAGTTGTCTGTGGCTGCTGCTATTTTTCGCCTTACCGTAGTGGCAGGAGCCGAGCTCTTTGAGCGAACGGGAGTATTCATTAGTTGATGGGCATTATGAGCATTCCATTCTATTTTGGTGATGGTCATGCCGTCTGTCAGTGCTGATATGGAAATAGACGTTACGGGACGGAGTACTCGTAGATTGGGGATTGGATCCTTTGGCCCCGGAAGGGATTCTTTCCCCTTGGGTTGAGTTGGGTATTTGTGGTTGGAGGGTTGAGTTGGATTGTGGATGATAACTTATGGGGTTGCTGTGAGAGAGGGATTTTCGACTGGATTGTCACTGATATACGCCCTATGAATCGGTCTCTCTCTCTCTCTCACACACACACACACACACACTCCTTTCGCTTATACTCGTAAGATTGAGGGATGAGAGTGATCGGCGTGTGAGGGACTGACTAATCCGATCCTTGTCCACTTTTTATTTTCCATTTCCCCCCCTTCAGCCACTTCTCAGCCGCCTCGCTGACGGTGTTTCGGATTGGGGGGGGGGGGGACCCGTGGATTACTCGGTCTGGGAGGGATCGTCTATTTGACTTCTGGGTGAGGTGAAGTGTGCCTGTATCGAATTTCCTCGTATAGAGATTTGTGGGAAGATGGCTGGCAGATCCTCGGACACTACGGAGTACAGTAAGCTAAGGAAACCATCGTCTTGCACCAGCCACATGTTGATGATGGTGATGATGATGGAGGTGGTGATATCCCGACGGAAGTCAATTAGGTTTTCCTCATTCTCTTGTCAGTGCCACTGTCATCCTTTTGGGGCGTGTTTCATCCGCGGGAGAGCCGTAGCTCCCGCAAACTTCCCCTTCCCCTTCCCCTTCCATCCCTCTTTCATTTCCTGTCTTGTTGGTTTTCCTGTGTCTTGATGTTTGAGGATTTCGCCCGACTGCTGATACTGCTGGTAGTCTGCCTCAGAAGCGATGGCCACAACAACACCGGAGCTCTGGAGATGAAGTGGTTTGTTTACTCGTACTCGTAGTTAGTTAGTTACTGTGATCTCTAAACCTAAGGACGGGATCTCGGAAGAGCAGCTCCAGTATTGTCGTCATCAACTCTCTTAGCTCGCGGCCGGTGCATGTGCCCAGCAATGGGGTAGATTTGATAACCCGCCATGGATTGGCTGACACGCAGCCCTGCACGAAGCCTACGGTGTACGGAGAAGTTTAGTTGCTTGGTGATGCGTACAGTAGTAGGGCGCACCTCCAGGGATATAGCTGCATGTGCACACAACAATGGGAAGTTAATGCACGGGTGGATGAACATCCCATCCTTTGGAAGTTCCGAGGAATGGAGGAATGAACTCCTCAGCCCGCCAGCCCGCCAGCCCGCCAGCTCGGAAGTTGACTTCTCCGTTGCCCATCATCGAAGCACCACCAACAACATCCCCCACGTAATCATGATGCGCCCACCTACACAACTGCATGGCTGGTCTGGAGATAGCCGAAGCTTGTCTGGCTGTCGTCTCCGCCTGAATGCTCCAATTGTACGCGGTGCCTGGGGGCTTTGACACGAGGATAATCGAACCTTGGAATGCGCTGGACGGTGCAGTGGACATTTCCTTGGGTTTGTCAACGGGACTGACCGGCTGCAAACCAACCCCCCCCCCCCCCCCCATCATCACTTCGCTCCACACCCATGGGCACACACACACCCCCACGGTCGCTCGTTCGAGTCCATGGTTTGGATGCTTCCAGTGAGTTTACGAAAGACGTGGTTCTTCTCATCCCCTCCGCAAGGCACTGAAATCTATCCGAGAGTCTAGATACTCCTGGAGTTCTTTCCCGCCTGTTCCAGCCCCCTCTCGATCATCCCCAGCTCATCAAATACATCAAATACATGTTGTGTACATCACATCATACGCGGACAGCTCAACTCTGGTCAGCTCCGATCCCTTCTAGACCACGGTGTTCCGTCTTGTCTCGCCTGGGCTGCGACTCCACCGGTGCAGATTCTAAGACCAGCAGCTGTCCTGTGCGGTGGCGAGTGCTGCAGCAAGTGGTGCAGTGCAGTGCAGAGCGAATAATAATTGAATGCAATAATACTAAATCTGCCGTTCCCTCTTTCTTTCCTGGGCGTCGGCCCGGGGCATCAGTCACCGTCAACTGGGAACACGGGAAAGAAGACCTTTTTGCGGTCAGCTTTCAGGCAACAACAACAACCACTCTTTCTGTTTGTTGACATTTGACTACTTTCCTCCAAGCTAAACAGTTACTACTAGTATATTCTTCCAACCGAACAAGCCACCTCGATCGACCTAGTTCAGCCCTGAACTTCCCATTTATCTCGACCAAGCAAGCTGTAAAGTAGGCCACGCAGTGCCTGATCAGCTCCCACCAATTGACAGCCCCGGATCTGCGTCCGTGGCCTGTTCTCAAACGCTGAATAACTTGGCTCGGGTACAAAAGTGGCTGACCCCGGCAGATCCATCTCCCTCCTACTTTCTCTCTCTCTTTACCATGCAATTTTGTACTGTACGTACGTACTGTCCTCCGTACTTTACGTACTCCCCCGCTGCCCGTCCGTCGTCTCTCGCCTAGCCTGTGTCAGACAGAGTGACGCACGCACGCAGGCAGAAAGAATAAATTCGCAAATGCAAGTCTGCCCCAATAAGACTGAAGTATTGTCGGTATTTCGGTAAGAAGGTTAAAAAAAAAAACAGAAGGAGGAAGAGGAAAATTGGCACCGAGGATCGCGGCCGCCCCCATCGCCCTCTCCCACTCTCAGGATGATGTTTCAGAACAAGGATCTATCGCGCTGTGTCATGCAGCTAGTGACTGGATCTGTGCCGAATAAACATCGAGGTTTGCTTGGTGGGCTGCCGGTGCTCGCTGTGACTTTAAATTTCGGGGGGTTTGTGTGGTTGGTGTGGTTGTCTGGCCGGACTGCGCCTCAACAGTTGTGTGATTGTTTGGATTGTCAGTATAGTATGGTTCAGTTATACTCAGTAATAATTGAGCATTGCTTCATTCCTTTGTTCAGATGCTGTTGCTGTTCTGTTGTTGTCGTCATAGACCTTTTTGGCCCCCCCTGGATCACCACTTGTGGCCCATTTGCTTCCTTTCCTGCCTTTTGTTTTTTTTCTCCCACCTCCCTCCGTAGTAGGTCCAATTGCGGTGGCGCCGTATTGTAAGCATCCTGTTGAGGACTCCTAGCAGATCGGAATTTGGATTCGGTCCACGTATGGATGTAGGCCGATGGGTACCAGATGGGTAAGGTACGAAGTGTCCACCACACGGTACTGGGGGCGGGAGTCACAAGTGGTTCCAGATACTTCTCTATCTTCGGTCTGAGTCTAATCTCGAGATCGCTCACTGTCAGTTAGTACTAGTGAGTGAGTGAGTGATAATACTGATTCTATAGATGGGGAGAGTTGTTTTTTTTCATATCAAGGCGGAGATCAACCAGTCCGTCCGTGGTTACCTAGCACCAACTCAAGATAGTCTCTCGACTTAGTACTTAGTACTCCGTACTTCCGTAGTGTCTACCTAGTAATTAGTCTTGTCGACTGGATGAATCGAGGAGATTGCCTTAATGCTCCGTACCAGCAAAGACGCGTATGGTCCCGACGGTTGGTGAAGCCACTAAGCCCGAATGTAGCCTGCAGGGCCCCACTCCCAAGCGGGTAAGCCGGATTTTTATTTTTATTCTTTCTGCCTCTTGTTTTTTTCTGTCCCATTCTTTTTTTGGTGTTGTGGTGTTTTTTCTTTTCTTTTCTTTTCTTTTTTTCTTTACTTTGTTATTCAGTATCTCCCATACTTCAAAGTACACGAGAATGTAACTTATTGTATGCAGGCGATTCAACCAGAGACATCGCCATGGACTGTTTTTTAATTGCCTTTTCATGGTGGTAGTAGTGCTTGATTATTATCTACGAGTATCTGGAGTCCAATCTATACTACGTACCTACCGTACACAACAACACCAATTCTAGAGTGATGACTGGCTGACCAAGTGGAACATCGGGACTGAGCCGGATCTGGTCCCATCCTGGTTGTTACCACTAAGACTACGGTAAGACTAAGACTAAGACTAAGACTAACTAAGGACTAAGTCAGTGACTACGACGCCCGCCGCTTCTACTGTGCTGCTGCTGCTTCTGCTGCTGCTGCTGCTGGTCCTGCTGCAGTACGGGTACTGGACTCGTTCGTCGTACCAGAAGAAGACACTAACTTCCTTACCCAGAGCAGTCAAATCAACTCTCCAGCTCCCCCCCATCTGTTTAGTTACTTACTTACAACTTGCTTGGATTTCTTGCTTTTCTTGCTTTTCTTGCTTTTCTCACCTTCTCTTACTCGCTTTCTTTCCCTCTTGTTCTCTTGTTCTCTTTCTAGACTCTAAGTGAGCTAGTTCACCAACTAACACGATCGCTTCGTTTGTTCTCTGTTCTTCCTTATCTGCGCTGTCTTTCCGGCTCCATACGATCGCTCTGTTCCTTGCCTAGCAAGCCATTCACTTCCCCCCCTCCCCTGTTCGGAGGTGACGATGCCGATAACCTGCTAATCCTACCGGTGTCGCCTCGAATCCTGTACCTCCGATTCTCTCCCCCCCTCCTCTCCCCTCAATCTCTGGCTTTGAGTCCCTTCGCTTGTGAGAACGCCCCCTTCAATTGCTCGCCAAGTTTCCACTGCCTCTCGTTGTCTCAATTCGACCCGGAGCCGTCGTTTGGTCAAATCTCTGGTAGGTATCAGTGCTCGATGTGGCCGCTGGAGTTGGTGGCTGATCGACATTAGCTACTTTTACCTTCAACCAAGCCCAAAAGGAACCTTTGGCGGGACACCGATCCGACCAGCAATTGTGGAAGCTCTAGGTCGTCCCCGATCTCGGCACGGGCCTGGCGCATAACATTCTCCAACTTTGGGGAACCTGCAAATAATTTCTTCAGACCGACTGATCGGGTGATTGGAGGGTGTGGTGACTGCAAAGCGTGATACCTTTCGGACCAGTCGACTCGAATTAAGGAGGTCGCCGTCTATCCCTCTCGAAGATTTCACTTCACTCAGTCCGGTTGTTCGTAGCAGCAGCCTTGAAGACGACTTCACGTACGATACTTCAACTGCACTCGAGCATCTGATTCCCGGCATCTCCATTGCGGGTGCGATCGTTGCCTGCCATGCGGGCTCAGCTTGTGCTCCCGTCACTGCTCGGGGCGATCGCCTTACTCGCCTGGCCAGTGTCGGTCTCCTCATCTATCACCTACTGTTCGTCCGTGAACACGGGATCTTCCCAAGCCGCAAGTATGTCTTCGTTCATGGCAGCTTTCGGCTCGGTTCTAACCGTTCATAGATGAGAGTACGTTCCAGTCAAACGGTCTCTGCGAGGATCATTGCAGTTCCTATGCGTTCGGTATCCTGCAAGGCTACGACTGCTGGTGTTCGAACATTGTTCCGAATTCGGCAACCAATGTGAACAACTCGAAATGCAGCCAAGATTGTCCTGGGTATCCGGATGATAGCTGCGGAAGTACTTCCAAGGGCCTGTATGCCTACGTCGAAGTCGTCGGCAACCAGCCAACAGGCACCGCGACCGTCTCGTCCACTTCAACCACATCAACTTCGGTCAGTAAACCTCTTGGCCGGAATCTTTGTTATCGCACTGGTGAAGGATGTGCATTACGGGGCTAGATTGGGACCCGGTTCGATCAAGTGAAACCGCTAGGGACCACATCGTACTCGGTCGAGATAAATGCTCTTGATAAGATTGTGGCGCATCCTGAACGAGTCGCGATTCGAAGAGATGGTACGAACAAGACCACCGCACAGACACTGACTTCTCTTAGACATCCTCGACACAATCGTCTTCTACGACATCAGCTGCCACTACAACTACTGGCCAGACTGTGTCGACCGAGACCAATGCTGGGGGTACGGTCAAGACGGTCACTCTTGAAGCACCACAGCCGACCGCGACGGCGTCCAGTACTGGCACGTCGTCCAAGTCCACTAGCAGCTCGGGCATGAGCTCGGGAACGATTGCTGGTATTGTGGTGGGATCCATTGGTGGTGCCCTTGCAATCATTGCTCTGATATTCGTTCTCTTCTTCGCCAAACGCAAGCAGCGTGCGAGCAGCCCTGATCCAAGTGTACAGAACATCCTACTGGACGGAAGACAAAGCAAAGGCTCACAGATGAGTTTCATGAAGGGCATGTTTTCCGATAACCATAGTCATACGCTATCGGCCGGATCGTCGATCGCCGCCCACCGTCTGCCGACCTTCACGGACAACCGCATGAAGACCGATACCGTTCTGTTTGCCAATGGTCGTCGTGACAGCGATGCATCGCTGCAAGACAACGAGGACTATTCTCGTCCTGTTCTACGGGTCAGTCATGTGTTTTGTTCTGATGATGCTATGTCTCAGGCTAACGATAATCCTAGCTCACGAACCCGGACTAGAGTATCAGTTGATGGCCGACCGAGCCCGTCTCCTTGCGTTTTTTTCTATTGCATTTGCGCTCTCCTATGTCTCTGTCAATTCTCGATTTGCGTGTTTCGGCGAAAACAGCGGTGTTATGATACCCATTTGTCACATAATCCTCTCGACATTTCACACATTTTTATTCGACTGCCTTGGGAGATGATGATGAGCTCGACCCACCACACCATCTCCGCCACCGACCAACCACCCGGTTCCTCGCTATTTCTCCCCTTTTCCGCCGACCGAACCCCGCTTTTCCCAGCCAGCTCACTTTTACTGACCAGCCAACCGACCGACTGCATTGCACCCCCTCTTTCTCCTCGATCATCTACGCGTCATGTATTTTTGACCGATGACGCCATGAACCTCGGTCGGAGAAAGGGGGAAAGGGGGAGAGAGAGAGATCCCAGAGGAGGATACTATCCCCAGCGACCTCACACAACCTCACACAGGCATCCTTGATCAATTTGGGTCCGGAGGAAGAAGTCACGGTCGCTTCAGTGTTGCAGTGCAGTGCAATGCATGCAGGCCCTCCATCAATTGTCCGCTTGATGTCGACAACCACACCTCCTTTCAACACCCCCTTAAACTCCTCTACAACCTATCCTCGCCATTTCAATGGTCGAAGTTCGTGTATATCGACACACAGGACCTGTGCCACCGGCACGGGCTGCAGTACATACTCTAATAGATTAGCAGAGCCCTGATATTATGCTCTTTGCCTTTTTTTCTTTTTCTTTTTCTGTTGTTACCGTTTTCTGTCAGTGTCAAAGCTAAGCTAAGCTGTACCTGAACCGTTGTTTTTCTTCCTGCGGCCATCTGTGCACACCTCGAAAATTGCATTGTTTAAGACATTTGTTGATTGGCCGGTGGCAGCTGTGCTGAGCACCATGCACCCAATGGGCCTGTAATATCCCGCCAGCATGTGATTACTCTAGCCTCGATGTATGGAAATTAGCTCGAGTATTTGATATAGATCATCGTGAAATATACAGTCCGCGGTTGAACACCTGAACCACCTGGAAATTGTGTGCGGGTACATCCGTTCCACCAACTCCTCGATGAGAAAACCTTCCTTCTGTCGAAACAAATGACGACACAGTTGGTGATAAACACGCGTGCGGTTCAAGGTTCCTGGACTTCCCTTCCGCCTCTGGTAGTCTAGTGGCCGGCTCTTTTCTCCATCGTCCCAGGCACGCGAGAATTTCCAGATGCCCACCCACTCTGCCCACTTGTCCCCACCCACTACTGAGACTTGTACATACTATGTACGTGTAGGGGGGATCCATCCTCCTCCTGACTCGATCACTCACATCCAAGTGCATCCCATACATAACGACTAATTCCCTCATTCCGAGCCCGAGCCTCGAAAAAAAGAGAAGCGGGTACCTGCATTGACTACAAGCACAGTACATCTCAATATCTCCCTCGCCAGTCGCCACCCCGATCATTCCCTCACAATCGGGTGTTGGGGGGAGTGTAGAAATGATGTCATGGGTTTGATTGTGGATTGTGTAGCCACGGATTCCTTGCCGGTGGCGGTTTTGTGCTGGATTTCATTAAGCATAGGCTGCCGGTAAGTTCGCTTTCGTTTCAGATCTAACGTTAGGTGGTTGATCCAGGGTTTGAGGGTGGGATTTGGCTTCTTGCTTTGTGGGTCGGAGGGTGGTTTTTTTTGGTTGGATATAGGAGGGTTTTGGATTTGGGTCTTGCTGTTGATGTTGTTGTTGTTGGTGTTGATGTTACTATTGGGGTGGGGATGGTGTTTAGGTTGTCTGGGGGCGGTAGAGGGGTTGTAGTGGTGGTGGTGGTGGTGGTATACGGGGTTGCTTCTTGTGGAAGGTAAGGACATACACCTATAGTACAAATCTACCGACTTCTCTCTAGCTTGACGGGTCTACGATCACCCTGTATCAAGATATGCCATGTCATGCCATGCCATGCCATGCTACATGGTATATATACACCCTGGATGCACGCCCTGGACTGTACAGATGCATGCAACTAAAGTAGCACATGACCACCACGACCACCCCCGGGACAGCTTTACCCTTCCAGGAAATGCGGAGTGTCGCCTCGGTTTTTTCCTCTTCGGTCCAATTGATCCAGACTGGCACCAACCTACCACCCTACCAAGCACTGCAATGCGCTGCACTATGTGCCATTCCACAAAAAGTGGTATCATGTCCTCGGGCCTGGATAGCGGTCAGCTGCGGTCGAGGAGATACTGTCCTGCATGTACTGTACCGTACCTATCTTGCGGCCAGAGGTCCCCCGCATCCCGCCGTGATAACAACCGAGCTTGGTTGGATATCGTAGCTATCTACTCCGTACTTCGTAGTGTCTGTATCTCTACCTTGACACGCTCGACCTCAGTTACGATGTAAGTCGAGGCGGAAGGAGATTACCCAGTACCTTGGAGAGGTAGCTGCACTTCGCCATCTCCGTCTTTCTCAGATGGAGGGTTAGATAGATGCAAAGTGCGTTGAGCCAGCAAGTCACTGCATGGAGCTGCTGTCTCGCAGTGAAGCTGCAGCTGCAGCTGATAAGCAGGACATCCATCCAGAGACGAGAGACTGATACGCCGATAAAGCCCAGCCATCAAATCATCTCATTCCCTACATCCCCACGCTCCAATCAACCGCGGGGTGCATGCCCTGGTGTCTCGACCATCCTGCACACCTCAGAAAATCCACCACTGGGCAATGGGCACTCTCCCTATCAAACCAGACCGGACCAAACCAAACCAAGCTGCATGTCATGGATGTGCTGCTCCCTTATCATCTCTGCGTTCGCGCACCCAACACAGTAAAAAGCCCTTTGCATGCTGATCACTCCCCCCCCCTCCCCCCCCCTCCTCCGAGCCTCAGACCGAAAACGGTAGATCGAAACGAGTCGCTTGTTACATACATACATGTCCCCCCCTCCCTCCCCCGCTTCCCTTGCGAGGTGATATGAGGTCGGTGGTGGATCTTTTTGTGTCTCTATGATGGGGTGATGGGGCTGCCTTTATAATGTCGGTGCGTCCGGATATGGTATCTGGCAATCTGTTTACCCTGTCAAGCTTGGCTGCGCTGTCTACCCTCTACGCTGTCTACGCTGTCGACATAGCAAGATAGCGATACACAAGGCCGGGAAAGTCCTGGAGTCTAGCGCCGATTTATTGAAACAACACCGATGAGACGGGGTTGAAGCTATGGAAACAATGTTTGACCGAAGCAACGTATGGCTGCTCGGCCTCTTCATGGTCGTTCTGTCGGGGGTATATCTTGCGGTGAATAGACTGCAAGGCCGCAGCAGCACTTCAATAATGCAGCGACTGCGCAGCTACGCCCGATCGCCGATCAGCACACGGCCGTCCTCGCCGGCGTCGAACGAGAAACAAGCCGCCGCGAACGGGGGACCGTCCTACGTGGACGCGCTCCCGCCACCGCGCCGGCAGGCGCTGGCCGCGCTCCCGCTCGCCGTCCCCTACCAGGCCATCGACGAGGAGGAAATCAAGCGGCATATGCTGCCGATGACGGCCGACTACCGCACGAGCCCGGACCGGCGCTACACCCCGACGGGCTTCTCGGTCGCCGAGCTCAAAGCCCTCGGCGACTTCCCGGACTACGCGACCCTCAGCGGCGTGCCCCTGCCCCAGCCGTACCGGGGTTTCGACATCGACCGGGCCCGGCCCCGGCCCTATCGCCCGTTCCGCTGGGCGTACCATCAGACCATGTGTAGGTTTCCCCTCCAGCCCTACGGACAAGAGGCGACGCTAACCATTCCTCCATACGGGGGCAGCCCTCACGAAGATGGAGACCGACTGGTGGATCGAGCTGGAGAGCACCTACCGCGCGCGCATCGCGCAGCGCCGCGCCCTGTACGCGCAGCACGGCAGCGGCGTGCTGGGCGCCCTGCCGGGCTCCGAGCTGGCCTGCAAGGAGCTGATGGAGATGGTGCTGCAGTTCGTGTGCGCGCGCTACCCGCAGTACTTCGCCCTCGAGGACCGGCGCATCTTCCACAACCGCATCCTCGGCGTCTCGCAGGACGTCACCGCCGCCCGCCACCCGCTCGAGGTGCTCATCGACCACATCCCCGAGGACTTCGGCATCATGCTGCGCGACGAGACCACGGGGTACTACTTCCTGCGGGCCGGCGTCGTGTGCTCCTCGCTGGGGTGGAATGTCGGCAAGAAGATCGGGATGCAGCTGCATGAGATCCATGAGACGATTCCAGACTATAAGGAGAAGATGCGGTTTTCGATGGATCGGTGGGTATCCCGTTTCATTGGGATGGGGGTGAAACGTGTGTTGGGATGCGGCTAATGTTGATATGCGGACAGGTTCTTCACCAAGATGCCCGCCGACAAGCCTATTCAGCGCGGGTCCTGGGGTCTGGAGGTGGGCGAACCCCTGTACATGCCCCAGGGCGATCCGCACGAGGTGCTGCGGCTGTCCCAGGACCCGGCCCTCAAGCTGGAGGACTGCAACCTCCGCGTCGACTGGCAGACGCTGCGGCGGCTGCCGCTGTCGGCGGCCGTGGTCTTCAACTTCAAGGCGCTGTTCACCCCCGTCACCGAGTTCCGCGACGAGCCGGGCGTGCCGGCGCTCGCGGCGACGGTCCTGAAACACGGGAAGAAGAATCTGATGGAGTACAAGGGGACGTGGCATGTAGAGCATGTGGTTTTGCCGAATCTGGAGAAATGGGCCCAAGAGCAGGAGGAGAGTGGGTTGGTTCCTAAAGGTTGGGAGGTGGCGACTCTGGAAGAGAGTCCGTGGTTTAAGGGGTGGCAGGACAAGTGGCATCGGCAGCAGGGGTTTTAGAGTATTCTCGTGGTTATCTGGTGGTCAAGCTGGGTGGCTTTTGTGTATGTATTGATTGGTGGTTCTCTTTGTTTAGGTTGGGATATAGGTGAGACTAAAACTTAGGTATCTCTGGTTGCTCATCAACTTGTATCTTCCCTGGTCGAAGGCTGAAGCTGGTGTTGAGATTTAGTCTCCCTGCTGGCTGACTCTGAAGCAAAGTAGTCGAGTCGAGGACCAGCGAGTGCTCAGACTTGCGCTTCTTCCAATTGTGTAGATCGTAGGGTTTTGCGATGCATCTCACCCGACGCAACGTCACGGCCAGATCATAAGGTACAGGGTCGATACCATCTCCTGCCTCTGACACAGGCTATGCACCTAGGCCACAGGCTGGGTTGTCAGGACATTCCCGAAACGCGGAGCACCCAGTTGGTGACGTATACGAGTCCAGGGGGCTGCCAGCCGACTTAGCCTGCAGGAGCCAGCCAGGCGTGTGAAGCTTTCTCTTTCCTTCGTGCGCATCAATGCATCCATCGATGACAGCACAACTCGCAAACTGCCAAGGTCTGCCTCAATCATCATTCTCCTCACCCTCCTCTTTGTCGTCCTCGTCATCACTCCTCTCCATCTCATCCAACTCCGCCTGCAACGGACTCACCCGCTCGTCCAACAACTCCAAATCCTCCAACTGCTGCCGCGGCGGCAACTTCCACAGACTCGTACCACAGACACGATCCTTGGTCAACAGCTCATCGACAAACTGATCCACGTACGTCAGGGTGAACGAGTCGCGCACCCGGCGCTTCAGCTTCCGGTAGTCCAGCAGCAGCGGCTCGAGGGTCTTGTAGACGTCCGCTGCGGGGAAGGTCAGCCGCACGTAGAACGCCGCCAGCGCGCGGAGGTACTTGAAGTCGCCCCGCGCTTTGACGACCGCATCACTTCCATCGCTGTTCTCGTCGTTGTTCCCGCCGTTATTCCCGTTCGGGTTGTTGTAAGTCGGGGGATCTTCGGTGTCGGGATCGGTGAAGTTCAAATACTCGAGGATGATGTCGCGGTCCGGGTTGAGCTGGAGGAGCTTGAAGGCGAGACACAGGAACGGGGTGGGCTTCTCGGCCACGCCGTACACGCCGCCGATGCAGGTGAGGTCGACGGCGCGGTCACACAGGGTGGCCGCGTTCAGACCGAAGCATTGCTCCTTCCAATAGTAGGAGTCGGTGATGCGGTCGCGGACCGCCTTCTCGAAGAGCGTCGCCGGGTTGACGCCGCGGATGAGGGGGCCGGTGTAGCCTCGGTTGTCGAGGAAGGAGGATGCGTCGGCGCGGTGGGTCATTTTCTTTTTTTTTTATATATGTTTTGGAGAAAGTCAAGATGAGGGGGGAGGGAAAGGAAAAGGATAGAATGCGGCGGCGTAAGGTAAGAAGAAGAAGAGAGGGAGGGGAGTGGAAAGTTAGGTGAAGGCGTTTGGAGTTCGTTCTTGGCACCAGCTCCCTCTGCCAAGCCTTCTTTCTTATCGATTGTCGCGCGGACAACGAAATCACTCTTCGTCTGAAACATGGGCTGAGTCGGTGTTTATATTATGCGCCGATGATTCTATCAACGATGAGGCAATAATTATGGGTCCTACTACCACCTAGTGGGAAGAGGGATGTGCCTGGTGGAAGGTTATTCATAACTCTATCTTTTCTTTTCTTGACTGCAAAATACACATTCCAGTACATACGCTACCATTCCTCCCCCGCATTATCATTATCAACAAGCATACTTCATACTTCATATTGTACTGTACATACCTCCAGCCCATGTGGTTGACATCGCAATCGCAATGGTCCTCCTAACCTCCTCCACCGTCTCGGTGATCATCTCCTCCGGCATCATCTGCACCTTCACCTTCCTCCTCTTCCTGTCCGGCTATGTCCTCCAGCAACAATCCGTCCGCAACATCCAACATGCCATCCGCGCACCAGAGCTATCCCTACCCCGTCACAACGAGGACCAATCCATCCTCCTCAACACCCCACCAAACCAGCAACAACAAGAACAGCCCATAACCCAGCCAAACCAAGACCCCACCCCCGCAGCAGAAGGCACCTACGCCTACCTTCAGCTCCTCACCCGCCCCGACCCAAGCCACATCTGCAGCGCGATCCTCTTCTTCCACTCCCTGACCGCAGCAACCGACCCAAGCAACCGCACCCGCATCCAAGATCGTCTCTTCATGTACCCGCGCGAATGGGACCAGCTGTACACCCCCTCCAACCCCTCCAACCCCTCCAACCCCTCCAGCCCCCCCGATACCACCGACACCGACCCCAAACACACAACCATAACCAAAGCCCTAGCCCACCTCCGCACCGCCGCCCTAGCCAACAGCATCTGGCTCCTCCCCATCGACACAGGCCACCAAACCACAGACGCCCACCTCCTCCGCCACGGCCAGATGCAATTCGTCTCCTACGACAGCGTCCTCTACCTGCAGACCCCGGGCCTCGTCACCTCCGTCCCCAATCTCGACGCCGTGCTGCTCTCCCACCCGCTCCCCGGCAAGCACGATCCCGCCCGCCCGGACTCGTACAATAACCCCGCGTGGATGGCGGTGCCCTTGCGTCCGGAGAGGGAGAGCGTCTTGCCGGGCGGCGGGGCGTATCTGGTCACCGTCAATCGGGTGGGGAGTGTGGGGCAGGTCGAGGCGAGGGGGCATGTCATGCGGCGGGAGGTTGGGGGGTTGGTTAGGGGGGTTGTTACGGAGGGTGATACTGATGCTGATACTGGGGCTGGGGAACAGGCCGGGTATGTGGTCTTTGAGACGGAGGAGGATGGGAGGGTGAGGTGGGAGGGGAATGCGTTGTATGGGGCGTGGAGGCGGGGGGTGGAGGGGGTTTGTCCGGGGGTGGAGTTTGAGGGGTTTTATGATTGAGTTCGTTTGCTTTGGTTGGAGTTTATAGGCGGTTTTTCTATGATGATGGTTATGATTTATGATTTTGGGGTTTGGGGTGTGTATTCGGTGTGTGGGTGTTGTATATGAGTTGTAATGAGAATTGATGCTATAAATTAACACTCCATTCTGGCGGTGGGTTTGGGAACGAAGTTGTAGATTTGAAGGCCAGAGGGTCAGGTAGTCACTGTTGTGGTCGTTGCTGTACCATATCTATGGCCTGTAGGTAATATAGGGTGACGTTGTTTGATGGTACGCAGCTGGGACCGGCTACTACGCTACCCCCTAGTGAAGACACCGCGCCAAACATCCGAGGCATCACCGAGGCACCCCGATCTCATATCCCAACAACACCTCCGTCGTGTTCCCCTCCCATCCCCGGTTCCCACTCGTCGACACCATAAACCGACACGCCTGGTCGATGTACAGCTGCGACACCGTACCCGTCCGATGTCCCGGGATGATGAGGAAAGGCACCGTCGAGTGTCGGGTCACCTGCTCATGCTTCAGATCGTATAGTCGAAGGATATCATGAGATGCACTGCATCGTATCAGTCAGCTTGATTCTTCTGCTCATCACCAGACCAAACCTACCAGACAATATGCCGGCCATTGGGCATCGCCCTCAGCGCCGTCACCGGCCCACTGCCCTGCGGGAACTTGAACGTCCGCTCCGGATCCCTCAATCCCTTGTGGAGACTGTATTCCTCCACGGTCCCATTACGCCGTCCCGCGTAGATGTAGTTCCCGTCCGGGGACCAGCACGCATTCATACACCACGGAGGAGCATTGCGCGGGATGATCCGCGCCACCGGGTCCGGCTGCCGTCGATCCCAGATGCGGATCGTGCCGTCGATCGACGCCCCCAGAAAGGTGTTGTCGTTGCTGGGCGTGTGCTCGGGTTGTGCCGGCTCGCTGAATGCAGTGCTCTGTGCGGTCGGCTCGATCTCCTCCGCGTGAGGCAGGCCGTTGACGACCGGCGCGGGAGCGCCGTTGGGCTGGACGGGGTCGGTCGAATCCGGCGCCTGGTCCATGGCGTTGGGGTCGGGGGGCGCGGGGACGGCATCCGCGGGCGCTGGGGGTGGTGGTGCTGCTGCTTCTGCCACTTCATTGTGGCTCGTCTCCGGCTCGCCGGGGGCATCGGCCTCCGGAGGCACTCCGTTAGTGAGTGCTTTGCCAAACTCGTCATCGTCATCAATGCCGAATGCGTTGCCTGATCCGCCCGCCTCGTCACCGCCAGGCCCGTCGCCGTCGCCGAACAGAGAGTCGGCGCCGCCAAAGAGCGAGTCCGCTGGCGAGCCCGCCTGCGGGTCCGGGTCAGCGTCATTCTCGCCTTGGTCGTTGGACGTGTCCATGGATCCGAAGCTATTCTCCCCCCCTGCCGCCTGGTAGTTCGACGAGTACGTGCCATTCGGCTGTGGCGGTTCGATGACATCCTTCGGCACAGGGAGGCTGGACTCCGGGCGCATCTCGATCGCCGAAATCTGCCCCGCGGTCGACCCGAACGCGCGGCGCGTCTGTCCGGTGTTCAGATCCCAGTCAAAGAGCCGCTTGTCCCAGCTGCCGGACAGCAGGGACTTCTCGTCGGAGGTCAGGGTCAGCACCGAGACGGCCGAGGTGTGCTGCCGCAGGAGAGCGATCTCCTTGCCCTCCTCGTGGCGGACGGACTGCAGGCGGATGTTGCCCGACTCCTGACCGGACAACAGCCACAGTCCCTCACTCTGGCACGCCAGCGAGTAGACCGGCGATATCGTGTTCCCATCCATGTTCTCCCAGTAGGTCATCAGCACGCCGGCCTTGATCACGCTGTCCACGAACGGGTGCCGCTGCGCGACCGTGAGCATCAGCTTGCTGTTGATCGAGTCCACCCAGTTGAATTTCCGCACGTATCCGTCCGAGCCCCCGCTGAACACCCATCGCATATCCGCCGTGGCCGTTACCGCGTTGATCGAGGTGCTGTGCGGGGCCGCCGTCGTGGGGACGATGTCGAACGTCGAGGCCGTGAGGCACTCCGGTCGCACCGGAGGGTGGTATACAGATACCGGAGACGCAACGTTCGCGGCCCCCGGCGACGTCATCTCCACGTCCTGATTCTGTTGCGTCGCGACCCCCGCGCTCTCGGACACGTTGGACTGGCTTTCCGCATCGGGGTCGGCGTCTTCGGCGTCGGCGTCCGCTTCGTTGTCGTTGACCCCGTCGTCTGCATCTCGGAGCGTATCGTCCATCTCATTGTCGGAGCTGCCGTCTTGGGAGCCTATTGTCGCGGAAATGTGTTAGTCGACTGCTGCTGAAAGAGGTCATGGGAGGGAGGAGGGGGTCTCTACCGGCAAGATCGCGATCGTCGTCATCTTCTGCGAGGGAGGCCATTTTGCAACAGGAAATCGACAGGGATTATAGCTATGTGTGAAAGCAAGGAAGTGAACGGCAGCGCGAGTGTGAGGTCGCCAGTAATATAGAGTGTATGCCCGGCTGGGGTTGCTAGAACCCTTGTCGGTGGGTAGGGTGGGGGGCTTCAATAAGAGGTCAATGAATCGGGGTTATTGGAGTCGCATGCCATGCGCGCATTGTACTGTTCTAGTTTCAGTGAATATTGCCGTTATATAAAGGTCTTCGAGAGCACATTTCTCGGGATTATAGGTCGAATTGTATCAGGACCTCCATTGACGCCCCCAAAATATAGAGTACTGCGATATAGGCCAAGGATTGCGATCAGTTGGTGAATCGCTCATGGCTGTACCTTTTCCCCGGGGCGAGCATGCTGACCGCCTAGTTGGTGCCTGAGTATGGAGGCTGCAAAGAGGCATGCCGAACACGGTTAGCGGAGTCTTTCCCCGGATCAACATTTTTCGACAAGAGTGGGTAGGTATACTTCGATTCATGATGGATGCTGTGGCTGTTTGCTGGCGGCCGCAGCTTCTTTGTATCCTGCTCATTTTGGTAGATCTGGGAGGATGAGGTGTTCTTGCTGGAAAATTGCTGTGGCCCAACTTGCAAAAGTAATTCCAGATGGCACGCTTTTATACGTCCATGCAGCCAGGGCCTAGTCTAGATCTTCGTTGGGGATGTCTGTTTGCCGGCATTGTTGCTCATGCAAACGAACAACGATCCGGCTATACTTTTGGGATGACTGGCTGGTTCTCAGTTTGTCTGACTCGACTACCCAATGTTTAGGAAGTGTTATAGTGAATAATTTATGGAAAAGACAAACAGACTCTATGAAAAAGATGTAAATAATACCTAGGTCTGGGCGATTGCAATTGCCTCGAGGTGAAGCAACATCCCGCATGAGAAAGAGAAGGTGAAGGAAGCCATAGAGCTGTAGAACTTAAGCTAGCTGTGTTCCAATGTGTGAATTTGGCCAGACATTTTTCATCTGAACAAGTTACTGAGAAACCGCGCCTCTGGAAAGCCAGGGACCTCTTTCTTACTTGCTTTTGGCTTTACCTATACAGTGAATGAGATTCTTCTGTTAAAACTGCACCGGCTCATATTGAGTGCAGCTTAGCTTTTATTTTAAACTTACAAATACTACAATTGTCTGAAATCCTCGTTTTGCACCCAGAACGCAATTGTTTTAATTGTTGAGGACTACACCCTAACCTCGAAAAGTCTACTGTCATTTCCCTCTCACTGCAGAATCACTTGCTTGACAGGGTCGAGAATTATTCCTAACATAATACAGACTTATGACTCCAGATTTGCCAACAAGCCAACCCATTACCCCCCAGATTGTCTGGAAGTCTAACACGCAATTGCTAGCACCCTCATCCTTAGCACCTACAACAGACTCCGTCAACACGAGTCCTTCCAAAGTCGTTCCCTCTTTCGACAAACAACCCACAATATGAAGCACAAGAAGCAGAAACGCGGGCTCTTCCTGTACACAAGCAGACTCCCCGAGCCAGCAGAAGTCCATCCAGAAAAGAAAGACCACGCCTGTCCCGAGATCAGAAACTATCTTTTCCCTTCCAAGCCCGAAAACCCGGAGCCATGGCTGAATCGCCCGGAGCTGCCTTCTTCAGCGGAGATCATGGGCATCGCGGAGGAAGATGCAGACGACGAGAACTTCGTTGACCTCGCCCCCAACAACATCTTCGGTCCCTGGGAGTCGGAGCACGCGTACCTCAAAGCACACTATGAGCTGCTGCGAGAGGATGCAGTCGCTCCGCTGCGGGATGCCGTAGCACATGTTCGCGGACACCCAGACATGATGGAGAACAAAGTTGCCTCGATCTACGAGAAGGTATGTCACTTCGATCCTATGAGCCAGCTCGGTGTCTGGGGTTTTGGATCTCGGCTCACGTCTACGACCGCCAGGTTTACATCATCGGTGTCACTTGCTCCCCTAAGGGGCTTGGATTCCGGATTCAGTTTTCAACACATCGAGCGGGAAAAAATATCGCTTGGGAGTACTCGAAGCGTCTGATCACTGGATCCCTTGTCGCGCTCTCCCCGGCAGACGATGTCTTTCGGACGCAATGTGTCGTCGCTGTGGTGGCGAGCAGGACTCTGGAGAGCGTGAAGATGAAGCCTCCGCAGATAGACATCTTCTTCGCGAAGCCTGAGGATGTCGAGTTCGATCCCCAGAAAGAGTGGCTGATGGTCGAAGCGAAAGATGGGTACTTTGAGTCGGTTAGACACACGATGACGACTTTGCAGAAAATCGACCAGGAAAGGTAAGTAGTGTTGTATTTTTTTATCGCATGTCCGGTTTTTAACCATGATATGCAGTTTTCCTCTATCCGACCACATATGCCGACTTGATCATCAGATCGAGCCCCCGGAATATGTGAAAAGCAACCCTCGCGTCGATCTCCAGGCAATCATCGAGGAGTGCGAGGAAGACAGTCGAATTGACCTGCTTGCAGGATGGCCATCGGTGCCGATTGGAGATCGTGATGCAACCCAATGGGAAGCCCTTCATAACATGCTGACCAAGCGACTGTCCATTGTACAAGGTCCCCCGGGGACTGGCAAAACATATGTGTCAGTTCTTGCGTTGAAGATCTTGCTCTCCAACATGAAACCCAATGACCCGCCCATAATCCTTGCCTCTCAGACGAACCATGCCTTAGATCAGCTGCTCAGACTGGTCTCGCTCTTCGAAGAGAAATATATCCGTCTGGGCGCGCGCAGCTCGGATGCCGGTGTCAAACTGCGCACTCTCTTCGCTCTTCGAGCAAATGAGATGGCTGTAGTCAGTGGCGGTGCGGGGACAGCAGCCAGTCTCGACTACAGAAGACTGACCAAAGAGATAGCCGACCTCCTAGAGCCATTCGGGGCCGAGCGTGCGGGTGCGCCGCTATCGTCGGAGTTCTTCGTCCAGTACGGCGTGCTGACTGAGGCTCAGCTAAACTCGCTCAAAAAAGGAGCAGAAGACTGGATCAGTTCTGACAAAGAAGGCATCATCGATCCTTTAGTCGCTTGGCTAGGGGAAGAAGCGGTGCCTTTCCAGGTCGAATATGCAGAGGACAACTTCGGATTCGCAGAAGATGAGATTGACCTCGAATACGAACAGTTGAAAGAACTTGAGGCGGAGCAAGGGCTCGAAGATGACGGTTTTGAGTACCTAAAAGGCCGCTTTCTCTACATTTTTGACAGCATGTGTGGGCGGAGCCATTCTTTCCCCAGTGGGTTACCTTCCAACCATAACAAGTTCGCGGATTTGTGGAAGGTCAAGCCAGAAGCACGAGGACACATATACGACTCAATGCGGCAGGTGCTCAAGGAGAAAATCACAAAACGGCTCCGTGAACTTGCTTCCAAGTACCAGAAGAATTGCAGGTGGATACAAGCTGGTCGATGGGAGCTAGATCATGCAATCCTTCGAGGCGCAAAGGTCATCGGCATGACTGCTACCGGCTTGAGCAAGTACAGAGGTCTCGTCTCGAGTTTGAAGCCCAGGATTGTGCTGATTGAGGAGGCCGCTGAAGCAATTGAGGCCCCAATCGCAGCTGCATGTTTTGACTCTCTTCAGCACCTGATACTCGTCGGCGATCATCAGCAACTGCGAGGAAACTGCACTGTGCAAGACCTGGAAGGGGATCCCTTCTACCTCGATATCTCGATGTTTGAACGGCTAGTGAATAACAACATGGGGTACGTCACCTTGCGATGGCAGAGACGAATGCCCCCGGAGGTACGGCAGTTGCTAGAGCCCATCTACGGCACCCTCGAGGACCATAGATCGGTGCTTCAACGCCCCAAAGTGGTTGGTATGGGGGACCGCCGGTCTTACTTCTTCACTCATAATTGGCCTGAGACTCGAGACAGCTTTGCATCGAAGTATAATGAGACCGAAGCACAGATGATCGTGGGGTTCTTTGTTTATCTAATCCAGAACGGTGTGCCTGTCCACGAGATCACCATTTTAACCTTCTACAATGGACAGAGAAAGCATCTGCTGAACCTTATGAAAAGACACCCTTACCTTCAAGGCCTGTACCTGAAGGTCGTTACCGTCGACTCCTATCAAGGTGAAGAGAACGAGATCGTCATTCTCTCCATGGTCCGTAGCGGGGGTGACAACATCGGATTCTTGTCCATCGTGAATCGTGTCTGCGTTGCGCTGTCGCGTGCCAGATGCGGATTCTACATCTTTGGAAATGCAAATTTTGCTGCAGTCCATAGCGACTTGTGGAGCCGTGTTGTCTCCATCATGAAGCCCCAGCGAGTCGGGGTGGAGCTGCCCCTGACCTGCGTGAAGCATAAAGAGAGGACTTTCATGAAAAGTGGGTTCCTCCTCCTCCTGGCCTGAGATAGGTTCGATGCTAATGGTTCTTTGTCTTCACTCAGGCCCCTCCGAATGGGACTACATAAATGGAGGATGCTATGAAAAGTGCGGCGAGAAGCTCGACTGCGGCCATTTATGCAGCCTGAAATGCCATAGCTTCCCCCACTCACGAGTCGTGTGCGATAGCGTCTGCAACAAGAGATTGGAATGCGGTCACAAGTGTCGGTCATTATGCTCGTCCCAACATTTATGTTCGTGTACGAGTTGCCAAGTAGACTTGGAGACGAGTTACGCTGCAGCAACGGCGGCGGCGGCGGCGGAGTTGAACGTCCCGGTGGAACCGAAAGCGGATCCCCGCCCCGAAGGCATCCGCGCCTACCAAGCCTATGCCAGCGGAGGAGTCAAAGAACACGACGCCATCTTGTTTGAAAAAGCTCGAGCCAGTAAAATGCCGAGTGCGCCAGATACGGATCTGTGCACCGCGATGGAGGATCTTATGGTGATGGATGACGAGCAAGGAGGGGGCGGCGGTAAGGACCAGGCAGGAGAGAAGAGGGTGAAGGCGACTCCCCGACGGATGTCGGTGTCACTTCTGGACTTGTACGATGAGTGAGATTAGAATACCTTCACCAATGGGATAATTACCAGCCTTGCAGGAGAGGAGCTATCTCATTGCAGAGGTCTCGATTCTCTTCACCGTGGATACTATCGAGTCGATATTGTATAAGTGAACTGTTTTGCTGCAATTGTCATCTGCTTGACCGATGGAGGTACTGCAGCAGGATCATGAAAATACAGCCGCTGTATACTTGGTTGAGTCCCTGCGTAACCACGGGTCTGATACGAATAATACATGTCATTCGTGAATCATATGTCGTTGTTGATGAGCTATGTACAGTACTTCATTCCTTGGTGGATGATCACCAAGCAACTTTCGCGACCACGCTGTGGGGAAACATGCTCACGACGACCTTCCTGATCTCATCCATCATCAAGACCCCCACCGCAAGGCCCAGCGGGATACACCAGAACTCCAGCGGAATCGACGCGGTGTTGAACAAGGACTGCAGGCCGGGTTCTTCCGTCACGAAGATGGCGATGGCCAGCGACACCAGGATCGCCAAGGGCAGCCACAAGTTGCGCTGCTTCTTGCGGAGAGGGTCGGCCTGCAGGATGGACCGGCGCTTGTTGCGCACGGAGAGGATGTTGCCCCACTGCATGATCACCAGCGACACGAAGTAGACACTCTGGCCGACCGCGTTGAAGTGGGCCAGCTCCGCCTCGGTGTAGCCGTAGAAACCGTCGGCGTACTTCCCGAAGGCGAAGACGAGGGCGTGGAAGGGGATGCCCGCGTGCTTGTACATATACAGGAAGAACATGGCGTGGGCGCTGACGGCCTCGATGACGCCGATGAACAGGTACGCCTGGCCGTAGATCTTCAGGTTGATCAGGTGGTCGGTCTTGTGGTTGCGGGGCGGGATGCTGAGCAGGTCGAACTCCTCCTTCTCCATGATCAGCGACAGCGACAGGAACAGATCCGTGAAGACGCAGACGATGATCATCAGGAACGAGCTGAGCGGGAGCGGCACGCCGAAGAACACGTTCATGACCACCGGCCAGATCTCCGACCAGCTGCCCGCCGGGAGCAGGTAAGCGATCACCTTCTGCAGGTTCTGGAAGACCAGACGGCCCAGCCGGATGGCGTCGATGATCGAGTCGAAGCGGTCCATCAGCACGAGGTCCGCCGCCTCGATGGCCACGTCGCTGCCGGAGACCACCGCGATCCCGACGTCGGCCGCGCGCAGCGCGGGGGCATCGTTGACTCCGTCGCCCGTCACGGCCACCACGTTGTCCCGGGCCTTGAGCTCCTCGACGATGCGCAGTTTCTGCTCGGGCGTGGTGCGTGCGAAGACGACCTCCTCGTACTGGCAGATCGCGGCCCATTGGGCCTGGTGCAGCGCGGGGATCTGGGTCCCCTCCACCAGCAGGCTCCGTCTCGAGTGTTTCGCCGACGACGACGACGCCACCTCCTCGTCCTCACCACCGTCTGCAGACCACGCTTGCAGGTCGGAGACAGTGTCCGGCTCGGCCGTGCCAGTGAAAATGCCAATGTCTCGGGCGATGGCGGCCGCAGTCAAGCCGAAATCACCGGTGACCATGAAGAAGCGGATGCCGGCGCGGCGACAGGCGGCAACCGTGGCCGGGATCTCGGGGCGAGCAGGGTCGACGATGCCGAAGATGCCGACAATGGTGAGATCTTGCACTCCGCGGGCCAGGATCTCTTCGTTGAAGTCATTCGTGCCGACTGCCGCCGTGGGGATGTAGTCCTTCTGACACAGCACGATCACGCGCTGGGCGCGACGCGAGAGTTTCTGCTGAAAGGCCGAGAAGGATTCGCGGGCGGCGGCGTCCATGGGCTTGGGGAATCCGTCTCCGCACAGGTACGACGTACAATGCGGCACGAGAACATCGGGCGCCCCCTTGACATAGACCAGACAGCGCGTAGGGGACTGGGGAGTTTTGTGTACCGTGAGCATCCATTTGTTTTTCGAATTGAACGGGATCTGGTGGACGCGTTCGTACTCATGCAGGCCGGCACTGCCGTGCGGCCGCAGCGTCGCGACCCAGCGGAGCACAGCAGCGTCAGTGGCATTTCCATTCACCGTCCGCTCGTTGATGGGCAAGTCTTTGGTCTCTTGGTCGAAGAAAGCATCGTTGCACAGGGTGGATCCTTGCACTAGAGGCTCCAAGGCAGTTGGGATCGGAATCGACTTTTCCTGGCCGCTTTCCAGGGCCTCCATGTCAAACTCCTGGTCAACCAACCCCACAGACTGGACGAACATCTTGTTCTGGGTGAGAGTGCCCGTCTTGTCGGAGCATATGACATTGACGCAGCCCAGGGTCTCGACCGTAGCTAACCCTTTGGGTAGGATGTGGTTCGCCTTCATGCGTTTGGCCACAATCATCAGGGTGAGAGCGACACCCACCGGCATGCCTTCGGGGATGAAAGCCACCACACAGCCCATCACGTCGTTCAGCATTTCTACGACGTTCATGAAGCCGGGCTGGTCCACGCGAAGCCATCCCACCCAGGTGAAGAGAATCGCAGCCGCCAGAATGACAGTCAACACCACGATAATGCGCACGAAGCGGGAAATCTCTTTCTGGATGAGCGTGGGCTTCTCCTTGACGGTGGCGGTGATCGAGGCCAGCCGGCCCATCACCGATCGGCCGCCAGTCAGGACCACGACACCGACAGCATTGCCGTTGGTGACACTGGTGCCCATGAGGGCGATATTGCGCGTCTCGAGGAAGTTCTGGTCCGTGGCATCGGTCGCTCCCTCGACCTCGTCAGACTCCCCCGTGAGGATGGACCGGTCAAATCGCACATCGCCAGAGCTGCGAATGATGCGCAGGTCGGCGGGAACCTTGTTGCCAATGGAGATGTGGACCAGATCGCCCGCAACCAAGTCCGCGGCCGGCACTCGAACAAGATTTCCGTCCCGCATGACCATCGCATCGGAGGGCAGGAGCCCCAGGATGGAGTTCATGACCCGAGAGGTGGACCAATCCTGGAAGGCGGAGAAGGAGGCCTGCAAGGCAATGACGATGATGACCAGGATGGCCATGGCGAGGTTGGTTACCGACGGAGGATTGCTCAACGGCCGCCAGCAGAGGAAGAAGATGATCACACCGATCCACAGCACCGAGCAGAAGCCGCCAAAGACGTACCAGAAGACCTTCTTGAAGTAGTTCTCACCGTGGTGGGCGACGGCATTCTTGCCGTCCCGCTGCAGACGAGTCTGTGCTGCATCGGCGCTCAACCCTTGGTTGGCGTCGACATTGAATTGTTGGCATAGTGTCTCGGTGGACAGGAGATGAAAGTCCAAGCCTTCGAAGTAATCTTGATCCGGCTTCTTCTCCTTTTCTCCGCGAGCCTTGAGGACCTCCTGAGTTGCAGCCTGGGATTCGGATATCTGAAAGGAGATGGTACGGAATTCGATGGGAATGCCAGCCTCCGGAGATGATTGGGAAATGCTGCGGGCACTGCGGACGGTATCCCGGCTTCGAGACCGCGTCACATTGTAGATCGACCGGTTGTTGGTGGCGGGATGAGTCTCGTTGTCGAAGTTGATGGAGTGAAACTGCGTTGCTCGACTTCTGCCATTGGGGCTGTGGCCATCGGATTCCAAGTCCGACTCTAGGGAGGTCCGAGGCTTGTCATCCGAGGCAGCACCGCCTGCAGGAGAAGAGGACATGTCTGTGAGAGCCGAAGTAATGGGTTTGGGGCGATGCAAGGGAGGTATCACAAAGCACGTACAGCCAGCGTAGGTCAGGGCAGCACACACGTCTCACGTTTCAAGAGAGAGATAATGATGGGTTGGGTGGGTTATTGTGCAGTGATGGCAATGCAGACAACTGCAGTATTTATTTCCATCGGGGCAGCCATGACAGAAGCTTTTCGACATCGCCAAGAGCACCGTGATAATGAGGGCTAACCATGATGGCAAATGAAGAAGGGAAGACAGCTTCCACCGATTAGATTTTGCTCGCACTGTTCTCTCTTGCCTTCCTACTGTACCCTAAGAGTTCCCTAGCGAGTGGAGGAGAGGCTCCCCCGGAAATCCCTCATACCAAGCATGTGGATCTCCGATAGCCCTACTCTGGCTGGGGGTGGATCGCGGGTGTGTTTGTTCGTCCGACGACCCTTTTCCATATAACCTTGCGTAGGTTGGTCTGTGCTTCCTCCCTTCTGCACATTCCGGAGAAGCTTGGCATGTACGATCGTAGAATCACATAACTAGTACCTGAATTATAAGGCTGGGATGTATATGGCACGAAACTCCACGATTCAGCGGATAAAGCTTCCAAGCAAGTGTCCCAGAGCCTCAGCCTGATCCCTTCAAGGGTTTTTCGAGATCCTGAAGCAGTGTTGCCTTCACCGAGATAGAAGCCCTGAGGGAATTTCTCTGGCCAGTCAGTATGTGGAGCAGAGGATCGGTGCCTCTTTGGCAACCACCAGCCTACTCAATCGCTCAAACAAATCCCGCGTACAAAATCCCCCATCCGGCCAGATTGATGCGGCATTTGTTGTGGTTCGGATCCGAATAGGGCGGCCTTTCGATTTTTTGCTGGCAGCATCTCCGCCACGCTCGTCCAGCAGAGAGAGGGACCTTGGACGAGCCGCTGCAGGGATACTGCCGGGCTAAGGCGCCCGTCAGGCATCAACTTATAAGTGCCTTAGGCATCCAAGGTCCCAAAACATCTATGTAGTTTGAAGTAAAACCCCTCGAGGTCTTTTGTCTAATATTCACTTTTAGAGTAATCTGGGACTGCTTAGGAATATTTAGAATATGCCAGTTTATAGTCCTTCGGTCAGGCTCTGAATATTGCTTGAATTAGTAGTGGAAGGAACTAGCTACAGCTAAGTTAACTACTGTAGTGTTTATAGTTTCTCGCGTCATGTGACCCAGTACCGAGACCACACACACCGACATGTACTTCTGGCTACTAGCCAGTAGGCAACAAGAAGCGCTAATTTCAATCTATATGTACTGTGTAAAGTGGAAAGGGAAACTTGCTACTAGGTAAGTTCATTTCCGCAGCAATCCAGTTCATTCGTCTTCAAGTCCATAGATTGTGAATGTGACCATAAAGGCAAAGATCAACACCACCTTAACCCAAGCTGATCCATCGATGATGTCACAGCACATCTGCAGCAGCACGACTATTGGCTCGTGGGGGATAATTTCTCCCGCGGCTAAACTGCGATTGACAGGCACAGTCCGGTTTCTCTGCCCTTCTTGACACTTCCAACTCGCCTTTGCCTTGATTGTTGTCGACCAGGGCCCCATGTTCTGGAACGCTCGATGCGAGATGAGAGAGTATGTACCGCCTGTACCTGGTATGTATCTGTATGTCTGTACTGTGAATGACCGCCCCTCAAATCGCTGCATGCACTGGGTCAGTTCATCCTCAAGAATAATTTAGGAGAATACTTCCAACGAGTAGTTCGTCCCTGAGAGATCCATAATTGTTTAGGTGCTGGAGATACCCCCGGGTCAACGGGTGGGGTGGAGCGTAGACGGAGATGAGACCATGGGTCGCACTCTAGACTGTTTAGTCTACTGTAGTTACAGACTTGGAACTGCTGATGCTGGCTTACTACAACAGTAACATTAGTTACTGTCTGTACCTATTCATTCATTCACCCCTCCATCCTCCATCCTTCATCTTCCCTGCTCCCCAGTTCCCTCTTTTCTTCCCCCTCTCCTCAGACATCCTACATACATTATTCGTACAACACAACAAAACACCTCCCTGCAGCTTTGCTGGCTGGCTGGTAACTCATCCCACCAATCGCCGGCCAATTTTCATCTTTGTTTCCATCACTTCTGCGCCGATAGAAGAGTCCGGAAGCGTCTAAGCAGCCCCTCGAGAGCGCCACAGACGTGACCGAACAGGCCGAGGCACTCCCTTAACACTAGCGGCCGATCGAGATGCACCTTTGTCAAGCTGTCATACAACCGCCCTGACGATAAAACCTCTTCCCCCTTGAACCTCGCCACTGACATTATTCTTCGTTCATTGCGCTGTATTTGCATCATCATCATCACCATCAGTATTCCAGTATCCATCCTCCATCAACAGACCTCATCATCGTCTCCATCCGTACAGTGCTCTTGCAGTACACATACTACCCTTCCCCGATCGGATCTACCAAACCCACGGTCATGGCCGAGTTCATTCGCTCGCAGATCCTGGGAACCACCTTCGAAACCACAAACAGGTAAGAATCCCCGCCGATGTTTTTCTAGAAACCTGGTAGTAGTACCCAGTAGTTGGACGAACCGCTCCCCCGCAAGCTAAACTTTTTAATTTCTCTAGATATGCGGACCTTCAACCGGTCGGACTTGGGGCCTTTGGGCTTGTCTGGTATTGGCTCCTCTGTTCCCATACGTTCCTATAGTATCCTGCTGGTAAGAAGCAAAAAAGGGAATGGGGCACATGGGCTGACCCAAAAATAAATCCTGCAGCTCCGCAAACGATCTCATCGCCCGCCAACCAGTGGCCATCAAGAAGATGATGAAGCCCTTCTCGAACCCCACGATCGCTAAGCGCACGTATCGGGAAGTCAAGCTGCTCAAGCATTTACGTCATGAAAATGTATGCTGGTGTTCCGGATCTTCCTTCCCTTCTTTGCTTTCGCAGGCTAACGCGTTGCCACACAAGCTCATTGGCCTGAGTGATATCTTCATCTCCCCGTCCGAGGACGTGTAAGTGGGACCCCGAAACTCACATCACCACGTGGGAACAGATCAATGTGGAGATACTGACAGGGACGATCAGGTACCTTGTCACCGAGCTTCTGGGGACTGATCTGAATCGACTCCTCACTTCCAAGCCCCTCGATGGAAAGTTTGTACAGTACTTCACGTATCAGCTTCTGGTAAATATCCTCGGGTTGTGCTGCATCTTACTCATGCTAATGAAGACTAGCGGGGACTAAAATACATTCATTCGGCTGGGGTCATCCATCGAGATCTCAAGCCTAGTAATCTCCTGATCAACGAGAACTGTGACTTGAAGATCTGTGACTTCGGCCTGGCTCGAGTGCAAGAGCCCCAGATGACGGGCTATGTGTCCACGAGATACTACAGAGCGCCGGAGATCATGTTGACTTGGCAGAGATACGGTAAACAGGTCGACATTTGGAGTGCCGGCTGCATTGTTGCTGAGATGCTGCGTGGAAAGCCCTTGTTCCCCGGCAAGGACCACATCAACCAGTTCTTCCTGATCACGGAAGCGCTGGGAAGCCCACCGGATGAAGTGATCCAGAGGATCAGCACGAAGACAGTAAGCTAGTCGAGTGACCAAGGTTTGGCCCAAGCTCTAACATCTGCCAGACTTTGCAGATCGTCCAGTCACTGGGCAAACGCAAACCTCCTGTGTGGGCATCCCTGTTTCCCGGAGCCGATGCGCAAGGTGAGTCCACCAGTAGACAAACCTCAGGGACCTGAGATCTAACAAGTTGTGAATAGCCGTTGATTTGCTTTCCAAAATGCTCGTGATCGATCCCGACAAACGCATATCCGCTGAGGAGGCTTTAGAACATCCATACCTAGCTGTTTATCACGACCCTAATGACGAACCGGTCGCAGAGACGATGTTTGACTGGTCATTCCAGGATGCCATCCATTCCATCGATGAGTGGAAGATTATGATGTATGTTCAAAGGTTATCTGCGGCGTACCTTGGACCGACTGACATGAACCATAGATACTCCGAGGTGGTTGATTTCCACGACCTTGGTCCAACGGGACAGCCTACTGTCGACCCAGGCGCATCTGCTGATCTGGCATTTGGTATTGATGGTGCAGCTGGTCTAGGCCCCCAGCCAGTTGATGGCATATACCAGACTGCTGTCGACAATATCGACCAAGACATCCTGCAATACCTGCAGATTTAGCCCATGCCATCTATCGGTTCATTCACATGAAAGCGAAAAGCAAGGAAAAGAAGGTACAGGTAGTATCTATCACAGCACTGTGCGCAGATATTCCTGGAGCAGGTGACATCATGACACACATGCTCCTTCCAAAAATACTCACCTCCGATCGTAAGGAGGTCAACTAACCCCGCCCCTTGCCCCATTTGCTTTTCGATCACATGAACCTCGAACCACATTTACCTACCTATTCCAAGAGCCATAAACCCATCGCTGCCCCATCCCTCTAGGCTGTTCATACACTCGGCATAGCCGCAGCGTGAAATGCCTACATTGCTGCACCCTCCGACGTGAGCTACCTTCCTTCTAGCATCTATCCACCTACCTCGAAACCATCGCAGCATTGCATACGCAAATTACCTATCAACCCATAAGCTCCTCTCACATCCACTACCTTCGACAATCTCACGGTCTACAATCCAGACTCTACAATGAAGGAAATACTTGCAATCTGGTCAATCATAATCAGCCTCTGCCATATCACCTACGCATTCCCATCACTCAAAGGATCCACAATCAATCCGACAACTGCCTGGCAGATCTCACTGTACCAAAACAAACGATGCACCGGCCAGACCACATACTTCTCTGGAAACACCAGTCTACCATGTCACGATGCCATTCTCAACGGCGGTGCATTGGGATACATAGTGCAAATCGCCAACGGCTCAAACTGTTCGGTTGCGTTTTCCAGCGATACCCAGTGCAGCCAGATCAATAGCACCACCGTCCATCTCAATTCGACGGCGTCGACATGCCAAGTTATGAGGATCCAGGATCAAGAGATGCAAATCCGGCGGTTTTCTGTCAACTGTGGGAGCAATCGGACAAGGTTTCGTTTTCATGACCGTGTATGAAGTTTCTTGATGCAGCGTTGCGCCGTCGTTCTTTGTAGCTATTCTTAATGCAGTGGGAATGAGATAACATCTTTCTTCATGAACGCTGATGCTTGAGCCATTTGAACTTATCGTACTTCTATGCAATATCCTACAGTTGATGGCTAACCGGGTTAGACATACGGGTATACTACCGAGCATATGCATGCGAGATCAAAAACCGCGATCGAACATTCTCTAATATACACATATAACAACTAGTCAAGACACCGTCCCACTGTTATCCGCGCAAGAAAACACCCCATCCACGCTTCCATCTCTATACGCCTCCTGAATCTGTACCACAACACCATATGTTCCCCCGACCATCATGAACAGCCCCAGCAGCACCAATCCAACATGCACTGCAATCAAGACCACTCTCGTCCACCTCTTGTGCCACGATTGCCCATCCTCCCCGCCCCAGTCCCCTCGACCATGGTAAACATTCACATACAACCAACAGATCCCGGGCAAACTGATTGCCAATGGCGCGAACCCTAACGCCCCGACCAAAGCTAACACATATGTGAATACCGGAATGGCACTAGCCAGTACCCATGCTATGGCCGCCATACCCACAACGCATGCTAACCACGTACCCCAGTGCACAGGGGTGTTAGCCTGGAGGTGCCGTCTTCGCTGCGGGGAGCCGCGCAGCACCCGGACGAAGAGATACTTAGCCGCGACGTGGACGTACAGTGCTCCGCTGACCAGCAATCCCGGAAGAGCGATGCCATACGCCACCCGCTTGAGGACGGGACCTGCACTGCCCAGCGCCGGCGAGGCGACCCATTTCCCGCAGTAGTGATACAGGACCAGGCTGAAGGTCAGGTAGCTGGCGGTGACGAAGCTCATGCACAGAGCGACGGCTTTCCGGTAGGCCCGGGCGGTGGGCGGGCGCATCTCCGCGATGACGGGGAGAAATGCTGAGGTCGCCGATGAGGAGACGAAGATGGTCGATGAGGCGGTTATGCCGGCGGCGAAGGTCGGGTGGCCGACTAGGTGGTAACCCAGGTCGAAGGGGCCTTCCTGAGGCGCCGCTGACGGTCGGTCGAGGGTGGTTACTCCAATGCTTTTTTCGAATGTGTTAGTTAATTTGTGAAATGAGCTGGGCGTGGTCTAGAAGGAAAGAGGAAGGGGAAAGCCCTACACGATGATGAATACCGCGGCGAGGATACTGAAAAACCCGACCCAGGTCAACCACCCGATGTGGGAGAACTTCCGCACACTAGCACAGAGGGCGATGATGACGGTGGCAATTACAGAGAACCACACCGTGCACAGCGAGTGCAGTGACAGCGCGTTGAAGGCCGCCGATACCCCGATCACCCCTGAGGCTGCCGTGATCACATAGGTCATGACGAACAAGAACCCTACCACCTCTCGGAAGATCGGACCCCCCATCAACTGCGCCATGTCGGCGACCGTGTGGCATTGTGGATAGCGTTCTCGGAAATCACCGAGCACGAGGGCGCCGTACGTGTTGAGAGCGCACCAGCCGAGCACGTTGAGGGCCCCGGGGACGGCGCCTAGGTCGTACATGACCGAGGGAATCGAGAGGATGCCGGTCGCGAAGAGCACTGTGTGTCAACTCTTGGTTATTGAGTGATCTCGATGGATGTTTGGGGTAAGGGGGAACGAACTTTTCAGAAAAATGGCTGATGCCCGTATCCAGCTCACGGTCCGAAAGTCCACTTGGCCTTCGCTTTGTTGGAAGACTTCTTCAAGCCCGTCATTATTGGATTTAATGTGCTCGGTGTCTGCGACGGCAATGTCTTCACCAGGCATCGCTGGTGAAATTTTGATGTCTTTGCCCTCGTTTGTCATCGTGGTTGAATCTCAACTGATGTGAACAACAAGGGGGGGGGAACGCCCCTTTCAATGCGGTGGGGGGTCGATCATTCTTATACGAGCATGAAGAGTGCGGGATCAAGCTGCAGGAAGCTGCAGGGCTGGCATGGTATATCTTGCAATAATTGATCATCCTTGATGATAGCCCTGTCCGATTCGGTAGTGATTGATGGCTTCACTCATACCTAATGATGGAGGTCGCGATAACAAACGGCTCACTATCTCCTCAGTTGGAGTAATGTTATCAATTTGGAGTAAGTGACATCCCTGCCATATCGATTATGCAAGGTGATTGATAGGGAATTGGGGTAGTGCTTGATATCAATGTACTGCTATAGCAGCAGTGTGAATCAGTGCTGGCATGCATGTTCAAGGAGTTGTTGAGCCGGTCAAACAGTTTGGGTAAATCAGGTAACTTATGACCCCTCTTTAGCTTTAGCTTCCGCACCAGATGGAATTCCGAAGCTTGTGGGCAACAATCGGAACGGCCCAGGATGTCTTGCCAGGAACACATGTCACATCTACTTTAGTGCTGTACAGTGTATTCCCAATCTACAAGAAAGCCTATCGTTGGGTCAAGCTTTCGCTGACAATGATCAATTGCGCGCCAATTGTCTATCAGCAACCTGGTTGGAGTCCTCTTACCCCAACCGCGATAAGGCCCTGTGGCTTGGCAGTTGGAGCAATCTTCTGCTTCTTCCAACGGTTTCCCCGCCTCGAATGAATTATATTCCTCGTTTAACATGACTGCAGGGGTCAAGCAAGATTGTGATCTGTTGTTGTTGGACTGCGTTGCTTGCGAGAAAGCTTACTGAGATCACCTCTCACCATGTCGGTTCTATTCACCTCCATCTCGCCGTACGTACATCACCGAACCACCATCTAACCTCGGACTTCGCTTGCTGAAAAGACCAAACAGAGATAACCCGGTGAAAAAGGAAGATGCCAACCAGCTTCTCCAGAGACTCGGTCTCGCCGTCAGCCCAGAGGAGGAGGACGACTTTCACACGCTCCTGGCCGCCGTGCACGACTGTGCAGAAACGGTCTCCAACCTCCAGGATTACCAGCCCGTCCCCGATCTCGAACGATACCCTCGACAGAACGTTCGAAGACCTTCTTCGAAAGAGCAGGTCTTCGGCCAGGCTTGGGCACATAAGTTCTTGATTAAAGGCAACCCCGATGGAGGGCCCTTGGCCGGCAAAACCATCAGTTTGAAAGACACGATTGCGGTCGCAGGCGTGCCCCAGCTGCTTGGAAGCGATATCATCCCCTCCTGGACCCCTGTCACGGACGCCACGGTGGTGACTCGGGTACTGGCTGCGGGGGCTGATATCCATGGAACGTCGACCTGCGAGAATTATTGCCACTCGACCTCGTCGTACACGAGTGCGCAGGGGATCGTCGAGAACCCTTGTGCCGAGGGTTATTCGTCGGGTGGGAGCACCTCGGGCGGGGCGGCGCTGGTCGCAGCCGGGCTAGTCGACATCACTATCGGTGGAGATCAGGGGGGCAGTATTCGTGTGCCCTCGTCTTTCTGTGGCTGTACGTGTATTCAGTCATGGGCTTCTGAACTTCTATTGATGTTGTGCTGACCTGCGATACAGGCGTGGGACTTAAACCGACATACGGCCTTATTCCGTACACCGGCATCGCCAGCGGAGACGCGATCAACGACCACGCCGGCCCTATTGCTCGAAGCACGCTGGATGTCGCCTTGTGTCTGGACACAATCAGCGGCTATGACGGAATCGACGACCGATGCCTGGGCAGCCCGCAGCCCGGCTCGACCGCCTACGCGACAGCGCTACAGACCGAAGAAACCGGGGGGCGCCTCGACGGCGTCCGCGTGGGATACCTGAAGGAAGGGTTTGAGCACGCCACCGTCGACCCCGCAGTCAAACAAGTCGTGATGAACGCCGTCCAGAAGCTGGCGGAGCTGGGCGCGGTCGTCGAGGAGGTGTCGGTGCCGGACCACTACCACGGCCCGGCTATCTGGACCATCCAGCAGCGGATCTCAGGCTCAATGACGCTGCTGGGCCAGGCGCACGGCCGGCGCGGCCTGCATCTGACCGAGATGGAGCGCGAGCGGCTCCCCTGGACGCCCGAGGGCTTCCGGCGCGCGTTCCCCAGCACCAAGAACGTGATCATCAACGGCCTGTATCTCACGTCCCAGTTCCCCGATCTGTATGGCAAGACGGTCAACATCGGTCGACGGCTGCGGGACCGCTACGAGGACGTTTTCGGTCGATATGATGTCGTGGTGATGCCGACCACGCCGATTGTCGCCCCCCGCCATGGCTCCCCGCGCGACCTGCCGGTCGAGGCGCTCCGGCCTAGCATGGGCCTCACGATCAATACGGCGATCTTCGATGTCACGGGCCATCCTGCTATGTCGATACCAGTGGGTCGTGCGGCTGCTAAGGATAATTCTGAGGTTCAGTTGCCGGTGGGGATGCAGATTGTCGGCGGGCTGTGGCAGGAAGCTAAGGTGCTTCGGGTGGGGCATGCTTGGGAGCAGCATTTCAATTGGAAGAGTCAAGGGGAAACGAGGTGATGTTGATGAACCATTCTAAAACAAAATCGCAAGTACAGTACATATTTCATCAAGTCATATCATCATTGGACATAACATAACATTTCATGACCTCGATTTCGTCATATTACTGCCGTCCCACCACGAGTAGCAACAGGTTCGTTAATCGTTATTGGGTATAGCTTTTAGCTTTCAGCCTTTCACGACTTTTAGTTGATAATATACCCTCCATCTACCACAAGCGCATGTCCCTGTACGAAGGACGCAAAGGTCGAGCAGAGGAAGAGCACTGCATCAGCCACCTCCTCGGGCTTGCCCATCCGCTTCATGGGCGCGATGTCGACGGCCGGCCGGAGTCGTTCCCGGACTTCCTCGCTGGTTGTGGTCATGGGAGTCTCGATCACGCCGGGACACACGCAGTTGACCCTGATCCCCTCTTGCGCGTAGTCAATGGCGTCAGAACGGGTCATCGCGATAATGGCCGCCTTGGAAGCACAGTACGCCGCTGCAATCCCCCATTCAAAGGAATAGAATTAGCGTTCCATCACGCAACAACTCCGCGCTTTCAAAATTGGGCGGGGGGAAGGAAGAACTTACGCGCCCCAGGACGTCCCACGATGCCCAGCTGGCTGGCAATATTGACGACCGCCCCGCGCGGGCCCTCGCGCGCCGCCGCCGCCGCCGGATCATCCTGGCCGGGCAGGGGGTCCTGCGCGATCATCTGTCTCAGCTCCGCGCGCGAACACAGCCACGAACCCCGGTAGTTGATGTTGGTGATGCGGTCGAAGATCTCGGGCGAGGTCTCGGTCGAGCGCAGCGCCTCGCCTAGTACGCCGGCGCAATTGACTGCGTAGTCGAGGCGGCCGAACTCCGATACCACGGCGCCGATGAAGGATTCCACGAAGTTTTCGTTGGAGATGTCGCCGGCTTGGGCGAGGAGGCGGACGTTGGGGGATGTCGCGAGAATGGCTTCTTGGGTGTCGTTCAGCGAGCTCGGGTTCAGGTCCGTGATGGCGATGCGAGCGCATCCCGCGGCGGCGAAGCTCTTTGCGACGGCTGCGCCGATGCCTGTGGGAAATTGGGTAAGCTGGCCTGTAGGGAGGATCCTTGGGGGGAGGTGTTCTGTTTACCAGTTCCGCCGGCTCCGGTGATGACGGCGACACCGGGGAAGGTATATGTTCGTGGCATGGTTGGTTGAGTGACCGGCGATACAAATAGCACGGTTCGAAGAGTGTGGCGGGGTAAGTGAGGGAGTGAGTGAGTGAGTGAGCCGTGAGACGATGTAGCAATTTGTTTATGGTCCCCCTCGTCCCCTCGGTATCACCCTGACATCATCTTTATACTCCCTATGGTACAGTACATGGTAGATCGAATGGGAGGGCAGTTGGAGTCTTCTTCCCTGTCGAGTCTTATCGCCGACCCCTCGGTGGGGACGAAAGTGGCGGCGTTGGGGGAAGCGGCGGGTTCGGCAATCGTTGGAGTCGGTCGCTTTGCCTCTTGCGGTTGGATTTTCTCCTCTTTTTGCGAGTCTCGCACTCCTTCCCCCTCCATCTTTTCGCTGCTCGCCCTGCCTTTCTGCTGCTCGCCCGTGCTTCTCCAATTTCCCAAATTGGAGAGCTAGCTCTGGTAATCTCATTACTCGGGCGTACACATCACATCCAACTCGCGCGCCTCCAAATGTCTTGATGCAGTCTCAGCCTCCCTCACAGCCAGTTCGGGGCAATCGTCGCTCGACTGCTGGTGCCAAATCTCGGATCTGCGTCCATTGTGGCCGCAGCTTCCGCCGTACCGAGCATTTGGAGCGCCACGTTCGCACTCGTATGTTGTGCCCTTTGCTTTGTGCTTCCCCTCTGCCTCAATTGCAATTGTGATCGCATGTGCAATTGCTGAAAATGCGACACGTCTTAGCGTCGAAAGCCCTGCAAGGATCGTGGTGTTGCATAATGGCTAACCCCCAATCTTATCCGCCGTGCAGATACCAAAGAAAAACCGTATATCTGCTTTTGTGGGGCAGCCTTCACTCGCCGGGATTTGTTGAAGCGACACACCAACATTGCGCATCCTGGCAATGGCTTGGTATCGCCCAATTCACAGCCTGAGACGGAGAGTGTAGAACCACAACCTCACCCGCGAGCATCCGAGCCCGCCACAGTACCACCAGCACCAGTACCAGTTCCAGTTTCAGTTCCAGCTGCAGCTGCAGCTGCAGCGCCGCCAGGGTTCATCGTCCCGCCGCCGACATCGCGCCCGGACGCACCTCTCTCAGTGCCCCCGAATGTGGAACAATGGACCGGACCTCCACCACCGCCACCTCAACAACCTCCACGGGAGTCATATATCACGCCAGATCGAGCGCCCGTGCTCCAGCCTGTGAACCACGCTCCTCCAAGTATACCGCCGCACAGCGGCGTGCTTGGTCACGATGCGGAGGTTCTCGAGGCGGCCCAGCTCTTGCTTCCTGGAAATTACCGACATACTCCAGCTCCAGGTAAGGACTCGCCGTCCGGGGAACCAGCTTCACGGAGTCTGATATTAATTGAGAACTAGCCCAACCCATGTCATACCTTCCGGAAGAATTGAACCACTTCCAAGACTTCACCCATTTCCTCGACTCCATTGGACTGCCATCCGAATGGGTCCCCGCTTTTGGAGAAGTGCCTCAGATGCACAATCCAGTGCCGGCAACTACTGTTCCAGACATTGAACGGAACCATACTCTCCAACAGGATGCTCCGCGTCGGAGTATCCCTGAGAGGTCTTCTCGGGGAGATTCGCCCTTCCGATCATGGCTTCCATCGGTGCCGCCTGAAGATCAGAGCCTTGGCTCGGTTCACGATTATGGTATGTCATCGATTCGCGGGCAGGTACGCGAGCTGTGATACTGACGTGAATCCTCAGAGCCCCCGCAGAGTGCCAGGAGTAGTTCTTCCTTGAAGGTGACAGAGGAGCAGAGACAGCGTTTGGCTGCTGCGCTCGAGGAGTTTCGCTATCTGATCCCAGATTTCGTCCTGCCATCGCGCCATACACTGACCAGATATCTGACGTCGTTCTTTGACGGCTTCCATACACATCTACCTTTCATGCATGCTCCGACGTTCCGGATTAATGACCGTGCGCCGGAACTCGTGCTGGCTTTCATGACCCTCGGCGCCCAGTACCGGTTCGAACACCGCAATGCAGAACGGCTCTTTCATGCTTCCAAGGAGATTGTACTCTGCAGACTCTCGAAAGAGTCCCATGGAGTGCCATATAACACCATCGTTCAAATCCCCTTGAATCACATCCGCGATCCTGCACTGCCAAGCCAGGCATCCCCTCTCCCACCTGCCGAGTTCGCTACAGGAATGAGTGCGTGGAGGCAACTCGAAACCATTCGCACTTTGCTAGCCCTCATGGGATACTCCACTTGGGAGAAGGCTGAGCTCGTTCAGGAGGCATTCGGCCTGCAGAATCTGCTTGTCCGATGTCTTCGGGAATTTGGTCTGGCAGAGAACATCATCGCTGCTCCAAGACACGGCCCATTGCAATGGCACGAGTGGGCCGAGGAGGAATCCATCCGACGCACTCGCTTTATCTCCTTCTGTTTTGTTCACATCCATAGCATAGCCTATAACATCTACCCGGTACTGCGCAGCAGTGAGGTTCACTTGCGCCTCCCGTGTTCTACCAAAGAATGGAACGCAGCGACGGCTCACGAATGGGAAGCTGCACAGAAGGAAGTCGGCTCCCAGCAGCTGTTCTTCCAGGACGCACTGGCCTTGTTGCTGCAACCAGCACGACATCCAGTGCCGCTGGAGCCGATTCCCGCGCCCCTCGGCAACTACATCCTTCTTCACGGGCTTCTTCAACGCATACACCTCGTAAGCGAGCTCTCCATACCAAATGGGGACCATTCATTTTCTCTCCCAACAGAGGAATTGAACAAACTCGAGTACGTTCATGATCTGCATCTTAGATGACATTGAGAGGCCCGAAGTTCATATCAGGTTTACTGACCGCGAATCTCGTCACAGGAGAGCTCTACGAACTTGGACATCAGTTTGGCAACAAGCACCCGAATCGAGCCTCGACCCTCATAACGAGAACGGTCCCATCCCTTTCACATCTAGCTCATTTCTAGGTCTAGCGTACGTTCGCTTGTCGCTGAACTTAGGGGCTTATCGTCAACTCGAAACGCGAGATCCATATCGCATCGCTGCGGCGCTGCATCGATCGCCTCGCCCTAGCCGGAGCTACCAATTAACACCTGCGCTCATCTATGCGGCACACGCCTTGAGCGTGCCAGTACGACTGGGCATTGACCACGTGGCCCGCAGTCAAGCTTTCTTCTGGAGCGTTCGTCATTCAATTGCCAGCCTTGAATGTGCGGTCTTGCTCAGCAAATGGCTGCTGTCGCTGGCGGAAACCGGCGGCACTCAGAGTTTGAGCAGTACGGGCCCAGCTATAACCCAGAATAATCTTCTACCTTACGTGTACTGACATCCCAACTCAAATAGGTAACGAAAGCCGCATACTGCATTGGACACGCTGTATCGTCCAAGAGGCTTATGATTCCTTGGACCCAGATAAAGACGAGACTTTTCCGGGTCTTGACCCTACCAGTCTTGGCCTGGCAGTCATACAGCTGTGGGCTCGTCTGTTTCGGAAGAATACACAGTGGCCCTTCATCAATGTGATGGGCGAGAGCTTGGAGCAATACTTGGACCTGATTCGACCGGAGTAATTGCTTGCATAGGATTTTGAACGGATCCGACGGAAGATTAATACCATCCCCAATACAATTGAGCGCGAGCGCAGATTCCAGAGATAGCATTGACACCGGAACCAGCGTTTCCTGTTCACATGAAGAATGGTGTCTCGGTGAATAAGTTGTGCACTACCTTCAATGTGGGCATCTACATTATGAGACTAGTTCTAGAAAATACTCCTCAGTGCCGGAAGTACCGGTATACATATCCTGACTCCTCTAATAGGAAGAATGGACAGCTCGGCTTGCCCAGAACTTGACTACCGGATGATCTCATACAGTTGTACAGAACCGGCCGGAGGCAAATGAATATATCAGAAATGAAGTCATGTCAACGAAAACTTCCCTTCGTCGAAGAGGGGTACTAGTTCCTCCAGGCATAAATCACCTTCCGCCGGAGCTACTCGGAATTAATAGACAAGAGGATAATTCCGGACCTAGGCAGCAAAAGTGCTTGGTCTTGGTCTTGGTCTTAACTTTAGTTCACAAAAGTCGGAGTGCTAATAATTAAGAAATAAGATTACAGGAATAGGCCACAGATATTGCCGTTCCACCCAATCACTATCCAAACTTTCTCGTTCTACGATCATCGCCATAATCCGATATATCGGTGATCCCTGGGGATAGCATTGACTTAGGCGAAGTTGATCGGATGTAGTACCTTCCAGTTGCTTAGAAGAGAGATCTCTTTGCCCAACTGGGAGAAGGAGTCGCTGAAGCGGAAAGCGAAGCCGAGCTCGCAGCCGCAGCGCTGGCAGACACGTTGGGAGCCAGGGTGGCGCCGAGGGGACCGATGAACAAGGTCTGGCCGCAGGGTGCGGGAGGCGCTGAGACACAGCTGCCGAGGTAGCGGCCCAAGTTGCCCTTCTGGCTACCGGAGGACAGCACATAGGCCGGGCTGTAGGCGGGGACCAAACCGGAGCTGTTGGCTGGGAAGAGGATGTCCTCCTGGTTGCTGGCCAGGTAGTAGGCGTGCGCGGTGTGCTCAGCTGCCAGACGGGCCCACAGGAAGGACACCTCAGGAGCCTGGGTGTAGCCAGCCAGAGCGATGTAAGCGCCGGCGACGGTCGATTCGAGGGTCAAAGCATTCTCGACAAAGCTCTCGGCGCTGCTGGCATTGGGGAAGGTGAAGCTGCAGTTGGGAGCCGTGAAGCCGGAAATCCTAGACCCGAGCTGCTGGGCGGCACGCGTCCCCAGGCGGTTCAGGCGCTGAATCCCCTGGAAGTTGGGGTAGTACTCGGCGTCGGAGTCGTTGGTTGCGCTCTGCAGGAAGGTCTGGTTGAGCGGGACCTGGTTGTAGTAGCGGTCCAGGAAGTACGAGAGCGCCCAGCCGTACTCGACGACCTTAGCATCCGAGGAAGAGGGCGAGCAGCTCGAGTTGCTCTGTGCCAGAGCTACTCCGGCGAGGAGCAGCTGGCCAATAGTCGCGATGAAGCGCATGGTTCGATGGGTGTATGCTGTGGGGGAGGAAGGTCTTTTTCTGCCGATCTGTTCTGAGCTCGAGCAGTGTGGGAGCGAAGGGTGGATGCCTGGTAGAAAGAGGGATTCCCCCGTGAGATATACTTATATGTGGTCGGTGGGTAGCTGCGCGGTTCCGCCAGCGAAACAAGGTTTCCAGCACCGTTCGCCGAAGTCTCGAATGTCGTCAAAGCCCGCAAGCAGATGCAACGATATGATGATGAGTGTGGAACCCTCATGCCTCCGAGCATGCACGACGCGCGGTCATCCAAGCATCGAGGCGGAATGGGCTTCCCTCCACTGGATTTGCATCATGACATTTCCCGTTTCCCCGCCGCCGGGCATTTCCGTAAGGGGAGTGGAGGTTTGGGCGGGGTGGGTATCTCAACATCATCTGGCCTGGTTTAGAGGTGGTGATAGGGGGGAAACGGCGGCGAAATTCCCAACCAGCCCCCGTGCTCTAGCGAACTGGTGTTCTTCCAGGGTTCGACGGGAGGTTGTCAAAGTTTGTCTTTGGACTTGTGGTTGGGTGTGAGATCATCGAAAGAACATCTATAGGATTGACCGTAATAAATGAAAAGATTTCACCGGACCCTAACGGAAGTAGGAACCATCCGGGAGATATGCTGCTGTCAGAATGGGAGTTTTGCACGGTGGATGGTGATATCATCCGTCCGGAACGGATGGGAAAGGTCGAAGTCGAGAGCGTAATCGCACTGTTGCCGTGCAGTACTGTGCATTCTAGGCTGAGAGATTGTTTGGTGGGGGCAGTGCCCGCCCCTGCACGTCTCCCTCTTACTTTTTGGTTGCACGATAGTCACTGTATTGGAGTGAGAGTGGTAGAACAGCAGCGTTGATAGTGCAGGATCTGCAGCTCCTGTCAGTCTGCGTGATCGTCTACCTGAGCCCTGGGCTCCATATCCTTCCGGATCGTCCGGGGGGGGGGATTTTAGGTCTGCAGAGGAGAGTTTAAGGTGTCTGCGCTAGGCTGGTTCGGGTTAGGGTGATATCCTTGGGGATTCATGCCCCCCGGGGGGGAAGGAGGAAAGTCACGTGCTTACGGGGGCTCGATGTCATTTTCCACCAGATTGAGCTAACCTTAATGGTCTTCAGAAAGCTGAGTTCCGAGCCTGGAGCCTGGCATACCACGATTGCCCAAAGAGGTAGATCCTGTACCACACGTCAGGTAGACTCACCTAGCAAAGGGCTAGCGATATTCCACGTTGCTAGCACAAAATAATCCGAAGGCATTCGCGAGCTTTATTTTGTGTATAGAAGTTGAAGCTTACACCGCACTTCCTCGAAAATAAGCATTCTAGAAGTTGACGGCGAAGGTTTCTTGAGATGTTGCTCTACTGTGCCTCTTGTGCGGAATTTGGTTTTTCTGATGGGACCGGCCTCTTTCACCAGCGTGTAGAAGTTCCTACATTATATAGAAAAGTTGTCGCTGGGGCTATGCAGTACTATAAGTTGGACCTGGTTCAATCTGGTTGTATAACACGGCTGGCTTAGTTTTATCTTCTTCCTCTATGTATCCATTGTGTTAGGGCTGCAGTCACAAGCGGGATTGGATAACTTTACATAAAATAAGAAGGATTCGGGCTGGATGGGCTTTTTCTATTGCCAGTTCATACCTTAACCCATAGACTGTACTACAAATATTTTAGAAACCTCTAAGATCGGTATATCTTCGCTTGACTAGATACCTATCATATATATAGGGGAAAGATCGCTTGTTGTTAGAGAACTACTTTGGTAGGCGGTTTAGCTGCTGGAGAAGGTTTACGATAACGGTGCACTAAGGTTTTTAAGTTGAAGGACGATTGATATCAAGTTTGATACTATAAGTGGGGTCTAAGTTCAGAATATTAAAGGATTAAAGAAGCTGTGGTTGTCTGCAACCGCAGGCTCGACTTGAAAAGGCTATAATAGGATTGTACACTTGTCTTTAAACAGGGCTTTATGGATCAGAGCCTGGTAGAGGGCTCTGACATTGCAAATTTATTTCATGCTTCTACAAGTGTTATTGCGTGACGTCCTCCCGTGTTCTTGCTCTGTACATATGGTGAGATACTTCAACAACACCACCATCCAACCCACTAATTGAAATCTCCATCTTCAATGTATCCCAGTCTCCGCGCTCGACATCGATTTCTCAATAAATACGCGAACCACCTTGCGTTGCTGCCGGGAATCTTTGATGAAACTGATGGACAAGGGCACCTTTTCAGACCGTGTGGATCAAAGAAGACCCTGTCGGTCATTTTGGTGCGTACTGACAAAGAGGCACGCACCCATTTGCAAATGTCCTTTGTGTGTGCGAATGATCTGGGCTAGGTTTGGCGAGAGCAGATATCACAGCCAATTCGTACATTGGCATTCTTTTCATGTTCCTGGAAATAGGCGTGTGTAGCTCTCTGATTGTTTCTCTAAGTAGTCATAAAAGCAATTTCTCAATTGCGCGCTGTAGTATTGTTGTTGACAGCACAATCCTAGGCATTCCAACAATATTTTCTGAGTTTGCATAACTCTGGAAGAAGTCTATAACTGATATTTAGAATAGTATACCAGCTCCATTAGATACAGTTGTAAGTGGAAGTAGGAGACTGTAAGTCCTGTTGGTACAGGGTTCGGCGCGCAGTACGGAGTACTGCACATGATCCAGGTTAGTCTTCAGACTAGTTAAATGAATATACAGCTGTTACTATCAACATCTTATTTCGGAATCTGTGACCAGTGCTCAGGCTGTGAGGTCTTGGAGAACTAATCCTATCTACACTTGGCGCGCTTCTGCGGTCATTACCTAGAGTGCAAGCGTGATCCCAGCAAGAGTTTTGTCTTTGTTTATAACACTAACATTCTACCTCCTGTACAAAGGAGTATCTGATAAGACACCGCTAAATGCTGCGAGTTGCAGGTAAGATCACAGCAAGTGCATTCATTCTCTGCCTCCTTCCCGTTACTCGTCACTTAATTACTACTTACTTGCAATGTCTTTGTAGACAAAATGTTTCGACGGATCAGCTATGTAAGGGTTATCCATTTATCCTTACTTGTTCTCTACGTCCATGCACCCCAATTGTATCTTTTCCCGTGCGGATTGTCTTGCGCGCAAACAAATCCAGACTCAAGGCTTCCCGCTATCTTTGTAGTGTTCTTAGCTATTCGACAATGCTACGGCAAGCATGGAACAGTGTGATGGAAGCGATCACAGGCCGGGGTTCCAAGGTCTGGGAGAAACTTGCCAGACCGACCGTCGGGAGAGGCAAGACTCAGTGGCCGAAGTCGGCAAGTGATTTGGAGAACCACGGTGTCCGCTTGGACTACGATGGCACCATCGAGAAGAACGGCTCGGTGTACCACAAGTACCAGGTGCAGCCCAATGCTGGGAAGATTCTCAGTTCGTGGAAAGACTGGAGAGATAGAAATGGGGGCACTCATGCCGTCATCGGGACGGTGAAAGTCAAGCAGGATGCGACGAGGGACGATGTTGATGAGGCGCTGAGATCCCTGGGGGAACAGCTTTGATGGAAGGCACTGTGAGTTGGTATCCTTTGCCCTAAGCCGACCCGGGTAAAGTCAATTCTGGTCGGTGAAGTATGCTTGCTACCTCATATAACATGGCAGTTATTGTGTACCTCAGCCATTGGCGAAAGCTACCTAGTAGTGTTTCGCAACTTGTTGGTTTACGACCGATAAGGGGGTCCGAAGATCTGAGTGGGGCTATACATCTGAATGTATTCCACTGTTAGGCTTAGCCTTACAACTACATAGATTTTTCAGATTGCGATGGGGGTTTTCCCCAACGCACCCAAACAACATACATAGTAGGCTTAGGTAGGCACTACAATACAATAGGTACCCATGGAGACAAACAGGTTAAAACAGGCAAGGGCTTATCAAAGATTCGACAGCCATCATGCGAAGGACATGCGGAAACATTTTCTTCCGACACGGGATTACCTTGCTGTATTCATCTTCACTGGAATCTTGTTCATATCAATCCAGTTCGTAGCTATCCAGCACGTATCTTCCCAGTATATATCTTATATATCTTTCGTTCCAGTATGTACATCCATCCAACTTGTCCGTCTCTCCAGCATCCACATCTACGACTCAAGTAATGAGACTTCGGTATACTTACCACATTTTCCATTGCCTCACGTCATGGCTTACGACTACCTTCCTGACCAGCTCAATTACACCGAAGGGAGATAATCAAGAGGTGGCAGAAATCCGAAAAGTTTGTTTCATAACTGATTGAGAGGAACTGGACTCATAATGCACCCACGCTGTAGATAGATTACACAAATTATGGTCCTTCGAGTTCTGGCCTCTGGATCACCAAGTATTTCGAGCGAGTTACCAGTTAGCTAGCTAAGGAAGATTCTAGTATACGATCAGATCCTCCGCAAAAACACCATAACACAGACCATCATCCAAACCAACCCAGCCCGCTCACCTCCAGATCTCCCTCCCCAATACGAACCTATATACACACCAAACCGGCCCAAAATCAAACTCAAAAGCCAGACCGAGGATAAGGATTCCTCCCCCGCCCCACAAGCACCTCCCCCACAAACTCCCCGAACCCCACCGTCTTCAGGTCCGGATACAGCGCCCTGGCATCCAGATACCCCAACTCCGCCGCCTTCTGGGGTGTATTCTCGCGGCGCACGTACTTGCTGCACCGGTACTGCGCCAGGTACACCTGCGCCCGTTTCCAGAAATCGGTGGGATCCGCGGCCAGCTCCGCGAGCGCTTGATCGACGTTGCGAAGGGTTTCTTCCTCGGATTCCTGGCCCCCGCCTTCTCGTCAGCCCCAGTATTCCACAACCAACGCATGCCATACCCCCGGCTCCAAATTCACTCAACCCCGACCCCAACCCATAACAACCCACCAAGAACCCCCAAGGAAAGAAAAAAAAAGGGAACATACATGTATCCTCCCAACCCTCTCCCCCGAAACCGCCTCCACGATCTCAAAGATCTCCTCCTCGGACAACACCGCCGAGCACGTGTACACGGACCGGTTGCGCGTGCGCGGGTCCGCGACGATGCGCGCCACGAAGCGGCCGATATCCCGGAGATCGGTGAGGATGGTGGGCGCGGTGCCGTCGCCGTGGATGGTGGTCGAGGGCACCGGGATGGCGTAGGAGAGGCGGCCGGAGGGGACGGGGGGGAGGGAGAGTTGGTACCAGTAGCCCACGTCGATGACGGTGTAGTCCATGTCTTGGGCGCGGAGTTCGGCGAGGATTTCTTCTTTCTGTTTCTGCCTGTTAATCGGGGTTGTTTTGGGGGGAAGGGGGGGAAGGTTGGGGTTGTATGTTTAAGGGGATGGGTAGGTAGGTAGGTAGGTACTAGGTAGGTAGGTATAGAGGCCGAGTGAAGCCAAGGGACACCCACCTCCTCCCGCAAAAGCATCGCTCCCCGCGGCGGGGCAACAGTCACCCACGAACTCGGGACGAAGCGCTGCACGCCCGCGCGTTTGGCGGCGCGCACGAGGGTCTTCTCCTGCGCGACGGTGGCCGGGCCGAGCGTGCTGATCAGGATGTCGATGCCGGCTAGCGCGGGCACGAGGGCGTCCTCGGGGAGGTCGAGGTCCACGACGCGGTGGGACAGGTCATCGCGCTGGAGGAGGGCTTGCACGGAGGGTTTGGGCACGGAGGTCGGGCGGATGAGGAGTTCAATGTCCTTTGTGGTTTGGTTGCATGATTAGCGGGTTTGAATACTTCCAATTCATACACTGAATGGATAGGATGGATGGATAGATACAAATTGGTCGGCAGCTAGCATGGCGTCCAGGATGCTACCGCCTGTGTTGCCGGTGGCGCCGATCAATAGGACCTTCGGTCTGGGCATGTTGTCTTGTTCTATTAATTGGAATGGTATGATGTTGATGAGGATTGTGCATGGTGAAGGGGCAGACGAATCTCGCCTTAAATATACAGACGTTGTCTCGGGGCTTGAGGTTGCTGACATGGGCTGTATACTTGGGAAAGTATAGTAGCTGGACTCCCATTGGCCGGTTCGTGAACAGCACCACTCATTATGCGGCATTTATTCCCGGCCCGATCTCACTTCCCGGCGTCACTCCCAGCATTACTCCCAGCATCCACAATCACCTCCAGATGACCACGCCCCGTCAAACAAAGAACTCCGAGCCATTTACATTTACTACAGAAGTCACTGGTGGCAGGCCTAGCCAAGAATGATCAAACAATGGAGTTGATTCTCTATCATATATGAAAACAATCAAACACATACAGCGATGTAAAATAGACACGCGCCTAGAGATAATTATGTACCATAACTTTTATGGCCCCAGTGCACAGGAAAAATTCACAATGAAAAGAACAACAGTGTATGTATGTGATGAAAAATGTTGATCATCCCCGGCAACTGACTCATGATTCAATAATATGCAGTCTATGTCGAGGTGTCCCCACTCCTACTCTCCCAGGCCCTCTTGGCACCCTCCAGAAGACCATCCATATTTCCACTGTTCTCACACATGCTGCGGAAGAGACCATCCTCGCGGTTGATCAGCGTCCACGGGTGCTCGAACTCTATGACCTGACCATGGTCAAGCACCAGCACTTTGTCGTAGTCAATGATGGTTTGCAAGCGGTGGGCGATCGTGATGATCGTGCTCTCCCGGAGCTCGCGTAGCGTCTCCTGGATCTTCGAGTCGGTATTGTAATCAATCGACGCGGTGGCCTCGTCCATCATCAGTACCTTCGGGTTCTTGAGGAGGGCACGAGCAAGGCATAGAAGCTGGCGTTGGCCTTGAGACAAGTTGGACCCGGACTCGGAAACGGCAGTCTCCAGGTTCAGGAAGATGTTCTTGTTGTCTAGGACAGTACTGCTGGTGATACCATTTGCACTGGGCTCCGCAACAGTGCTAGTCGTTGTGGGTGTAGCAGTGCCCGAGGTTCCTGGGCCGATCAAATGGACGCGCCGGAGGGCGGTGAAGATCTGTGCGTCGGTGAAGAGATTGAAGGGATCGAGGTTGGTCCGGATGGTGCCCGTGAAGAGAGTAGGGTCTTGAGGAACGATAGTGATCGCTTCACGCAAGTCGCGGAGACCAATCTTGCTGATGTCCACGTTGTCGATGACGATGCGTCCTTTCTCGGCTTCAAGACCGCGGAACAGCGCAAGGGCAAGAGAACTCTTTCCAGCACCCGTACGACCGACAATGCCCACCTTCTCGCCAGGCTGTACCGTGAACGAAACATTCCGGAGAACAGGATCCAAGTCAGACCGGTACCGCGTGGTATAGTTGGCAAACTCAACCGAGCCGCCACTGGGCCACTGAGCCGGCGGTCTGGAGTCGGCAATGACAGCATCAGCCTCTTGTTCCACATCGAGGTACTCCTTGACTCGCTCCACCGAGTTCATGTTCTGTTGGACCTCAGAATACAGCCGGACGAGCCAAAGAACGTTGTCGGTGAACGTCACCGCATATGTCAAAGAAAGTCCAGCAGCACCGGCATCAACCTTCCCGACATTCGCAAGGACGAAGATAGCAGTGAAGAAAGAGACCAGAGCTCCAGTGACGTCAACACGCAAGGCAAGCCAGCGGTTGCTAGCCCAGAGATAGATATGAGGACGGTTGTAGGCATTGATCCGACGATGGTTATCAACAATGAATCGCGGTCCGTCACCATAGGCACGGATGGTCACAATACCATTCAAGGTCTCGCCAAATTGCTGATACAGCGGGCTTCTCTGTACAGATTCCAGTCTTTTCAAGTCCCGAGAAGAGTTCACGTAGACAGCACCAAGAGCGACATAGATCAGCGTGATGAAGATACCAGCAATCAAGAATCCGGGGGTGATGACCGAGATCAGGATCACGATCATGATGACAGACGCGAGACTGTGAAGCATGCCAATGGCGACAGGAGCAACTTCCTGGTCAACGGCCTCGACATCCTTGGAGAAGCGGTTCATCAATTGGCCGAGAGGAGTCGAGTCAAAGAACTTGAACTTAGCATGAATCACGGACCTCAAGAGACGTTGATGGATGGTGAACGAAGCATGCAGAGAGCCCCAGAAAAGGACGGCTTCTCTGAGCAGGGAGATCAGGACGAAGGAAAGACCCAACAGCGCGTAAACACCAAGGTAGTACGTGATGTTCACATCGTTGTCAACCCCGTCATTCTTGCGGGTGCTGAATTGGGGTGCGCTGAAAACCGAGGTACGGGGAACACCGCCAGCATTGAACGAGGGCATTTTGAGATTGGCCACCGCTGCATAATCGCCAGCATCCTCCTGTCCAGCGCCCTGGGTCTGATACGAGTTCGCCCATTGCCTGATCCAGATGTTGGTAGAGACCGATCCTAACTGTTGCAGACAGAACACGAGAACAGCGACAAGCCAGTAGGACCAAGAGCCCATTGAAAGCAAATACATCTTAATCGTCGACCATTTGATGCTGCCCGTCGTTTTAGACTCATTGAGTTTGGACGGGTCGTCTTTCCCTTCTGAGATCTTCGCGGTGGTGCCATTGACTGCCGAGCCATTCGCGTGGTTATCGTCTTGTTGTTCCTCGGCATCAGAGGGTCTGCGAGAAAGACGCGGAGTGCTTGCCCTGGATGTCGGTCGAGATTTGAGGAGTTCATCACCCAAGGCCCCCGAGGCAGCCACCTCATCCGGAGGGCCCTGTGCTGCGATCTTGCCGTTGTTGAGGACAAGCACATAATCTGCTTGAGGGACCGTGAGAGCAACGTTGTGCGTCACAAGAATGCAGGATCGGTTCATCATAAGAGGGCCAGTCAGAGCCTGACGGAAGATATGCTTGGCGGTGTGCGAGTCTACGGCACTCAAACAATCATCCAAGAGCAAATGGCGAGCTCTGCTGTAGACCGCACGGGCGAGGGAGATCCGCTGCTTCTGACCGCCTGACAAGCTGATGCCCTTTTCGCCCACGAGAGTCTGATCACCAGCGTCGAGAATCTGGAGATCTCTCTCCAAAGCACATGCCTTGATCACAGCATTGTACCGGCGTTGGTCGAACGGAGATGCAAACACAATGTTATCCTTTACGGTAGCGTTCACAAGCCAGGCTTCCTGTGCGCAGTACGCAACACTCTCGATGAGACCCGTCTGCGGGTCCACAGGAAGTTCCGCGCGATTCGCAGTGCCGCCAGGGAGATAGACCCTTCCTTCCAGAAGTTTCATCTCACCCAACAAGGCCATAAGCAAAGACGTCTTTCCAGACCCAGTAGCGCCGGTGATAACATTCAGCTTGCCGACCTTGAACGACACATCCATGTTGATCAGGCGGAAATTGTCCTTGGCGTCGTCCGATGGGTCATCGGAATATCCCGTCTTGGAGGCACCCCAACTGAGAGTGGCCTTCTCAAGTGCGATCTTAGCTGGCTCCCCAGGCGATTCCTCGTGATCAAGCAGACGATACTTCTCAGTCTCGTCCTCATTGAGGTATTCATCCACACGATCGAGCGAGACTTTGGATTCCTGCACGTGTGCCACCATATCTGCTAGCTGATCCAAAGGCACACGCAGCAGAGAAAACATGGACAATGCGGGGAACGCGATTGAAGGTGTCAATTGTTTCTTTTCCACCACCGTGTACAAGAAGAACGAGGCAAATGTGATCAGGATTGGCGTGCCGTACCAGACGGTAGCTGCTGAAGACCAGATGATGTAACGGAATCGGAGAGCCTTCAATTCGGTCTTGCGCTTTTCGTTGACAATATCCTGGAAACGCTGCTCCCACGCAAAATATTTGATGATCCGAATGTTTTGCAGAATCTCATTTGTGCTGTGGATACGAGCATCGGTTCCCTTCAGAATCTGTTTCTGAACCTTTGAGAACTGCTTGGCAATGATGAGGTTCACAGGTAGCATGAGCACCATGATCACGATTCCAGCAAAGGAGCTCAGGCCCAGTAGACGATAGAGAAGGGTGACAGCGATGATAATCTGAGTAGGCACACTGGCCCAGAGGAAGTGCAGGTAGGCGCCAACTTCGCTAACCTTGAAAGAGTCAATGGCCATCAGGTTGATGATAGTACCAACGTTAGCCAATTGTTTTTCATCAGCTTCCTTGGAATCTTTCGCTGTGGTGCCGTTCGTTTCAGGGTCGGCAGTCGCCTTCTTCTTGTTCTTGCGACCAAAGGCGAACAGGCCACCCTTCTTCTTCTTGTCGTCATCCACCTCAGAAGCCTTCTTAGGGGCGGTTTCGACAGTTGAGCCAGCCTTTCTCCGCAGAGCCTTGGCGTAGATCTCGCCAATGATGATGGCACGGACTTTGACGCCGAGTTTGCGTCCAATCCAAAGGGCTTGTCCGTCAGCAATACCTTGAATGGCTCCGGAGCAGAACAGAAGAATGGCGTATAGCCAGGCTGCATTTGCTGTGGTCGATCGTGGATCCTCGACATACTGAAGGATCGCTCTAAGCAAGATAGTGGGCAGATACGTGAAGCAGTTTGAGAAGATCGTCCAGGCGCCCTGGTAAAGAAGCGTACCGTAGAAGTAACGGGCCAACTTCCACCAGAGAGCACCTTGATAGTGCCTGCGTCGGAAGTCCTCCAGCACCGTGGCGGCTTTTTGAGACGCAGTCAAGTCCCAGACATCGTCGAGTTCCAGGGGCTGTCTGTAGCCCTTGAGGATCAAGGGGTCCAGCCATCCGAAGGTAGCAAGCGAGAGCAAGCTGGCCGTGGGATGTCTCGCGGGCTCCAGGCCGTCCTCATGCGAAACGAGGACAGACTTGTTCCCTCTGCGGGTGGTCACTGCAACCAGCAAAAGGAGAGTCGACAAGGCGAATTCAAACGAACTGAAGGTCAAGGCGCGCTTGGAAAGTGGGTGGATGACGGCAGATCGGAAAATGAAGACGGTAAACAGCCATTGCAGCCCATACAAAGCCGCAGTATGGTTCCAGAGCCGAGGAGAAGAGTGGAGGTCCAGCGTCGATAGGAGCAGCCGGACCAATGCCAGGAATAATATATAGGACCATGAAACTAGCTTCGCAATGGCCGGGAGAGAGCCCTGACGACCCCAAGCATCTGTAGATAGAACAGCCCCAAAGACGGCCACTTCTCCCGCAAGCGCGAGGATTTCCAGAGATAGAATGGCAATCTCGCCCCGTGGGCGATCCACTTCGAAGTGAGGCACCTCGCTTTGCGTTGCTTTACTCAGCATTGGATCTGTTTCCCCTTCCTCATCGTCCCCGATAGCCGTGGTTGCCGTATCCTCATCTTCTTCGTTATTCACCAAGATCTTGTATGAAACCCCTCTGCGAGAAAATAGATACCCGTATGCAACGCGAAGCACGATGAGAATTAGAGAGAGCCCGCAGGCCGTGAGCGGGAGAATAACTTGCAGGTAGCTAGAATCATGGCTTGTTAGTTCATATTCTGGCACAGCGCCCTACACTGGCCGGAGAAATTCAACGTACTTGCGTTGGAAGCAACGAGAGAGGTCATCACCGGCCCAGATAGGGCCATGGCATTCCACCCCCATTATTGGTAGACGAAGAACGGTCGAAACAGAGGAGCTGCACAGATCATGCGCTTGTGTGCTGAATTCGAGATATAGACTGAATTAGGCTAGCCAGCAATTGTTAGACGAGAAGGCGTCCTGTGCAGTGGCAAGAGAGACAACGTCACGGCATATAGATGCAGGACAAGCCTAGCATCGCCGAACGGGAAGGCGGAGAAAAGCGATGTAGTCAACTTTTCCACCAGAGCAACGGTTAGGCACGGGCGCAATTATACAGCGGCGATGGTCGCGAGGAGGCTAGCAACATAGCACGACCTCGGCGATAATATAGGTTGTTGCAGGAGAGAGGAGACGAGGGTAGGCAGTGAAGGTGGAGGGAAAGAGAGAGAGAGAAAAACTGGGAGGGGGGAAGGAGAGGAAGGGTGGAAGACCAGGAAGACAGAAATGCGGCGATGACGAGCAGCAGGCGGACGCCGAGCGAGTGGGACAGCCCGTGGAGAACAGCCCGGCAGGCTACACAGCAGTCCACCAGCTAACTAACCTACTAGACTAAGTTACTAGTTCGTTAAGACTCGTTAGTCAGTCTTCTTCCCCCCTAGTCAGCCTCTAACTTGCCCTGGAAAAACTAGAAAAAATAGCAGTGGAGGCTGTTTTCCTCCGCCCGCAACGAATATTCCAGACCCCCAGGAAACTAATCCAATTGCCTTCCAGGCTTCCCACGCTGCGACAAAAGTGAATTAGTATTACTGCCGTTACACCCAATTCTACTAGTGGTGTTTCACCAACGATGGCTCGGTATTCGCCAGGATAGATACTATATTTCTGAGACTTTTATGACTCCTCTGGATCCATGGTCAACCCTCCATCCGTCAACGCAATGCTGACATTGCACGCAAGACGTGGGCAAAACATGCAGTCTTCTTGTCATTCAGTCATTATCAGATGCTTGCATTCCCGATGCGTCCAGTGGAATTGATGTATCACAGATCAAATCAAATCACTTTATTTTAACCACCTCTTTCTGGCTGGTGGATCCACTTTGCCAGGTGCGATCTTGAAGGATTTCTTCTTCGCTTTTTCTTGGAGTCATTAGGGCAGATGTCCCCAGATTTGTGAGAACTCTAGGGTTCGTTCCGCAGTCGACGAGCTCTGGATTTTTCCTATTGTCGAAGAAAGCTACGAAGAACATGGTCTCGAACTTCCTACCCACAGACCTCTTCTTGACTTTTCGTCGAAACTAAATTTTCATGGAAAATGGAGGAATGAGAGGGGTTGGAAGATAGGGACATGCGAGGGCTGTCGGGCTGTCCGTGCATGCTGCATACCCCTTGCCGGTCACACCGACTCGACTGACAAACTCGACCCTTTGACCTTTTGTTGCAATTGACGCGGTTGATTCGTCATGCGCGCTTGGCTGTTATCAAATTTCGCTTGGAGCTGTGAGTCAAGCTCTGGGAAGGTCATCACTTGACAGGCGTCGGCGTCTGAAAATGGGATAAGTTAGTTATTAGCTGATTTCGTAATCTGAGTCTGATGGGGCGCTTTCTTTATCATCCGAGAGATAAGCAGCGAGGAACAGCAGGAGCAGCAAGGCGGCTAGAAGAGGATATGTGCCTTTGACTCAGTGGCATGTCTTGTCCATCCAGGAGCCCTTCTTGTTAAGGTACTCCTTAGGAACTCCGTCGGTCCGTCTCCAGGTTTCCGCCTGGAATAGAGGGTTTCACCCGGATTGCTGGGGACGATGCCGTAATGATATCACGAACACGATGATAACTGAACAGCTGGTCCAAGACTCCAAAGTAGTCCTAAATAAGACTACAGCGACTTTTCCCCACTCGAAGGGCTGCTTTCCCCCCTCTCGAGCCCCCACTGTTTGTTCTCCTCTTAAGCTATGAAAACCAATGAACGTCAGTGATTGCTCATCTGTTTCTACACTGTGAGTGGCTGCCCTGGGGTGTCTTTCCCACCTTTGGGGCTGACTAAGCCGACTTTGAAGACCCTTCCGACTTGTATCTTATCAATGCTTGAACACAGTGGCATTGCCTCGGAGCTTGAGTGTCATGGGTTATGAACCCGCCTGCTTGTTCGGGTATTACTTCAAGTAGGTATAAGGTAGGTTTCGCTAGATCGAGGTGGCTCATGGCAAGAGAAAAACTCTGCGGAGAGATTCCATCGGATTTCTAAGGAAGTGATGAGGGAATCGGGCACGCCACTCCCCCGGGACCTTCCGTTGCGCGTGGGATAGCATGGATTGCCACAGCGGGACTAGCGGCCTCTTTCACCGAGCGGCGTCTCTTGCCGGACAATGACCCTCACTCCAACTTGTCTCCCCTCACAAGATCGTATCTCTCACCACCACCACCACTACTGCCTATCTATTTGATCTTCAGAACCCGAAGGAAGCGATCTACGTAAATATCTTCAACTACTCTGCTTCACCACTTGGGATCTGTGTATATTCATTTGTACCCCTTGATTTTTGTGGCTACTCCCCGCCCGCCACCCCTGCCTCTCCGTCGCTCACCATGGTGGAACGCATCTTGATGAACGAGTACAAGTCGTTATCGCAAGAGCCATGGGTTAATATCGAAGTACGTTCCCATGGATTTCTTGTCTAGGTTGACATGTCGCGGAACTATCCATCTGACCGCGGACCACTTCCCCCTAATCGTGAAGGATACTGACCGGATTTCGCTCCCAGATCGATGAACAGAACATTCTCAACTGGAACGTGGGCCTGATCGTCCTCAACCCAGACTCGCTCTACTATGGCGGATACTTCAAGGCCTCAATGAAGTTTCCGAGCAACTACCCTTATTCCCCTCCAGGTTGGTCAGCCCGTGTTCGCTACGCCTGGGCCCTAAGCGCCTTGCCCCTCCCTCCCCTTTCTATACGAGAAATGCGCAAATCGACTAACTTGATGTCATTATTAAAATCATACAGAGTTCCGATTCCTTCGTCCCCTCTATCATCCGAACATCTACAAAGACGGCAAACTGTGCATCTCCATCCTCCATGCTCCCGGCGAGGATGAAATGTCGGGCGAACTAGCCTCGGAGCGGTGGTCCCCGGCCCAGCGAGTCGAATCCGTCCTCATATCTATCCTCTCGCTACTCGACGACGCAGAGATCTCCTCGCCCGCCAACGTGGACGCCTCGGTGATGCTCCGCAAGAACCCCGAGCATTACAAGTCGATCGTCCGTCAGCACGTGGAAGATTCGAAGAAGGACATTCCCGAGGGGTTTGTCATGCCCACCCACCACACGACCTCGACGGCCAGGGCCATCGAGAAGGACGACTCCGACTTCTGGGCGGAGAGCGATGTCGACGACGACGTGTTCGGAGGCAGCGACTCCGACGAGGATCTGGATGTGGATGATGAGGACCAGGAGACGGGCAGTGAGGAGGAAGACGAGCTAGTCAACAAGTCTTGAGGGGAGTCTAATCGGAGCTCCCCTGTACATTGTGGGTTTGCGACGGGCAAATCCGCCAGACTTCTTCTCGCCTCCTGGATCCGGCGCTTGGAACACATTGGGTTCTTTCTGCCTTTTATTTTTTTCTCTTTTATTTTCTGTCTTATAACCGGCATAGCGAGGCGCATTGGACGGACGATATAGGCCACGGAGCAGCATATCTCTATCTGTGATTCACAAATCCACTTCATCTGCAGAGCATGGACGGACGGGGTGTATTTTCTTTTCAATGCATGCATGCATATATCATTTAGCCGTTATCTACTCTTATCATCATTGAATCTCAAATCTTCCCAGAGTCAAAACCCCCCCGTAGCACAGTATCGCAGCGAATGCCTAAGCAGCGCTAATCAAGACCCCAACCGAAGCAGATGATCCAAAGAAGATGATGTCACCCCTCCACGGGACAGGAATGTCATCCACCAACACCACCAGTGAGAGTATTGAGTAATCTTCCAGCCGATCATATCTCAATCCAGCGACACATCCCAGCGGGGCGCCGGGGGGGGGGGGGAGGGGGACACTCCGAACGCCTCCGACTTAGCACTCTTCTCGCATGTAGCATACTTAGTGTATGGGCTCCCGGTGCCTGACCGTCCGTCCTGATGATACCATCACGCGGGAGGGGAAGAGACCCAGGAGAGGGAGGGGTGATTGTCCGAGACCCGTCGATCTTCCTCATTCCTTCCCCATCCCCTACCCCTCCTCATTACATGCATAATCCTGCCAACGCTAAGCTTAGCAGCTCTCGCGCGGTGAGGAAAGTAAAGCAAAGCATAACGTTCCTGGGGAGAGGTTCGTAGCGACCTCGTACAGTCTAGCGCGGATTTCAAATGCTATGCTTGGCGCCGGCGGTATCGAGAGAGGACTGGTTACAAAGAATGAGATTAGCATCTGCGCTGAGCCTCTTTAGTTGTAGGGGCGCGAAGATGAGAACGCGAGGTGTATTCGGCAGGTTCGAATGAGAGAGTGCGGGTGCCATTGAGTTATTCGTGGGGGGGTCATGTGGATGGATGAATAAGTGGAGTTCGGGCCTTATCAGAAGGGGAACTTACGTATGAGTAGGACCTGGCCTTCGCCGCGGTGCTTTGCACTGTATAGTATAGTCAGTATAACCCGGCGTCGTGGATGGGCGCTGAGCTACCGCTAGAATAGTGGGAAGCGCATCGCTCAATACAGATGTAGACGTCAATCCAAGCCTAGGAGCAAGATCGAAATCACTCAGTCAGTGTTTCAGTGAGGCGTATGTTTGCATATAAAGTACAGTAAGGAACTCAATTGCTTATCGACGACGAGGAACCGAAGCTATCTGTTCCGTACGTAACATGTGATAAGCTCCACTCTCGTCAGGCAGTCACACCACAAGATACAGATGTTCTCATACAAACTACATTGACTGATCTCCATCAGCAAGATACTATTTCTCTAATAATCGTAACAAGTTGACAGTCTGGTAAAAGCACCCAAAAATTCTAGATCAAAGCGTCATAGGTTCTTTGCGACATGTATACTACCGTAAGGATAGGTCAGACGGGCGGATAACATCAGGATGGTACAATTGACGCACTCAATGCATCAACTCCAAAGTAATAGGATAAAAAAAAGCCAGCGCCAATGTCCGACCTGCTCTTGTCTTGATCTCAAGCTGTCTTGTCTTGACGTCAAAAACTCAAACTAGGTCTGTGAAACAAAAAATCAAATCTATGCAATGACGGCGTCCTGGATCTCGCTGTAGATAGCGCCAAGCTCCTCGGAGAGCATCTTCTCGGCCTTGTCAACCAGGTTCTCAAAGCGATCCTTGATGGTGGAGACCTTGTAGCCGCCGTTGGCAACAATGTCGGTGTAGTTGCTGGAGCCACCGCCGTTCCAGGCGAGGAGCTGAAGAATAATCAGTCACAATTACTACCAGAGTGTGGAGAACGCGGTCAACTTACGTTAGGGGTATCCGATGGGATGTCAGTAAGGGCACCCTCAGTGGCAATGGAGATCAAGTCCTTCTTGAGCTTGGCAGGAGTGAGCTCGCCAGCAGCGAAAGCAGAGTCGGCATCAGGCTGAAGGGAGACGAAGTAGGCCAAGAGACCGCAGATGTGAGGAGAAGCCATCGAGGTACCAGAGATGGTGTTGGTGGCGTGCTTGCTGCCAATCCAGGTGGACAGAATGTTAAGACCAGGAGCGAAGATGTCGGTGCACTTGCCATAGTTGGAGAAGTAAGCACGCTCGTCGCCGAGGGTCGAAGCGCCGACGGTGATGGCATTCTCAGCAGCAGCGGGAGAGTAGTTGCAAGCGTCAGCGTTGTCATTGCCGGCGGCAACAGCAAAGTGAAGGCCAGCCTCAACACCAGCGTTGACAGCATCCTCGAGGGTCTTGGACTTGCCACCACCCAGACTCATGTTGGCAACACTACCCTTGAAGCCCTTAACCTTACCGGCCTTAGCATCCTTGGCCTTCTTCAGGTGGGACTCAACAGCCCACTCGACACCCTGAACGACGTCGGACATCGTGCCAGAGCCGCTCGATCTCAGGACCTTGACAGCGTAGAGGTTGGCCTTCTTGGCCACACCGTACTTCTTACCAGCAATGGTACCAGAGCAGTGAGTTCCGTGACCATTGCCGTCAAGGTCCTCGTCATTGTTAGGAATGGTCTTGCCCCAAGTGGCACGGCCCTCAAAGTCCTCATGGTCGACGTTGATGCCGGTATCAATGGTGTAGGCATCAACACCCTCACCGCCCTCAGAGTCGTACAGGTACTTGTTGAACGTGCCAAAGGTGAGGCTATCACGGTGGGAGATACGGGCCAATCCCCAGGGTGCGTTCTTCTCAGTGTTCACCTCCATGGTGTGAACCTCGGAGTCTCTCTCAATGTAGGCGACCTGTTTACGCAAGAGCGATTAGAAGGGGTTGATGTGGCGATGGCAGAGACGACAGAGAACTTACATCAGGATGCATGCGGACCTGCTCAATAACATCCTCGTGGAAGTGGCCACTGTAACCGATCACGGAGCCACCGATGTCGAAGGTGTTCTTGAGACCAAGATAGACTTCTTCACCAAAGTCAAAGAGAGACCGCTTCTTCAGCTCGGTCCGCTGGCTTTGGCTTTGAGAGGAGTGGATGTCCTGCACCCAGCTGTGGTGAGCGGCGGCCGAGACCGAGGTGACGTGCTTCTTGAAAACAACAATGTATGAATCGGGAACCTCCTTTGCGTTGGATGCGGAGAGAATGGGAGCGGCTCCATTGTGGATAGAATCAACAAAGACAGGCGATGCAGCCGCCAGCAGCGGGAGCACGGAAAGGCCGAGGATGCCCTTCATGATGAGTGTATGGGGTAAGATGGAAGCTCAGGGCAGTGTAAAGGAGGGAAGCGATGAGGGTAGGGAGGGGGGAGAGGAAAGACGGAAGGAATTAGAGATGGAAAAGGGAAAAAGGAACTGGGAGATAGGAAGATTGACAAAGATAAAGATGGAGGAGGAATGGAAGGGAGGGCGGAGGATGGGGGAGTTGTTGATTAAGAGAAGAGAGGAAGGGCGAGGAGATGAGGAGAAGGGCGGATGGAGGTGGAGATGGGGACTGCTTATCCTAACAAGAGGCAAGGGCAGCAGGTGATGATGCAACCGGCATACGGTAATTTACCATCTTTACTATCTTTACAATGGATGACCGGATGACACAGCAGATTCATTTGGTTCTCTCGGTCTTTAGCGTCGATCGGGCCCCGGTGATTAGCGCGGGCTCCAAGGTTGGCAACGGATTCTGGGGTAAACTGGAAATAATCATACAAAAGAGGTAAGTTTACCTTTACCTTTACTTTTCAGTTTACAGTTGACCTTACTCACAGTCTCACTTGCTCTACACTGACGTATGGGAGTTACAGTACGGCGGTAAACGGAGAATCCCCCAGCCTATCGTGGCCGGGGAACGTTAAAACATCCCGAGGGTATACGTAAGAGAGGCTGATAGGTTCTACCTGTCTGCCTGTTCATGATTACGGAAACTCCATTCTGCGATTCGGAATATCTGAGATATCAGGAATAGCTATAATGAGGCGAACTGGGGCGCAGCTTGCATCCCTCGTTACCTACTCGAGTACTAGTTGACCTACTAGAGGGAAGATACATGCGCTTGCCGCTGGCGGGTGGGTGACGAGGAGGTACCCTTGGAGCCAGTTGCCAGTAGTTAGCCCTTAGAGCTCGAGGAGAGAGGGGGCGGTGGGTGACTCAAGAATAGGTCAGCCCCCCCCCCAAAATCAACCATCCTACTTGTTCGAGTCCTATACTACACTAACATTGTTACTGACATAATTTGATTCTCTGAATGACCCTCCTCACGATCATCGTTAATTTAAAGCTCGTGTGCTATCGCTTGTGTGATCAAATGACCCTGCATACAAGCTCTTCAAGCTTACCCGCCTCGGCCAGCTCAATCAGCTCAATCAGCTCTCCTTGTTGCGGAATTAGAGCAACCGACCCTGGACTGCAGGTACGTACCTGGCCCTGACCTGACTGGTATGTGACCAACTACTACCCGCCACCATTAACAAGGTAGGCAGCGCGCGCTCGGCACCCAGGCAACCCGGAGTCGCGTGCTCGGAGAGTCCTTGGAAGTGCTCGGCTGACTCCTGCTCCTCCGGGAAGGGGTTTTACCAAGAATTAACTTACATTACTGTACACTGTATCATCGCCCTTGGACCTCCTGTAATGTTGGATAGATAAGACCGCTTGGTGCTTATCAAGGCCCACTTCACACCAATCATCGTCTTGATTGCGGTTGATCGCTTGTGTCACCTGCATCGCTGACTGGAGTAACCGCTGGATTCACCTTCCGACCGTCCATGGATGCTCGAGGCTGAGGCAGTGAACCAGTCATTGTGCCCCAACGCCACTGTTTTCAATCTTGAGATTGATCGGCTTAGTCCCTTGGGTGGGCTGCAAGTGTCGGAAAGTCAATGATTGCAACATACGGTGACAAAGGCACATCAGGAACTCAAATCTGTACGAGGATGAAGTAGAACGCCAGCTTCCGGAGTTTCCATGATGGCTTCATTTCCTGGTTTTTTTTTTTTTCTGATGATATCTTCTGGTCTGTCTGATAAGAGCCTCGTTCTGCCTATAAGAAAATGTAATGACCGGGCATTACTCGTATATGAGTCACTGAAAAACGACATCCAACAGTTAGAATTCTGCTCGACTGGTCTGATTGCAAGGTTAGGGAACAGGGTTCTTCATAAAGTTCATGAGGCAGTGGCACAATGACATGGGTGACTATATAACTCCGTTGTCCGTCATATAGAATTTGCTTCAGGAAGAGTAACCTCTTCTTGTGTAGCCTTCTGGTGATTAACTGAACCCATTCATCATTCATAGCTGTAGCGTAAGCTATTGATGAACTTCTCAGTGAACACCTTCCGCCATGTGTATTATTTCTCATAATGAATGTGAAGAAGACCGGTCAATATGGTGAAAATGCATCGCACTATTTATAGGTCATCACTAGCAAGCAAGGTCTTGAGACACATGCTTTAGTTACTCGGTTGCTTCATCACAGCAAGGAGGACCTGACAACATATCTTCAACAATATCGCCATTTCGAAGAATGACAATATCGGGCCTAAATCCATTTAGTGACGCCTAAGTTAAACGTGTTAAGGGCTGCAGGTGTCACCTCTTGAGGCAGGCTTTAGTAAGGAGGAATCAAACTACTCCGAAGTACGAGTACCAAAGCGTGTTTGCACTTCAAGAGACAACTCCCGCTCCCTAATGGTTAACGCCTCGGCATTGTGCTAGGGCTCAGCAATCGCCAAATCTCCCCTGTCCAAGCTGACAATATATAAGTTACTGATGCTCTTACTGTGAGCCAAGGTCCAGGGAGACAGCTGTGCGAGGCTGACCAAAGCATTGGAAATGGAGGTGGAATGACCGCGCGGCCTCTTCGAGTCGACTCGAGTGTCATGAGAAGCCCATGGTTTCATCATTTATCCCAGGACCCAAGGATAGCCATGAGAGCAGCAAAACCTTCTTAGAAGAGATATGTGTCGATGAGACATACTTTCAACGAGGGACAAGGCAGTAAGTGCTCGATGTTGTCGAGTCTCCTAATGAATCCCCCCACCCCATGAATCGTGTTGATGCCATCCTCTATGTGGGCCTGAGGTGTCGACATGGCATATATTGTAAAAGCGGCACCGTCTCTTGATAAGCTCGGGTGGCTACGAGTTCAGCTGGAACCCAATGGATCTTATCCATTCTTCCTGATAGTGGAGACATGGTTGAGAAACTAGAATAGCTCGACCCAGCCGAGACAGCCGTCTTTCAAGCGCGTAGGGCAGCACTGCCCAGTTGCTGAAATCAGTGCGAGCAGTTTTGCTGGGCGGAAAAAGAACCTGGACTGCTCCGATCTCAGCTCCCCGTAGCCTCTCCTCCCCCGCCATGGTTCCGTTGGAAGTGACGTTGGCTTAGTTAAACCAATTCACCCACCAATCTACAGTACATACAAAGTATGTTCATTTTCTCTATCCACTCGAAAGAATACGAGTTCTTTCTCCCCGCGCCGCAGACGACTCACAAAACTAGGTACCCGTCGCCTTGCCTCCCAAACACCACCCCCCCGTGAAACAACAGAGCGCACCCACTCTCGTTCCCAGTCCCTGGTGGATCTCGACAGAACCTCTAACTCCGTTGACTCCTCACGGAACGCACATTCGCTCGCCGATCTCCTCTCTCCTGCAACCGACCCGTCCTTGCTTCTCATCCCCTCCATTCTCCTCTCCTTCTCCGGTCGTCCTATGAATCGGCAGGTGTATGCGTGTGCAAATTGATTCTGGTCGGCCACGAACCCGCTACCACACCTACCAATGCAGACCGTCTTCACCATCACACTCAGCGAAGGTTTATGGTGTCTGATGGTCACTAGCCGTCAGATAGGGAGCCGGGGTTAAAATATTCTGCGGCGCAATGAGCCAGACTACTTCCCTTCTCTCACCGTCACCTTCCTCGTCTATCGTACGGCCGGCCGTCGAGTTGACCCCAGTCATCGAGGAGCTGAGAACTATCGCCAGTGGGCATGCGATCGACTCTCAGCTAGCACTTTCGGCAACCGAATGTTTGCTCCGTCTCCGCCACACATTTATCGATGACGACCATCCACGAGAGGCTAAGGAGGACTTTCGACACCTGCAAGGGTTTCATTGTCTGATCAACCTCCTCTGGAAGATTGCGGAGTTATATGATCCAGAACAAGTTTCGCAAGATCAGAGGAAGTCACTATTGGCACTCTTCAAGGATACATTGGCGGCGTTGGCAGAAGCATTGAAGGACCATTATGGAAACAAGCGACACTTTGCGACTCGGATCTCTGGAGGAGGACGAGCAACCTTGGAGGACATATTCGCGACCATAGCGAAGAAGGCAGATGGCGTGCGGGGTGACACAGAGCAAATTTATAGCGGAATTCTGGCAGCGGCTCTTTGCCAGGAGGCGGTCTCTAGTATCTTCACAACGTTAGAGACAAAATTGCGATCGGCCTCCGAACTACTACCTGATCAGATCCGGTCAGAAGTGGATCGATGCGTAGGACAGTCTGAGACCGTTGAAGTACCTGAATTGCTGGAACCTTTTATCCGTGTATGGCTGCGCCAGACGTCAGCCTCACCGTCTGACCACAACGTCCAGAAACTTGCTGTTCCTGCATGCCTGTCTCAGCTGGCCTCTCAGTCCCAGCGGAATATCACCACATTACACAATGCCGGAGCACTGTCTTTGATTCTTCCTCTCCTTTTCAGTGACGAGCTCTCAGAATCGGAGAGGCTGTTATATCAGGAATTAGGACAGTTATTATGCGCTCAAGGTGTCGGCAAGCTAGACGATGCAGTGTACCTCTATAAGAGGGCACATGACTGCCCCAAAGTTCTACATTTCCTGGTGGATGTTCTCAAACGCTCGAAAGGGCCCCCTTTCATACAGTTTGATCTGTCATTGCATGGCTTCTGCTCGATAGAGTTCTCTACCATGGGTCGCTCGTTCCCCCCGGCAACTTCGTCTGGTTACACTTTGTCAGTATGGGCGCGTTTCGATCAATTTGACTCGAACACACACACCACAATATTTGGGGCATTTGACCCCACGCAGACCTGCTTCTTGCTGGCCTATCTTGAAAAGGATACGCGTAACTTCATCCTGCAGACTTCAATCAGGGGAGCACGGCCTAGTGTCCGATTCAAATCCATTGCTTTCGAGCCTAACCGATGGTACCATATTTGTGTGGTTCACAAGAAGCCTAGACCACCGTCGTACTCTCGTGCCTCCTTGTTCATCGATGGCGAGTTTGTGGAACAGCTGAAGATAGAATATCCGTGCATGCCTGTCGCAAATTCCCCAAATCGGTCGCCACGGGTCCAGGCATTTCTGGGCACACCTCAGGATCTAGCAATGAGGCTGGGAAGAGGGGTATCTTCCTCTCGATGGTCTCTGGCTAGTGCTATTCTCTTCGAAGAAGCTTACAGCGATGACCTGATTTCTGTCTTCTATAATCTTGGGCCCCGCTATTACGGCAACTTTCAGGACTGTCTTGGCTCCTTCCAGACCTACAAGGCCTCGGCCTCCTTGAATTTACGCAACGAGCACCTGCATCCTGGTAAAGAAGAGCAATCAGATATTGTCACCGCTATCCGGAAACGCGCTAGTACCCTCATCCAAGAGAGCTCCATTATCATCAACGTCTCTCCGCTGTCTGTCTTGGACGATGATGATAGCAATACCGTCGATGAAACCCGGTTGCTCAAGTCATTGTCTAAACAAGCCGCACGGAATCTGCATCAGATGACAAAAGCAGGTGGGAATGCAGTAGCGGTAAATGGTGCTACTCCTGCTATAAACGATGCATTGACTCAACCCCATGGCGTGGGTGTGTTGACAGGCGACCCTGTTGTTGCAGTACCACACTCTTTGGACGATGCAAGTTGGTGTATTGGCGGCTGCGCGGCGATACATCTGAGCCTTCTCCATGCAGCCGGTACTACGGAAGCAACCCTTTTGGCGGTTGAGGCTATCTACGAGGCTGTTCAGGACAATTGGCGTAACAGTGAAGCAATGGAGAAAGAAAATGGTTATGGTATACTTGCAGCGCTGCTGCGCGAAAAGCTTGTGGTTACTTCTGGGGGGTCCGCAAAGTCATCGACTGTCTGCTTCAGTCAGGAGGAGCGATCCGCGTTGACCCTGGAACTTCTTCGTCTGACACTGAAGTTTGTTGGGTACGACTTTGAACAGACCGACCGGTCCATGATCACAAATCCTCTCGCATACAGAGTGCTGCTTGTCGACCTGGAGATCTGGAGGTTCGGCGATATTCAATTACTTGAACTCTACTATGCCCAGTTCCGTGTCTTCGCTAGCGAAAGCCAGTTTCGTCGTTTTAATGCGAAACGACTTGCTAGAATGCGTGAGCTCTCCTTTTCGTCAATGCCAAGATCATGATAGCACATCTTTGCTAACCAAAGATAGGTGTCAACAAGAAATTGCTCGAAGCCCTTAAGGGGGAGGATTTTACCCACGAAGCATTGGCCCTTTTCATTCCTGCCTTTCAATCTCTGATGGAGAGCTGCTTATCAGCAGATCTGCTTCGCTCACTAGCTCTGTTTATCACTTATGCCATACACAAGCCTCGGGAACCCATGAGGCTTCAGAAAAAGAGGAGCATGCGCTTTAATACGGGCGTGCGGCAACAGCAGGTCCTCAATAACAATGTGGCATACGTGCCTAGCCCTACAATCGCCGCAGAAATGCTTCGCATGTACTGTTCTATGCTCTGCAACGCAAATGACCTTGGTCCAATCAGGAAATTTGCTAGGGCTGTGACAAACAAGGTATGTCAAAGACGCCTGCTCATCACATCTCAAATGGATGGGAATGTCTGATTATTCTACAGTGGTTGTTGTACCTCTTGTGCGAGGACGACCCTGAGATCGTGGTGTCGGCGCTCCGAATTATCGCTCGCCTCCTTATCACTCATGGAGGTAGTTACTGTAAAAAGTTCACCGATAAGACAGGGGGCTACGTTCTCATGCGCCATTACTTGAAGAGATGGTGGCACATACCTGCCATCTGGTCACTTTGCTTTGCCATATTCTTTGGTCAAGACGTCGGCAAAATGAACATTGATAGATCATTTGACAAAGACGGCTTAATGGAAACGTTTTCAGCGGGCACTCCATTGCAAATAACGTTTCCTGAGATATTTCCTGTCATTACTGAGTTGATGCAGATCTCCATGGAGCAAACAGTGTCCGCAGACAGCTCTTCGGGACCAAGCACAAAGTCTGGCGAAGGGCCTGAGAACGGTTTGACAAACACGACCCGCCCCTCGGTGTTGGCCCATAAGAGTTCAACTACCACAGCTGAGAAGATCCTGCTTCTGAAAGCCGTTATTGATTTTCTTTCGAATCTTCAAGAGAAATCACAGAACTTTCGTGATTTCACAACACAACCGGAATATGCTCGATGTCTACTATTGGCGCTGTTTCCAGTGGTGACTGGTTCAGCCCCGGAAAGCGCAGATGTTGAAATACATCCTCGTGCAAATAGCCTTGGCTTCGGCGACCATAATCTAGTCATGCGTCCACGCTCTAGAGGTGTCAGCGAGCTACGGACAACAACGGTGGAGCAACCAGGGAGCCGCGATGGTCTTGGTAGGTCACTCGGCCGAACATCGTCCTTCATTCTTGTTTCATCCGACAAGGGCAAACACATGCCGTCTTCTGCACGTATAGCCCACGCGTGCAGCCCGAAGGAAATTGAACTTAAAGGCGTCATGGAGCATTCCTCGGTCATCGGTGTGCTCGATTTGATCATTCCGGTTTTCTTTGCGCAGATCATGGAGAAGAAAGACTTCTCTGGTCTTGGTATATACTCGAAGTCCCCTCCTGGGTCCACCGAGCATCGAGCACACTTCAATTCTTGGGTGATGGCACATCTTCTTTCTACTCTCAAGAAACATTTTGTTACAAGGCCCGAAGATTTGGCCGAGCCGCGCGTTCTAACAAACATCGCCCGGTTCGTGACACATCTCGGAGAAGCAGTCTTCGAAGGTTGGTTTATCGATGGAATAATCACGACTCTTGAGTTCGCAGGGACGATCTTAGAGTACCTCCAAAGGCCCGATGTCTCTCGCATGAAGACCATCAGGCTATGTAGCCAGGCGGTTACGACGATCCGAACGATTGTTTTTCGCCTAGTCATTCTTGGGCTATCCGAAGCCGAAGGTCCAGATGCACTGATCTTTTTGAACCACCTGTCATACTGGCAAGTCGTGCTCTTGTCTGGCGACGCTCGCTCAGACTATTTGCAATTGCTATGCTATCTGCTTTACACCAAGTTAGACGATCGAGACGAAAGAGTACGCCAAGCTGTGGCTGGGCTCTTCAGGATCTTGCTTGTCCAAAAGCCCACTGATATGGCTACAATTCTAAGTCACGCTTCGACCAATTTGCAGAAGCGGCTTGCTGCAGGCTTTGAGACCGTGGTGGGGATGGACGATTCCGAACTTCTGCAGTGGTTCGATGACCAGAAGGAGGATCTTCAGTCGGTTTTCTTCGGTGTCATTTCAAAGCAATGGGAAGAATTCGCTCAAGAAGAAAACACAAACATTGACAGTACTTGGCGGACGCGGGTAGCCAGACGTCAAGACCGGTTGAAGCAGTGGAAACAAGCGGAAGTTCTCGGCGATGATGTTACACGCAAACATGAGGCAACTTTTCCTCATTGGGCTTCGAACATCTCAGCGTCCGAATTTCTGAAGTCTCAACGAGCACTTCAAGATCAGCAAGACGATAGTGCATTCATGTGGTCAGCCTTCTCCAAGCTAACTATGGATCTACGGCGGTATGGCGGCCTTTTAAGCGAGGATCGGGAGAAGAGATGGCGTCTCGACCAGACGGAAGGACGTAGTCGCATGCGACTTCGCCTGATTCCAGATGACTCGAGTGAGAGACAGGATTATCAGCCCAAGCGGAAAGCATCGGAGCCGCCAGCTATCAGATTAGACACACAGGTTCAGCCGTCTGCTGGCGCCGAGGCACTCGACCTCACTCCCATGGCTGCGAACAATGAGGCTGCGGATGGCAACGTTCAAAGCATTGGTCCAGATGGTAGAAACATGCTGGAAGAAAGCTTTGAGATGATCGACGACCCCAAAGCCGATTTGGAAGACTACGAGGATAAGAACCGCAAAGTCATGCGGAGTTTACATCGCGGAGATCAAGTGGAAGGCGTGTGCAACATGTCCCGGATCATCGGTCTGGAGGCATTTGAGGGCCTTTTGATCCAAGGTAAAGATCATATCTACATTTTAGACAACTTCTTCCAGAGGTCCGACGGTGAGATTGTGAACGTCTGGCAAGCGCCAACGGATGAGCGCGACCCTTACGTCCGCATGATCGCCGGCCGAGAATCAATGGAACGCAAAGCGCAAGATCACGAAACGCGAAGCTGGAAATGGTCTGATTTAATCAGCGTTTCCAAGAGGAGATTCCTGTTCCGTGATGTCGCCTTGGAGATTTTCTTCTCAGATGGCACCAGCTACCTTTTGACACTCATCTCGTCGCGAGCTCGGGACAGTCTCTTCAGTCAACTCGCCGCCAAAGCTCCTCAGGTTACCGGTAGTGTCGGTCACGCACGCCCTGAGGATGCTTGGAGATTCGAAACCCTCAGAAGTCAAGAGGATGCACCACAAACACTCGGTTCGAAGTTCGCTAGTGTCTTCGGACATTCCCCGGTTTATCCAGCAACGCGCAAGTGGGCGAAGGGGGAGATTTCCAACTTCCATTACCTGATGCTAATCAACACACTAGCCGGGAGAACGTTCAACGATCTCACGCAATACCCAGTGTTCCCTTGGGTGCTCGCGGATTACACCAGTGAGGAACTGGACTTAACCAATCCCCTAACATTCCGCGACCTTTCCAAACCCATGGGGTGTCAGACATCAGAACGCGAAGCGGACTTCAGGGAGCGGTACAAGGCCTTTGCTGAGATGGCAGACGAGAATTCGCCGCCGTTCCACTACGGCACTCATTACTCTTCCGCCATGATCGTCAGCTCCTACCTCATCCGACTGCAGCCATTCGTCAAGTCGTATCTGCTGCTCCAAGGGGGTACATTTGATCATGCTGACCGCTTATTCTATTCAATAGGAAAAGCTTGGGAGTCTGCTTCACGCGGTAACATGTCCGATGTGCGAGAGCTCATTCCAGAGTTCTTCTACCTTCCGGAGTTCCTCACCAACTCAAACAAGTTTGATTTCGGATTTCTTCAGAATATGACAACTGCCATTGACTCGGTGGAATTGCCCCCGTGGGCGAAGGGTGACCCTAAGATCTTCATTGCAAAGCATCGAGAAGCTCTCGAAAGCCCCTACGTCACGCAGAACCTACACCATTGGATCGACCTGGTGTTTGGCTGCAAGCAGAAGGGTGAGGCTGCAGTCGAGGCAGTGAATGTCTTTCACCACCTCTCCTATCAAGGCGCCAAAGACATCGATGCCATTGAAGACCCTGTCGAACGACTCGCTACCATCGGGATCATTCATAACTTTGGCCAAACACCTCATCAGATCTTCAGCCGACCACATCCACAGAGAGAAGATCCAGGCCAGAAGACGTCACGGTTGGACCGATTGGCCGAGTCGCTGACTCAGCTCCCTCTTGCTCTTCTTGGTGGGTCCTTTCTGGAGAAGTTTGGTGGGTATGAAACTATGTACTAATAGCAGTGGCAGATATCGGCGAGCAGGTCTCTTCATTATCGATGAGGCAAGACCGACTACTATGCGCGGCTGCTCTACGGTTGAATATCCCTCCCAGCTACGACAAATACATGGAATGGGGCTTCTTTGATGGCAGCGTCAGGTTCTACTCTGCCGATCACCGCAAGGTATGATAATGATTTCATATGTTTCTGTGAGGGATGTAGCCTCTAACGCGATTGCAGCTTCTTGGCCATTTCGAGCACATCCATGCGGGCCAGCTGTCGTGCGCATTGTTCGCCGACTCTAGGACGTTGGTGACGGCAGGAACAGACTGCACCGTCTCGATCTGGACTTTCACCTCGTCGGCCAAAAGTGTGGACCTACAGCCATCCGGGTCATTGTTCGGGCATCGTTCTCCGGTCACGGTACTTGCGGTGTCCTGGTCATTCAGTGCGCTTCTGTCAGCCTCGACTGATGGGCAGATCATGCTATGGGATCTCAATCGGCAGTGTTTTGTTCGAGAGCTGCCGGCAAACGGACCTGTTGATGTAAGCTGTCCCGGGATACATGATGAATTTGCTGATGGCTAACATTTGAGTAGTGTGCTAAAATCAACGACGTTACCGGCGAGATCATGATATGCCGGGGCGATCGTCTCAGTCTGTACAGTCTCAATGGAGCCTTGTTACTTGAGCAGGTGGTAGGCGACTCTGCTGACGACCAAGTCATGACTTGCGTCTTCTACGAGGGAGTCAACAATATGTGGCAAGAGCGGGAGCTGCTGTTCACGGGGCATAAACGGGGTGTTGTCAATGTGAGTGATTCACTTAAAGTGCCGACCGAACGCTACAGTCACTGATGCCATTTAGATCTGGAGCAAAATCGTCCATCATGGACGGTTTGAGTTGGAGCTCATTAGACAGCTACATCATGTGGACAACCTCCGTGACAACGGCGCCAACATCTCGGCAGGTATCACCAGCATCCTTGCTTTACCGCATGTTGTCTATACCGGTGATGAGGTTGGTAGAGTGGTGAGTACACACGGATGTGATGCGAAGGTCGATCGTATGCTGATTTATGATTAGTATGAATGGAGCTGTGTTCAACGCCGATGATGAGGTTGTGAAAGAAACTCGATACGCATTTGGTCGTTGCTAGAAGACTTCAAGGAAATTTCTAGACGTGCTTTGGACCTGGGTGATAAGGATCCCAATGCTGATCAGTTTCAAGTGGCTGAGTTTCTTTACGATCAGCCTAGCTTCTGCGATCCACCCAGGCAGTATTTCGGCATACAATCTTCAATTGCGCACTTTCGTCTCCAGCCCAATTCCTTCCCTCTGGGTATGCCAAAAATTGGAGACCCCACTGTATATAGCCAAAATGATCCCGTGGGGGGGGGGCACGCGGAGAAACAAGTTGCGGTAGCCACGGATGTGGGGGGCAGTTGTACTACATCAAGACTAGACAGAGGGCCCAGGAGTCGCGGAAGGGCGGGTATATTGTCCTAAATGGGAAGCATCACCTCCAAAGAATCATTCGAGAACGGTTAAATTCGGTTTTAATGGCGGATCAGGGGGATCCTGGAACCGGAGAACCATCCTGCCTCGCTATTCCGAGTGCTCCGTAGTGAGCTGGAACGTAGCGGGCAAAGGCCACGGGAGCGAAGACAAAGACCGCAGAACAAGCCGAAGAGGGGCAACCGAGGGGTAAACGGGAACGGTAGGGGAATACTGCTCCGTACTGAATACTCCGTATGCTGTTGTACCTATGACCATGCAGTAAGCCCACAGCTGCTGCAGCGGCAGCTCCAACACGCTGGGGAAGAAACCTCCGGTGAAGCAAAAAGGGCCTGGATGGGGTCGTGATTAGCCGGGCGTGAGTGGACCGCCCGGCGCTGTCTTGCCGGCCCAGTGTGCTCCGGTCTGTACCAACCAACAATGCATGAATTGAAGTATGTGTATGTATGGGGAGGGGGAGTAGGATGTGAGAATGAGAGGTGATACAGGCACTGAGTAGGACTAGTGCGCCTCGTGTTAAGTAAGAGCTATAACGATCATGGATAGTGGTAGTAATCCGTAGGTGGTATGTACGGAGTATGCATTGTGGATGGAGAAGGAAGATAGTTAAGTGGAAGGAAATATTAACAACAACAGAAACGAGCAGAAAGGCATAGCGTCATCGGGGAGGGAAGCTGTTTGCCCCACCATTCGCTCATCCAGTTTCCCTTCCCAATCCCCTCCCCCTCCCACTTCCCTCTCCGCTGACTTCCCTCCCCCCTACTTATTCTTACCCTATTCCGCCTCTGATCCTTTTCTTCTTCCTTCAATTTCTTCAATCTCTCCAAAAGTTCTTCTTATTCACTTCTAATCTTCCAACTCCCCACCTTTTCATACTCATCTATCACAATGTCTTCTGCTCTCGAACAGCTCAAGGCCACCGGCACCGTATGTGATTCCTTCCCGCCCCAAACTCCCGCGATTCTGCCAACTAACCATCTTCGTTCATTGAAAAGGTTGTCGTTTGCGACTCCGGTGACTTCGCCACCATTGGCAAGTACAAGCCCCAGGATGCCACCACCAACCCCTCCCTCATCCTGGCTGCCTCCAAGAAGCCCGAGTACGCCTCCCTGATCGACAAGGCCGTCGAGCAGGGTAAGAAGGAGGGTAAGACCGTCGACGAGCAGGTCGACGCCACCCTCGACAACCTCCTCGTCGAGTTCGGCAAGGAGATCCTCAAGATCATCCCCGGCAAGGTCTCCACTGAGGTCGATGCCCGTTTCTCCTTCGACAAGCAGGCCTCCATTGACAAGGCTCTGCACCTCATCAAGGTATGATTCTCTTCCATGCCGTGAGAGGGACGAGGGAATGTGAGACTGACATCTTGTATAGCTCTACGAGAAGCAGGGTATCTCCAAGGACCGTATCCTGATCAAGATCGCCTCCACCTGGGAGGGTATCAAGGCCGCTGAGGAGCTCCAGTCCAAGCACGGCATCAACTGCAACCTTACCCTCATGTTCTCCGAGGTCCAGGCCATCGCCGCCGCCGAGGCCGGTGCCTACCTCATCTCTCCCTTCGTTGGCCGTATCCTCGACTGGTACAAGGCCGCCCACAAGCGCGACTACACCGCCCAGGAGGACCCCGGTGTCAAGTCCGTCCAGAAGATCTTCAACTACTACAAGAAGTACGGCTACAAGACCATCGTCATGGGTGCCTCTTTCCGTAACACCGGTGAGATCACCGAGCTGGCTGGCTGCGACTACCTGACCATCTCCGTAAGTTCCCATCATTCGCCACGCGCTGCATTTTCATGGTCCGCCACAGACACTAACCACATGGATTACAGCCCAACCTCCTTGAGGACCTCTACAACTCCACCGAGGCCGTCCCCAAGAAGCTCGATGCTGCCGACGCCAGCAAGCTCGACATCCCCCAGCGCTCTTACATCAAGGACGAGGCTCTCTTCCGCTTCGACTTCAACGAGGAGGCCATGGCCGTCGAGAAGCTCCGTGAGGGTATTTCCAAGTTCGCCGCCGACGCCGTCACCCTCAAGGACATCCTCAAGTCCAAGATCCAGGCATAAATGGAATAATTCTGTTTTCCCCCTGCGTCCCGTTTTGCTGATCTAAATTGTGTGTGTGAGTATGCATGCGCGCGCATTCTCAAAACTTTTCATTGTGATGACCCATATATTATTCCCACTTTTGTAAAGAAAATTTTGATGATCATGATAATTTGATGAGTTTCGAAGCAGTTCAGCTGGATTTGGGCTGTCCAGATACAAAAATGATAATTGTCAATTAGAGTGAGCGCTTTGGTAAATTGACTGCATTGCTCTTCTTACTCAGTAATACGTTCCTCTAGAAATACTAGCGTTCTGATAGCGAGTATAGTGTACAAGAAGGGTTCCGCTGGTGGGGGTCAATGTCCTGGTACGAGTCAGTCCGAACTCCAATATGACAGCTGCAGCAAGGGCACGACTTGCATGCAGCATGCCGACGGTGGATGGTGACGTGGCCGCTTCAAAACAAAACTAAACAGCGCAGAGTATCAATAATACGAGAGGGCGCTTGGATGCAACATTGAAGATATGATGTATGCACCGTATATATCGCATCCGAGGTCCCGTGAACGTAGTAGAGGAAGTCTAGCATGATCGTCCTATGTATTGCAGGAATTGAGTTCATGGAGGTTTGTCGGGGGCAGGAAGACCTCCGAGATCGCCGGTCACTGGCATGCACTTCGACTCTGTCTGGGGTCATGGATGGATGTAGCCACGTCTTTCCCTTCTAGGTGCTGCTGTGCTGCCGCTTTTGCTGGTCTGCGCGGAGCGTGGCGGTGGGCTTAAGGTTGGGTGCGTGTATTTCCCGGCGGGATGATTTCGAGGTTTACTTTACTATGATGGAATATTGTCCCAGAGATATCGATTGGCAAGAAGGGCGAGTTCTGAGGGCTATCTATATAGATCATGGGCTTGGTGTCTATTTACTTAGGTAAGCTGAGACTCCTCCCTTGCATAGCAACAACCTTGACTTAGTTATGTCCTGTGTGTGCTAAGTTACGCGGTCCCTGTTTCTTTGCTTGACCATGCAGATATACAGTACAATGTGGCGGACTTGAACACGGTACCCTGCATCTGTCAACTACAGACCTCCGATGGTTTTCTCGGGTTCCTTTCTTGACTACCTAGTAATTGATGGACATTGATCACCTTGGAATCGCCGCAATACGGCTCGATCGGCCACTCTGGGACGGATTGAGCAGAGGCGGCATCCCGGCATCGACGGCCCCCCCCTGACCCCCCGGGGCGCAAGCACATCTTCGCTAACGGCACCTTGTTGATGGGAGTGGGAATATGGAATCATTACGGTATGTTCCGAGGACCAGGATAGGAAGAGACTGCTTTAAGTCTGTCGCCCAGCGAGCAGGCAAGATAATCGCAGGACTTGTAGAGCAGGTGCGTGCTCAATAGTAATGAGTGAGTGTCCCGGAACTGCAATCTAGTACACTACATACAAAAGCAGCGTCGTGCGCAATCGGGCAGCAGCTCACATGCAAAAGAAACAGTTCTAAGTTCGGCGAAAGATTCAAGTCGCCATCTACTTTGTCTTGTACCCGGCTGGAGTGTTTCTTGGGGGTTTATCGCATTGCTTCGGTGGTGGAGTTGGCGACGGGTTGGAGAGAATAGCAGTGCAGCTTGGAAAGCGGGAAATCAGCAGATATAATTCTTCTTTTGAATTGCTGATATGGCTTGTCAATATAGACGGCCAAGCAAGCCATTGTCTACAGAAACACTCGTGCTCAATGCACCGACCGTATGTGATGTGCATCTGGACCCGACCTGCTTATGAATCGGAGGTGAGGATGGAAGACACAAACAAAACGTCATTCCCGAGAACCCCGCCAGGTGGGGTAAAACCGACTCAGATTGGAAGCTCGTCGAAACCGAACCCACTGCCGCTGCTGCTCCGTTGCTACTGCTTGGTTGCCGGTGCAGTTGGTGCTCCTCCTCGGTGCTTTGCTCATTTTAGCTTACCCCTCGTTCGCTTTCCTCCACTTCTTCCCTCTCTCTCCCTCTTGCTCTTTCTCCTGTCCTCTCTCCCGTCCCATCTCTTGCTTTCCTCACCAGTTTCTGAATCCCCAGATATCAAATTCCTTCACAAACCGTCAAAATGGTCAAGGCTGGTAAGTCTGCATACAATCCTTTCATCTAGTCCTCGTATTATTGGTCTTTCGCCTTTCCATGGGATCCACGATCGGCCAACGGCCCGGGGGAAGGGGACCTTGAGTGAGCAGATTTGAGCACCTTGCGATCTCTCCTCCTGCGTCACCCGACCTATCATCGATTGAGGACCCTGCTCGATGGACAGACAAGCTCTGAAGAAGCGCTGCCAACTCGAGTCCCTGGGGTCTTTGATTCGTCCTCCCCTGTTGGCTTGACAAAACAACCACCGCCTTGTTCCCATTGAACCCTGCTAGCCGGCTGGTCCTGGCTCAGCTCGGATCGGGTGATCCTGTTTCTGGAAGCCTTCTAGTTGATGAGATCATGGGCTAACTCAAACTTCCCCCTCCTCTCACCAGTCGCTGTTCTCCGTGGAGACTCTAAGATCTCCGGCACTGTCACCTTCGAGCAGGCCGACGAGAACACCCCCACCACCATCTCCTGGAACATCACTGGCCACGACGCCAACGCTGAGCGTGGCTTCCACGTTCACCAGTTCGGTGATAACACCAACGGCTGCACCTCCGCTGGCCCTCACTTCAACCCCTTCGGCAAGACCCACGGTGCCCCCGAGGACTCTGAGCGTCACGTCGGTGACCTGGGCAACTTCAAGACCGATGCTGAGGGTAACGCCGTCGGCTCCAAGCAGGACAAGCTTGTGAAGCTCATCGGTGCCGAGAGCGTCCTGGGCGTACGTTTTTTCAAACCCGCACTCACCTATTGATAGCATCAGACTGACATTCGCAATGCAGCGGACCCTGGTCGTCCACGCCGGCACTGATGACCTCGGCAAGGGTGGTAACGAGGAGTCCAAGAAGACCGGTAACGCTGGTCCTCGCCCTGCCTGCGGTAAGTCGTCTCTCTAATGGTTTGTTGTGGACATTTACTCACGTCTCTGCTTTTTGTTGATAGGTGTCATTGGTATCGCCGCTTAAGTGCATTCATAATTGTGTTATGTTGTCAATTTAGGCCTGAAAGGCTTAACCAGAATGGAAATAGTCTGCTACTGTCCGATTGATGTCATGAACCAGATTGGAATGCATGAATGACTTGATGCGAGTAATCCAGACGATTCCCTGTGTTTGGCGACCATGTAGTACTTTTCTTGCAATGTGTCGTAGTGTTGGGAGATGGTAGCCAGAGTCATAACTCCAGCGCTGTCTCGATGCCAGTGCCTCATGTTGCAGTGCTAGGATGAGCACGTTAAGCTGTATCCGAACTAGAAATAGCCTGGAGCATACAATGAAGCTGATTCCTGTGCCTTTGTTCAAGAGGCATCTGTCAATCGGACATGGTCTTTGAGAGACGAAATTCGCCATGGCGATGTGGGGTCTAGAGTTGTTTTGACAGTGCCAATTGCCGGCACTGTGCAGTTCAAGGAGTTGTTCAATAACTTAATCACTGTAAAGGTATAATCCATACTTTTAATCATCTTTTTGATCGATGCACACACAGTGCAGTGCATTGTTGAGTGGCTAGAATGCAGTAGGCGGAAACTCCCCCACAAAGTCAGGTGTTCCGCCTTGACGCGATTGGTCTCGCTCTCCCGCCGGTGCTGTACCTGGCCAGATCAGCAGCATCCGCCGTCGATGCTCTTTGGTCTTCCCGTTCACTCTCCTCTTTCCCTCCGCCTCTCCTGATCTTTCCTTTTCCCCAGAATCCTACCTTTTTTCTTTTCTCTTGTTTGATTGCTTTGCCCTAGGTCCTGTCAATCTGACTGGGTGAAGTCCTTCTACCTTGATTTCTTCTCCTCTTCCCCCGTTACGCCAGCTCTCGCCAGAATGCCTCTGGAAGCTCGTGTGAAATCTGTCCTATCCGGCGACACGGTGGTGCTGTCGCATATCACCAATCCCGGCCAGGAACGCTACCTCAGTCTGGCATATGTCTCAGCGCCCAGGCTGCGCAGAGAAGGCGATGAGGTAAGTCGAATTGTCTCAGAATACGGTGCTCGATCGTCGATCGGATCACCTTTCCTCTTCCGCTGGTTGCCCGCATATGTGTCCTTTGCATTGAGGCAGTGAACTCGGTCTCATTTGAACTTCTATTCGTACCCCATTGCCATACGTTGTGATGTCAAAATTCACTTCAAAATAAGATGCAGCATCATTTGCTAATCTGAATTGATGAATTCCTGCAGCCATACGCTTTCCAGTCCCGCGAATTCCTCCGTGAACTCCTCGTCGGCAAAGTAGTGCAATTCCAAATCCTGTACACCATCCCCACCGGCGCCAAGCGTGACTACGGCACAATCAAACTCCCCACCTTCGAGGTCTCTGTGCCGGATATCAGCGTGCAAGAAGGATGGACTCGTGTTCGTGAAGAGGCTGGTAAGCGCAGCGATGAGTCCGAGGAAACCCTCGCCTACCTCGAGCGGCTGCGTGCTTTGGAAGACCACGCCAGGTCGGAAGGCAAGGGAACCTGGGCTGGCTCCGACAAGGGTCACACTGAAACCAGCTATGAGCTGTCAGACGCCAAGTCCTTGGTTGACGAATGGAAGGACAAGCATCTCGAGGGTATTGTCGAGAAAGTTCTGAACGGTGATCGCTTGGTCCTTCGCTTGCTGCTTTCGCCAGAGGAACATCTGCAGGTCGTCGCTGCCATGGCTGGTGTCCGGGCGCCTGCGGCCAAGCGGGTGACTGCTGACGGCAAGGAGCAGGTAGCCGAGCCGTACGGAGACGAGGCGTTCCAGTTTGTGGAATCCCGTATTCTGCAGCGCAAGGTTCAGGTGTCTCTGCTTGGTGTCACCCCCCAGGGTCAACTGATCGCCAGTGTCCTCCACCCCAACGGAAATGTTGCCAAGTTCTTGCTCGAGGCTGGTTTGGCCCGCTGCCATGATCACCACTCAGCCCTCCTGGGTACTGAGATGGCTGCTTTCCGCCGCGCCGAGAAAGCTGCCAAGGATGCCAGAGTCGGCTTGTTTACCGGTCTCGTCGCGTCCAAGGGTCCTGCAGGCGGGGCCGCTGAGGACTACACCGTCAGCCGTGTGTTGAATGCCGACACTCTGTTCATCAGGAACAAGGCTGGTCAGGAGAAGAAGATCAGCTTGAGCAGTGTCCGACAGCCAAAGCCTTCCGATCCCAAGCAGGCGCCCTTCGCTGCCGATGCTAAGGAGTTCGTTCGCAAGAGGCTCATCGGCAAGCATGTTAAGGTTACTGTCAACGGCAAGAAGCCTGCCACAGAGGGTTACGAGGAGCGAGACGTCGCCACCGTTGTGCAAGGAAACACCAATATTGCTCTTGCGCTGGTCGAGGCGGGTTACGCTTCCGTGATCCGTCACCGCCAGGACGATGACGACCGTTCGCCGGAGTACGACAGCCTGATGCTCGCTGAGGCTGAGGCTCAGTCCGAGGGCAAGGGCATGTGGTCGCCCAAGCCACCCAAGGCCAAGCAGTACCAAGATTACTCCGAGAGCCTCCAGAAGGCCAAGATGGAAGTCTCGATCCTTCAAAGGCAGAAGCGGGTGCCGGCCATTGTCGACTTCGTCAAGTCCGGCTCGCGCTTCACTGTGCTTGTGCCTCGCGAGAACGCCAAGCTCACCCTCGTCCTGTCCGGTATCCGTGCTCCGCGCTCTGCTCGTAACCCCAACGAAGCCGGTGAGCCCTTCGGTCAGGAGGCACATGATCTGGCCAACAGACGCTGCTTGCAGCGTGACGTTGAGATTGACGTCGAGACCATCGACAAGATCGGTGGATTCATTGGTACCCTGTACGTGAACAAGGAGAACTTCACCAAGATTCTGCTCGAGGAGGGTTTCGCTACTGTTCACGCTTACTCCGCTGAGCAGTCCGGTCACGCCACCGAATATTTCGCTGCGGAGCAGAGGGCTAAGGAAGCTCGCAAGGGACTCTGGCACGACTGGGATCCTAGCAAGGATGTCGAAGAGGAGGAAGAGGCGGTCAACAGCAGCAACGGTGCTGAAGTTGAGGATGTTCAGCGCCGCAAGGATTACCGCGATGTGATGGTCACTTATGTCGACCCGACCAACGGTCGCCTCAAGATTCAGCAGATTGGCACCGGTACCTCGGCCCTCACCGAGTTGATGAGTGCCTTCCGCTCTTTCCACATTAACAAGGCCAATGATACTCCCCTGCCTGGACCTCCCAAGGCCGGCGACTTCGTGGCGGCCAAGTTCAGCGAAGATGGGGAATGGTACCGTGCTAAGGTTCGTCGCAACGACCGCGAGAAGCAGCAGGCGGAGGTCTTGTATATCGACTTCGGTAACTCCGAGGTTCTTCCCTGGTCTCGTCTGCGACCCCTGAGCCAGCCTCAGTTCTCTGTTCAGAAACTTCGCCCTCAGGCTGCTGATGCGGTCCTCTCTCTGGTTCAGCTCCCCGGCTCCGAGGACTACCTGCAGGATACTGTGAGCTTCATCGAGGAGCAAGTTTACAACCGTGAGCTTGTGGCCAACGTGGACTACGTCTCTCCCGAAGGCACCTTGCATGTGACCCTTCTAGACCCCGCCGAGTCGAAGAATCTGGATCACAGCATCAACGCGGACATTGTTCGGGAGGGTCTGGCGATGGTCCCGCGGAAGTTGAAGGCTTGGGAGCGCGCTGCTGCTGATACCTTGGCTCACCTTCGTGTGATGGAGGATGAAGCCAAGCAGGAGCGACGCGGTATGTGGGAGTACGGTGACCTGACTGAGGACTAAGCTCGCGGGACTTTTCTTTATTTGGATTGACTGTACAAATATTGCGCAGCTGGTGCTTTTTTTACGTTTGATTCCCACGGGCGACGAACTGTAAGGTCCTGATCGGGCTGTCTAATTCGCCCAAAAACTATTTTGATGTGACCTACTAGGCTAGTCTAGGATACTCCCTCACTTTTTTAAACTCTGGTTGAAGGATACCAAAAAGGAGAAATCAAAACTGATGACGTTCTTGTTTGTTTCACGGGCGATAACGATATTCTCTGCAGTCTGCATAAGTTGGACCCTGGGTGCATAGATGACATAACCCGGCAATTGTGAGTCTTCCGGGCATCCGAAACTTTGTTTTGCGGTGATGGAGAGAGTCCACTGCACAGCAAGACAAATCTGTTGTTCAGCCCAACCCGCTGGTCTGGTTACTCCAATTCGCTCCTTCGTCGGCGACTTTGTTTTGTGTGTTGGGCTATAATTCTCGCAGGCGTGTTCAATTGCTCTTGGTATCGCAATCATTTCTCTACGCGCCGGGTTTAAGGCAAACCCGCGAAGATCCGATCGATCCCCGAGCGCAGCTCTCGTAAAGACGACCCACTCTAGATCCTATAGCCTTGTTTCATTATTTCAACATTCTTTCTCTATCTTACCAACTATCCACCCCTGACGAAACCAATACTTACATTTAAAAATGCCTTTCTGGGGAAGCAAATCGACGCCGACCAAGGCGGAGAGCGACGCCAGCTCGAATGACGCAACCGATCCTAAGAACGACCCGGTCGCTGCGGCATCGCAGGCGGCGGGCACGGCCTGGCTCGCGGGCCATCTTCACCACCTGACGGAAGACCAGGAGCAGAAGCTGGAAGAGTTCAAGAAGCTTTGCGAGCAAAATGGATACTATAGGCCGGAGCGGGATGGCGAGAAGGCTAGTCACGCCGATGCGACGATGCTGTATGTATTCGCCTTCTACCCTCTCCCCCCTTATACGCACCCTTTGCCACAACGGCAGACAAGAAAGACACTGACATCGGGACCTCGGTTTATAGGCGCTTCCTTCGCGCACGCAAGTTCGACATCGATGGTGCTTGGGGACAGTTCAAGGATACCGAGGATTGGCGCCGCGAGAACGCCATTGAGTCGTTGTATGAGAACATCGAGGTGGATGCATATGAAGCTGCTCGGCGGATGGTTCGTTATCTCTCCAATGGTTGAAAGCGTGTTGAAAGTGAATATGGTAGCTGACAGTGGTCTGCTCACTATAGTATCCCCAATGGACCGGCCGTCGTGACCGTCGCGGTATCCCTGTCTATGTGTTCGAGATCCAGCATTTGAACAACAAGAATATGGCCGCGTACAAATCTACCCTCTCCACTGAGACCCAACAGTCTTCGAAGGTTCCCGAACGGTTGCTACGTCTCTTCGCCCTTTACGAGAACCTCCTTCGCTTTGTCATGCCCTTGTGCTCGCAGCTGTCTCGCCCCAATCCGGAGACGCCCATCACTTCGTCCAACAACATCGTCGATGTCAGCGGAGTAGGATTGAAGCAATTCTGGGACCTTAAGGGTCACATGCAAGATGCCAGTGTGTTGGCGACCGCTCATTATCCTGAGACTCTAGACCGGATCTTCGTGAGTTGTTCTCTGCATAGCATATGGAGACGCATTGCTAATATGAAGTCAATGTAGATCATCGGCGCCCCTTCTTTCTTCCCCACTGTCTGGGGCTGGATCAAGCGCTGGTTTGACCCGGTCACCACGTCCAAGATCTTCATTCTCTCGGCTGCAGAGGTGAAGCCGACCCTGACGAATTTCATGGATCCCTCCAGCATCCCCAAGCAATATGGTGGCGACTTGGACTGGAAATGGGGCGACATGCCCAATCTCGATGAAGAGGCCCGCCAGGTCGTCGGCGTCCTCGAAACTCCAGCCGCTGAGGGCGAAACCAAGCCCAGCTTCATCAAGGGCCCCGTTCTGTTCAACGGCGACACCATCGAGGTCCTCGGCAAGGTCAATGGCGAGAGTCGGAAATCCACCCTCCCTGCGGGTACCCTCGCGCAGCAAGGCGAGCCCGCTGCTATCCCGGTTGAAAAGGCTGCCGCGCAAGAGACTTCTGACGCAGCCACTGAGGACGAGAAGGTGGCTGCCGTGCAAGAAGACGCCGCCGCCCTCAAGTCAGAGGCTGAGACGGCCACGAACACCGTTGCCGCTTGAGTTTATCCCATTTGACCTATTTCTCTCGTTCCGACTATAATATCCTTCTTTCTCAGCCAATTTTCTTCGCTTCATCTTTCATCAAGACATTCATCAACACACTAATAAAGCACCATATGAGGCGTCATTCGGATCGAATTGGATAATTTCATAGAAGATTTCTGCGCTGCATTTCATAAACCGGGCTTGTTTGAAGAGACGACCAGTACAATTTAAGTTCATCAAACGGGCTAACGATTGATCAGAGCCTGGTCTGACCTGACTCAGACCGATTGCTCAGTCTACATCTGGCACTTCTCTATTTCTCCATCAGTCCATACTCTAGCGGCTGGGGTCTTTGCCTGGTATATATTGGCAAACTTATACTTCGTTATAACATTTCTGTTTAAGATGCTTTGAGAACTGAGATACAGACATTTATTCTCATCTGGGTTTATCTCGGATTCAGTGTTGCGGTTTCTGTCGTTAGGCTTCGCTTCGGGATATTTGCCAGATAATTACTGATCCAGAGAGATAATACAATGGTTAAAGGATCAGAGGTAGAACTGTGAATGCTCAAACCCACTCAGTAGGTGTCTTGTTTCCAATGAGCCGTAGCCGGTAATGCATGGGGATCGCAAGAGCGAGGGCTAGACTAGCCGCAAAGGTCAGTCGGCCATCACCGCCCGCAGCTCATCCTCCCCGGATAGCGTCACCCACCTGCTATTTATTACTGCATAACAACAACACCAGCCGCCTGTAACCCCTCAATGACCGCCCAAGAGTCCCGGTCATAACCATGTGGCTACAGGCGACGCTCCTCTTGCTCGCCTCGTGCGTTCCCTCCAGCTCGGCCATCTATATCGATGAGGTCGGCCATATCGATTACCACCACGCGCTTCTCGGCCTTCCCACCTCCCAATCGACCTTCTTCCTCAAACCCTCCGCCTCGTCCAATGCTTCCCTCCTCTATACCCTCTCTGAGGACTCTCTCCTCGGCGCCGTGAATCCCAAAGATGGATCTCTGGTTTGGAGACAGAACCTCTCGCAACCCGCCCTCCCCGCCGACCAGGGCGGCGTTTCCGGTCTCCTACGAGCCTCCGAAGGAACAAACGCTGTGGTCGGTGCGTTGGGGGACTATGTCTCCTCATGGACTGCTCTCGATGGAAAATTGATTTGGGAAAAGTGGTTTGCGGATGAGAAGATAGCGGATCTCGAGCTTCTGGAGCTTGAAGATGCCAGTGCCGCGCCGTCAGCTAAAGACACTGTGGCGCTATTCAGTGGAAAGGCCGGTGTCGTTCGCAGACTCGATGGTAATACAGGCCAGGTCAAGTGGGAATACAAGGATGAAAGGTTCGATTTCAAACCCTGCGTTCCCTCTCCCCTAAAAATGCTGGGTGGTTGCTGTTGCTGACTGCTAGAGCTCTCATGATAGTGGAGACATCCCGCTGCAGCTGTCGTCCTCGTCCACGGAAGTTTTCTACATCGCCCTGCAAGCATCGGCGCGGAAGGGCTATCGGATCCGCGTGGTTTCGCTGGATCCCCTGACTGGCCTTCATACCCAGCAGCAAATCCTGAGCTCGGAGAACGAGGTGTCCGGTCCCCAGTCCGTTGTCTTCGTCGGCGCCAACACGGCCGCGCCTGTGATCGTGTGGTCTGACGCCGCGCACAAGACGCTGAAGGTCAACATCATTGGCACTAAGCAGGTGCAATCCTTCGATATTGAGAACACAAGCGGCGAGAGTATCCGGTCGATCGCCGTCCACACCCCGAAGAAGCTGGAATCGCTGCCCCATTACCTGGTGCACTACGAGACAGACTCGGCCACTTGGGCGGAGGTATACCACGTTGATCTGAAGACTTCTGCCATTTCCAGGGCGTATGAGCTGCCCCGGTTGCAGGGATGGTCTGTCTTCTCCACGAGCAACAAGGACGCCAACGTCTACTTCACCCGCATCACGCAGTCGGAGACTACCGTCGTTTCTTCGGTATCGCATGGAATCCTGGGAAGATGGCCTCACCAGCCGCCTCCGCTGGAAGAGGCGGTGCACGCCGTCTCGGAAGTTGTGACCAAGGGTGATTCGGTTGCCGTTCGGTCCGCAACTGCTCTCGTCTCCGGGGACTGGCAGTTGATCCGCGGCGGTCAGGTCGAATGGACGAGGTACGAGGCCTTGGCGGGCGCCTTGGCTGCTTCGTGGGTTGAGACGGACGGCTCCGAGGACTTAGTTCATCAGCTCGAAGTCGAAGGCCATGAGAGCGTCTACAAGGCTTACATCCACCGCGTCAAGCGCCATGCTAGAGACCTCCAGCATCTCCCTGAGTGGCTCAAGGACCTCCCGAAGCGCATTGTGACCAGCATTCTCACTGACGAGGTCTCTAACCTTGACAGCTTTGGGATCTCTAAGCCTGTCATCGTTGCCGCGAAGAACGGTCGGGTCTATGCGTTGGATGCCGGGAACCATGGTGCCGTGTCTTGGGCTGTGAAGGCTGCCGAGAAGGACTCGTGGGATGTGAAGGCGATCGTGGCTCAACCAGGATCCGCCACTATCTACGCCGATGATGGTAGCTCTGTCACTCTGGATGTCACGTCTGGCGCGATCCTCGCTCGTACCTCTGGCACCACTACCAAGGTCCGCGCCGTTGCCGTCATTGACGATGGCTCTGCTCCAGTCACTATCGGCATTCGTGAGGATGGTACCCCGTTGGAATCCCTCGACTTTCCTGGGTTCTTTGTCACCCAGAGTAACGACGGCCGAGTGTTGGGATGGGCCGCTAGGGACAACAAGACCCCCGTCTGGCAGTTCCTCCCTCCCCATGGAGAGAAGATCGTGTATGCTACTGCACGCCCCGCTCACGACCCTGTGGCGTCGATCGGTAAGGTTCTGGGTAACCGCTCTGTTCTCTACAAGTACCTGAACCCCAACCTCGCCCTCATCACCACCGTCGGCGAGAACAGGGCGACTTTCTACCTCCTCGATGCTGTCTCTGGCCGCGTCCTGCACACTTCCGTCCAGAAGGGTGTTGACACCACGCAACCGATTGCCTCCACCATCTCCGAGAACTGGTTCGCGTACTCGTTCTACGCGGACGTCATCTCCCCCTCCACATCCAAGGGCTACCAGCTCGTGATCTCGGAACTCTACGAGTCGCCAGTCCCCAACGACCGCGGGCCCCTCGACGCCGCCGCCAACTATTCCAGCCTTGCCTCCCTCCCCTCTCCGCACATCATCTCCCAGTCCTTCGTCATTCCCGAGCCCATCTCGCACATGACTGTGACTCAAACCCGCCAGGGCATCACCACCCGCAACCTCCTCTGCACCCTGCCCCACTCGAACGCGATCATCGGCATCCCGCGCCCCGTCCTCGACCCCCGCCGTCCCGTCGACCGCGACCCCACTTCCACCGAAGCCGAAGAGGGCTTGTTCAAGTACAACCCCTTCCTCGAGTTCGAAGGACGGTGGTACCTGACCCACTCGCGCAACGTCGCCGGCATCAAGAAGGTGCTGTCCAGCCCGACGCTGCTCGAGAGCACGAGCCTGATCTTCGCCTTCGGCGGGGATATCTTCGCCACCCGCGCGACGCCGAGTCAGGCGTTCGACGTGCTAGGCAAGGGATTCTCCAAGCTGCAGTTGGTTCTCACCATCCTAGCCTTGAGTGCCGGTGTAACAATACTGGCGCCTATGGTATGTTCTTTCTCTTTTTTTTTCCTTTGCCCCAGGATATGTAAGCTAACCTTTTATTTTCTTTGGTGTAGGTCCGCAGGAAACAAATCAATATGATCTGGAAGGCGTCGTCGTAGAGTGCGGAGCTAGCTGCGGGAGCTTGGCTTGGTGTGGATTGAAAGGTTCGATTTTGTGAGAAGTATAGTTGAGTGACGATGAGATAGATATATATGATTAATTCAGTTTTTGATGAGAAAGAAAAAGTGGTTTTTGGCTGAGTTGCTGTTGCTGTTGGTGTAGTAGTTCTGTTAAGAGTGGTGGGTTTTGCTGAGCACATGGTTGTACACTCCGTGTTGGTTCATGGTATGCGTTGCAATGACAGTCGAGGTGCTAGAGACAGAGCTGGTTGGTTACAGGTTACTCTACTTACACTGCAATTGTTGCTTGGCCTTCCAACATATCAATTGTCACATGGCTGTGAGACAGCTAATGAAAGTTATCAATAACGCGTCGACATGGATGAACCATAACCTACAAGTACCGTCTCGTAAGGATACTGTTAACAGAAAGAAGTAACCTACACTCAACACTCGATGAAAAACGGAATACCGATATCAATAGAAGTTCCTCTACCTCGACTGGGCCTCAAGAACATACCCGCTCCCCGGTACCCAATCTCCCTCCACCCACGAGCCACCTCGATACCTCTATACCAGTCTCGGTGAACTAATCACTACCATTCGACGAGCTAGAACTCGAACTCGAACTCGAACTCGACGAGCTCGACGAACTCGACTCCGAGCAGCTTCGATGCCGCCCACCGCGACGGTGCTTCTTCGTCTTCATCCTTTTGCGTCTGCAGAGAAGTGTCAGCGTACGCCCGAGGCCGATCCCCAGATCCTCAGAGAGGGATAGAGATAAGAACCTACATCTTACTCGCGAACTTCATCCCCGCCGCCCCGGCCAACGCCCCTCCCGCCGTGCCGAGAAACCCACCCCCGAACTTGCGGCCCAGAATCCCACCGGCTGCTGCACCGGTGACGGTGCTTGCTAGTCCTTTTTCGGTTGTTGGGGCTGGGCCTGTAGCTGAGGGGTTTGAAGGGGCTGGTGGTGGTGGAGGAGGAGGAGGAGGAGGGGGAGGTGGACACCCCTGCGGAGCGTAATACGAAGCGCTTTCGCCTTGGAGCATTTGCAATTGGGGTTGCGAGGGATGGGTATACGGTGCGTTGTTGTCCCGATACTCTGTGTAGGGCGTGTTGGGCTCGGAGTAGGCGGTTACTTGGCCTCCGGTCATGGTGAGAGGGATATTTGCTCGGTGGATGTATGGGGAGTTGTTATTGGGGTAAGGGGGGTTGGATTGCGGGGTGTAGGTATGCTGGATCGGGGGGTTCAGCATACTGGGCTGCCTTTTTTTGGTGTGCGTGCTATGGGGGTTTGGCTACTTACTGCGGGCTGTTGCTGGTATTGCTGGTCAGGTTGGCTCTGTCCTGGGAAATTATATCCTGCATGGTTTTGCGGGTCGGAGGCGCTGGTTTGCTGGCTGTAGTAATTGGGTTGGGGTTGGGCGTAGTAATTGCTGTAGTGGGGGTTGGACATAATGATGGTGTTGGTTTGGTTGTTGGGGGTTGGATGGGTGTTCCGTGTGTGGGAGGGGAGTTGCAATGTTGGTGGTATTGGTTGTAGTATATCTTGTGGTAGTATCGGGATGACTAGCTGTCAGGCAGTGTTAGTATTTGGGGAGATGGTGGAAGGTAGGAGGATGGGTAGCGGTTGCCCTGTTTTGACTGAGCAGCTTGCCCCTGTATATGCAGTCCGCGTATGACATAGTGTTGTCCGGATGAAAGGCATCATTGATACCAGTGATGGGTTGCGGTAGCTGACCAACAGGCGTGGCAGGGGAGTGTAAATTGCTGACGAGACTAAGATTTTCTTCCACTTTTGTTCAAAGGAATTTTGGGCATGTACGTCGAGAGTGGTTGTAGTCATTCACACTGCAGGGTCATGTTATGTCGAATAGACGAACCTTCTGTCAGGGTCGTTCTCGATGCTCTAGGCTTTACTTCCTGCCAGATGGTGGGCTATGCTGCCTCTAGTAGCTTGTGTATATGCACAGACAATATCCTGGCTGTGAACCAGATAGTCTTGAGCGAAAAGTGAAGATATTGACATAGAGGGGTGAGGAGAAAGCATATCTACATAGATAGAACCTGCGACACGATGATGGATATGAAGACACATTGATGATTGAGGAACGACAAGCTTCGCTTCGATAACAAAGAACCAGCCCGTTTTTGAAGTAGATCTCGAAGTAGTAGCCATGTCTCTCGAAATGGGTATTAGGCAGCCAGTGAATGAGAGCCAGTTTGCATCGTATGTAGCTGAAGCCAGCCCAGCCAACATCTGCCTCTTTCTCTTCTCCCTCTTTCTCTTCTTCTTCCTCTTTCCCTTCCTTCTCTTCCACTTCATACCCCATCTATGTTCCTACCATGATGCTAATTGTGATTACCGTCACAACGATCATCGTCTTTTTCATCGTCACCTTCATAGGTAAGCGTCTCTCTTACTGTATGGTGTGAGACACAAGACTAACCACTTCTACTAGTGAGTACAGTTTACCTCAACCTGTCACTTGATCCTATGCCCTGAATACAGGGTGAACCTCATCCAGATTTGTCTTGAAAACTTCACATACAGGCTGTCTAACTTATAAACCTAGACCAAGAACTTCAGAAACGCACCCACCGAATCTGATACCCTGAATCCTGTACCCCAAGATGCCACCCCGCCGTAACCCCTTCATGATACTTCAGTAAGTGCTCCATTTAGAAAGTATAGCTAGATCAGCAGTGCTGGATATTGATGAGGCACGCAGGCTCATCGAACTCAAGGCAGTCGTCGAGGCCATGCTGTCCGATCTTGAAGCCGATTGGGCACGCGGACATCGCAGCAGGACCGATCTTGAGGAAATGCACAGCTTCAGAAATCTCCTGGCGCACATTTGTCGTGAAATAGAGGTGCGGCAGAGAACGGGCCCTGGACTTCCCAAGCTCTAGTGTGGTGTTTACCCGGAGATCATGGCATTTATCAGGGGTGGTGGCCCGGGTTCCTCTATTGCTGGTGTTGTTGGGTGGTCTGGATGCTTTGCATGTTGGCTGGATCTGTGGCTTTTACACTATGAGACTCATCTAGAAATGGAATATGTTGCTGTCTAAGTGTACTGGACTGAGTGATGTTGGTTAACGTACATCTCTGGGATGATGAGGTCTTGCGTTTATATCTATTTTACTTTCTTGCTGGAAGGTAGGGGTATATTCTCGTGTAGGCTGGCAGTAAGTTGTGCTCAGATTCCCAATGAGCTTCGAGACTCTATTGACTTCACCGAACCTGAAATCCTACTGTTGTAAGTGAGCGGTAGTAGTATCCGCACGGCAGTGAATTGAGACATTTCATTGTAAAACATGATCAGGCACGTTGTTCACTGAGGCTGGGGATAAGTGTAAACAGACCACTGCCTAGAAGGTGAATAACACGTATGTTTCAAGCAACTCCTTGTGAAGGACAAAACTGCCTACAACCATGAATCCAGCTAGACCTTACCTTCCACATCTCGAGTCTCTCACCCCCATCACCATCCTTTCCATCACCACCTCTCCAACCCGGACCCCGCTGCATCGTCAACATTTCAAACGTCATGACAAACTCCAGTAAGTCCCCCTCTTGCTGCACCAAGTAGGAAAATGAACTAAAACTCAATCCCTATGTCCCCAGACAGCGTAAGCACACACCTAGTCCGGCAACCACCTCGAGCCTCAACAGCCAAACCCATCATCCCAACCAAGACCAAGACCAACACACGCTAACACATCCAGCAGAAGAAACCCCCCAAGTCCTCCGGTTCCGGGCTCGGGCCTTCACCGACCGGAGTCCAGAAACCATCTGGGTGGAACTCGTCGCACCCCCAACGCAAACGCCAACTTCGTTCTCCTTCTTTCCGCATAGTGGACCGCGAAATGAAGACAGAAAATAGCCATAGCCACCAGAATTCCTACGACCCCCTCGCTCCGTCTCAGTCTGCAGTTCCTCCGTCTGCTACAACTAAGACTACTGCCCCCCAACCAGTGGCTCTTCACCCTACCGTATCGGTACCTGTTACACCTCCACCCTGGTCTCAGCCCCTTTCCGCAGCCAGCCCTTCGAAACAGAAGACCAAGGTATGGAACAAACACCCAGCCGGCAGTGAGGCTCTCTGCAGATTGCTGATATATCGGTTTCCCCCAGGACCTGAGTCCGGCTGTGCCTACGCACCCGGCTACGGCGACGGAGTTGATCAGAGCCGACGAGCGCCTCAAGGTAAGTTTGATAATCACCTTGCCCTGGTATGGAAGGCCCTGAGATCAACACCGACGAAGAAAAAAAACTTAGATGCGCGAAGAGCTTCTAGACCGTGGCTACAACGTGCCGAACGATCTATTCCAGGAGCAGCAGCAGCGGCAGCGACACCAGGGAAAGAAGACAGAAAATGAAGATGAGAACGACGAGGAGGAGAGAGAACCGCACAACCTCACCCCGGGCCAGAAGCTGCGGCGCGCCGAGCTGTCCATCGATATCGAGGAAGAGAAAGGGCGGCTGAAGTCGTGCCAAACCGCGGCCGAGGCGGCGAAGGCGGCTTTAGTGGCTGCCGAAAAGGCGTTCCGGAAGGCCAAGGACCATCACCGGGTCTGCGCGAAAGAGCTGCGGCAAGCGAGAGGCCGGGTGGACAAATTGTCGAAGATGTACCGGGCTGTCTAGGGCTGGGTTGGTGATTGCTCCCTCGCTTGAGCATTGCTTGGGGCATTTATGCGGGCTTTTTTCTGGTTCATTCTCTTGTTCTTTTGAGCCTTGGTTCTGTCTGTGAGCAGAAGTTCGACATGATTCTTTATTTCTTCCAGAAGGTCGTATATACAGAGCGAGCTTCCTACTAGTCTCCCCTGAAGAGGGCACTATGCCGGTTCATCTCCCCCTCGGATTCATGCCCGTGAACAGCAGTCGTCACCTCCGTCGTGATCTCCCACTGGATCTCTTTCACAATCCGCACGTTGCCGTTCTCGGCGAGTTCGATCTCGTCCTGCAACTGGGTGAGTCCTTCTTTCCGTCGTGCCCGCGTGCTTTCCCGGGTATAATTGTAGGTGTAGTTCTGCATGTAGCGACGCGCGAGACTGCTATGCTCGCCGATCAGGCGGGGCGCATAACGACGGAGGAGATGACGAATGAACGGTAAGCAGGGGCAGATGATGATGAAGTTGGCTTCGATATTACTATATATTGCTGGGAGGTTAGCGATGGATCCGACTTGGTCAAGACATCGTGGGAGGGATTGAGCTTACATCCACAAGTCCGGCCAGCCGATGCTATAGGTCGGATCGCTAGAGTTAAGGAAAGGGATAAGGGTTATCAAACGAATGACCCCGGTCACCAAGGTTCTGCCAATTGGGTCAGTTTGTCGTCTCTCAAAACCTAGGAAATGGCATCAGAATGAAATGACTCACGCGCAACCAACCATGAACATGAAGAGCAACCCTATCTTCTGTATCGTTGGCATGTTCAAACCTATGACTGTGGGGACTGGAAATAGAATCAATGCAACGTCTGTGATGATATTCAACACTGCGGTGGCGACGTAAAGTGCGTACTGGTCGATGCAGTAGCCCGTGAGTCCTGGACTCCATGCCTTCTGGATGGGGTGACAGCCGAAAATGAATGCGAAGATCAGGGCTACGCTGTATCTGCTGACGATGAAAGCGAGAGTGGATAACGCCCATTGCTGGTAGCGTTCTTGACATAGGATGCGGTAGTAAAGAATGATCAGGCTTATCTTAGCGAGTGCAAGCGCTGGGACGTAGATGATGGCTGCTGTGAGGACGACCTGCGTGGTGGTATGAGATAGCTGTGGGGGTCCATAGAGGGGCGAATAGTAACCTTGATGTATGATTCATATATTGCTGGAGAAAGATTCCAGATGTGAAGGCCCATGCCTCCGTGACGGTAGCCGTCTGTGGAAAGAGATTGTTGATTAGAGAGGGGACGGACACTGGGTTGGTACGATGGTAGACGTACAAAGTGAGCATGCCTGAGTTCCTAAGGCGAACAGCTGTATTTGGTGCCAGATTAGCAGAAGGCATTGCTTTGCATTGTGATGCGTTTGCCTACCCAGGCCAGAATGATCGATCCTGTTTATAGTCAGTCTCCATCCAACCCACTCGGCTCACCACCAAGACATACCGTCGTCCCATCCGAACTTGTGCAGCAACTGTGCCTTAGTAAATACTCGCACAGCGAGACAGCTTGTACTCAGGGTCAGACCGACGGCGATAATCGCCACATTGGCCCTGTATAAGTGAGGATTGGAGTAGTCGAAGTCGTACGTCTGTCCTGGCGGAGGCTCAGCCGCTGTGACATTGGCCATATTGCGTATGTTGGACAGATCCCGGCTATCATTCACTACTCGGTGTCATGCTGTTCTCCGAATTGCTGACACTGTGGGACGATGGACATTGCCTCAAAATCGAGCACGCTTCCAGCCTGTCATGGTGGCACAGCCTGGATAAATGGTATAAGTCTCGAGACGGGAAAAAAGGAACGCGTTGCTTCGAATCCTTGAACCTGCGACTAGTCGCTCCTTTCGTTGCGAATGCAGATCTAAGGATTTAGTTGGCCAGGGATATGATCGGGCTTTGAAGCAGGTCCGAAATCGGGTCTTCCGGGTATTTCTGAGCGACCGACTAATGACCGTAGCTCGTCTAGGGTAACAGACACAGGGGGAGCCTTAGATCGAGACAAGCTCCACCCTGGTGCTAGGATCATATGGCGCCAGAATAGATGGAGGTGGAGCGGATCTGGAGACAGCACGAGCCGCCGTTGATGGACGATCCCGCTTAGCGGCCATAGTCTCTTTTAGTCCATGACACCAGACAGGGATCTCGACATTTAGGAGACTTAGGAGATGTCTCGCCTTTTTCTCTTACTTCATCGCTTCTACACATTCATTTGTGTCTTTATTGTTGAGAGAAAGATCTCCGAGGCTAAATCCCCGTTTCTCTTTGGAGTATTATTCCCGATTCCGCACATTGAAAGAAGTCAAAGCTAATATCATGTCTTTAACCAGATCACCTTGTCATCTAACAATGAGACAACCTTCAAGACACTGTCTTCGCATCATCGGGCTGGTATCATACTGAGCAGATTGATACCAATAACCGTGACCGGGGCTGGACGACACCTCTCTGTGCCTCCTCCCAGTTGTGACCGGTCACATTAGCCCTTCGCTCTCCTGGCCCATTCCTTGTTGCTTTACGTTGCCTCCGCCTTAAACTCCACATTCGAAACCAATTCACAAGCTTATTGCGGTACTCCATCCGAGGAGCCAGTACCCACTAAAGCCACCCCGGGAGTCCCACTTGGGGGCTTACGGACAGGCGGCCCGCGGATTGAGAGACCACAAGCCAGCCATCCATTGTTACGAATTGCGAGATCAGACTTTCTGGCACAGTCTCCCATCAGGCCTGACAACCAGGCCGGGATGTTTGGTCTTTCAACTAAAGCTCTCACAAATTAATGATCTCTCGCTTGGGCAAGAAATCCCGCATTTCATCCAAGAGGCTCCACCGACTCTGCTGCTTGCTCAGTCTGTTGTGCACCATTCCTGCTCCATCCATCTACCTACTATTGGCGGCTTGCATCGATCGGCATGTTACTACAAGCACTGATCGGGAGTGCTCCTGGCCTACAGAGTACCTAACCTTCGTGCTCCGCACAATGAAATTGCAATCAAACCTTAGCGCATACCTCGTCGTGGCTAGTCCTAGCATCGTACCACTCGACCTCATACAGAATAGGTGCTTGCTCGGAGTAGCTCCTCAAATGGCCATGGAAGCCGATTGCTATCGCAGCCGAACAATAGCCGGCAGGCTTGTGTTCAACTATAAGAGGCAGTGAGCCGCTAAGAGGGCGAGAGCGAGAATCGTCAAGCGACTGTCAATCGAGATTCACAATGAAGGCCTCTACCGCATTAGCACCCCTTCTCGGCTTCTTACCCGAAGCCTCTGGGTCAAATACCACCGCCTGTGTAAGTTGTCTAACAATTGGTACATCAAAGCGCAAGCACAGCTAATGCTCAGGCTTCCCAGTGTTCCGCACTTCAAGCCACCTCCCTCCGGGACCATGTTACCTTCCCCAACAGTGTGGCCTACAATGAGTCCGTGACATCTTATTTCGCTGTGAATGCTCAGCTACGCCCCTCGTGCATTGTCCAGCCACACACCGCAGATGATGTTTCGCTTGCCGTCTCGACTCTGGTGCAGGCAGGTGAATCGCAATGCAAGTTTGCAGTGCGCAGTGGCGGCCACACTACGTGGGCCGGTGCAGCAGACATCGAGCAGGGTGTCACCATTGACCTCTCGATGATGAACAGCACGACATACCATGCAGACAAGGGCGTGGCATCCATCCTGCCCGGCTCACGGTGGCAGGCAGTATACAAGGCCCTTGATCCTTACGGAGTGACCGTGCCCGGTGGCCGTGGCGGACCCGTGGGCGTCGGTGGATTCCTGATCGGAGGTATGTACATGCAAGCTACCCACCCACACCCATCTAGCAAGCCACATCTAACTTCACATCCAAAGGTGGAAACACCTTCTACACGGCGCGCGTGGGCTTCGCATGCGACAACGTCGAGAACTTCGAGGTGGTTCTCGCGAACGGCTCAATCGTCGATGCCAACCGAACGAGCAACCCTGATCTGTACAAGGCCCTGAAGGGCGGGTCGATCAACTTCGGCATCGTCACCAAGTACGACCTCAAGACCCTTCCTCACGATGGACTGTGGGGCGGCTTGGTGGTGTACGACAACTCCACGACCGAGCAGCAGATCTCCGCCGCCGTGAACTTCGTAGACAACATCCACAACGACCCCTACGCGTCGTGGATCGGTATGTGGGAGTACAGCTCGACGACGGGACAGAACATCATCGCCGATGCGCTGGAATACACGAAGCCCGTCGCGTATCCGGCTGCTTTCGACGAGTTTGTTGTCATCAAGAACACGACCGACACGATGCGATTCGCCACCATCTACAACCTCACCCAAGAACTGGTCCAGGCGGAGGGATATCGGTAAGCTCCCCCTCCCCCCCCCCCCCCCCTCTTCCCCAGTCACAAAGAAAACGTGTCCCTGACAGAATCCAGCGATATCTTCACAACCGGCACCTACCGCAACGACGCTGAAGTCCTCCGCAAGGCTATCGCGCTGCACAACGAGAACATCGAGAAGGCCAAGGCCGAGGCCCAAAGCGAGTCCTGGTCCATGGACACCATCGTCCAGCCCTGGCCGAAGCTGTTCTGGGAGCACACCGCGGCCCAGGGCGGCAACGTACTTGGTCTGGAGCGGTTCGATGAGAACCTCGTCCGTAAGCAACCCCTCCCCTAACCCCCCAAGTCCGAGCCCCCACCAAAAGACCCTCCACAAATTACTAAAAGAGAAATCGAGCAGAGGTCCTCTATGACTACTCCTGGGACGACGCAAGAGACGACGCGCTCTTCACGCGCCTGGGCCGCGCCGCGCTGACCGACCTCGACGCCCACGCCCAGTCGATCGGCGCGGCCAACGAGTACATCTACCTCAACTACGCGGACCAGTCCCAGAGCCCGCTGAGCGGGTACGGCGAGGAGAACGTCCAGTTCATCGTCCAGGTGGCCAAGAAGTATGACCCTCACGGCGTCTTCCAGACCCAGGTCCCCGGTGGATTCAAGGTCAGTGAGGTGGTGGTCTGAGCGGGACAGTGCAGCACATGATTCTACCGCCCGGCTCCTTCACAAACTGTAATATGTAACAGAAGAAAAAAGTGATTCTGTTATTAAGCTTTGAGCAAACACAAGTGTACAACGCGATCAACAAAGCAGAATGCAGAATTTAGAATGTATATAGAGCTAGCTCCAGAAAGAAAGACGCGGGCCGGGGAGAAGGGGGGGGGGGGGGGGGGGGGGCATACAAATCAACCCCACCTCAGAGACTTTGACCAAAGATCCATCATTCGCTCCCCCGAGTGAGTATCTGTAGCTGTAGTACGAAGTACTGTACCAAGTGATGCGCAAGGTAGGATAGGGTAAAAGCGACAAGAAAAAGGCCTAGGGGTGGAAAGCCAAGGACCGCAAGCTGACTATCTATGCCTACCAGTAGTCACCCGGGTGCAGTGAGTAACTTACGGTTAGCACTAAGAGTCAGTACCCGGCCCGAACGCCGACGCGGATTGGTCGCCTAACCTTCCGCACTTCCTTTCCATCTTTAGTGCAGTGAGCGGAAACTGAAATCGGGGAGAATTTTAGTAAAGTTGCCATTGTTGCCATTGGGACCGTCGACGATCATCCGTCTTTCATCATAGCAAAAAAAAAAAAAAAAAAAAAAACCGGACAAGAAGAACAAAACAAGAAGATTGAATGAGCAAGCAAGAATCAGATGGTAATTAGTGTCTGCAGCCATATCCATCCATCCAGCTGCTCATTATTAACGAGGTAAACCGGCCCTGCACTGCAAAGCTCTCATATCAAAAAGGCTAAGACCCCGAGACCCTCCCGCAAGCCAAGGGCCCAGCGTCAGGGCGCAAACAAGCCTCTTTCCTCCTCCCAGGCTCTCCCACCGAAGCATCAACTGGGCAAACTGCCCCGGGCCGCAAAAGGCCCGTGCATTTTCCAATCCGTCCGGGTGTGTGTAGGCTTTCCCGATTCGGAAGTGGCAGGCAACTCAGCCGAGAGGACTAGGAGGGAGTAACTATGAGGAAAAACTGGGGAAGAACCAGTTCTGATGAAAATCCCCTCCTCTTTTCTTTCCCCCACCCCCCCCCTCTCCTCCTCCTCTGATCTTCAAACTCACTCCTCGAGTTTCTTCTTCAACCCCCTCAAGTCTATCCTGCAGGCTTGCGGTATAAATCTGCGCTGCTTTTTCAACTCATCTTTTCGATTCTGTTTCTGGCTGTTCTGCCGCTCTCTTCGCTACATTCTTTTCCCTCGGATTTCTCACCGGACGATGTTCCTCGAGGACTGAGTTGTTTTCCGACCTCTTGCTACACCTACAAACTTTTCACTGACTCCAGATGCTGAAGCGAAAACTCTTGTGGATCCTTCCATTATGAGCAATTATATTTTAACAAGTAACAACTAAATGCTTCATTAACAACAGGATTCCTCCTGACTCCTTTCGTGACCATCTATCATGAATGCGACGTGTGTATGCAAATGCTATGATATCATCAACAACCGAAACACGCTGGTATCACTTCGAGAAAATCAAGGTCGCTCGAAAACACAGCTAAACAATTATGCAAGAAGTACTGAACAAGAGAATCGTCAAGAACGTGATGCAATGCCTCTTCACCCCTTTCACAGGAGCTTCAGGCGTTAGTGGACATATATACATGACCCGGGGCGAATGGGCCTCGTAAGACGCCAGAGGCTTGACCTCTTGTCGTCTAGGATGGCATGGCCGCTTCCTCGTTGTCCTGCCAGCCCCATTCTCGGAGCAGTTGATTCACACGATAGTCGGTTGCCCAGCCAAGCTCGGTTTCTATTCCCTGCAAGAGGTGCAGGACTGCGCGTCTTTCAGCAGCATCAATGAGACACTGACCGCTAACGAACAACGGCTGGAGTGAATTGATGCGGACTGAGCCAGTCGGGCAGGCCATGGCAATGCCCACAATCTCCCGGCTATGAAAACGAATGTCATTTTCAATGGATCGATATGAGTTGAGTCTATCCGTGATGGTGCTTCGGCGGCTAGTCGACGCGTGTGGCTTGTTTATCAGGAGCAGAATCCGTGCCATGTGATAATGCTGCATAGCTGACGAGCACATGGGGATGCTGTACCAGATTTCAGACAATGCTCCAGTGTCCGCCTTTTCACCGTCTTTTGCTAATGGCTCAGTCCTGGCACAAGGCTGGAAGATATCTGGTAGCCCGTTGTACCATGCATCGAGCTCGGCCTCAAGTCGTATCCATCGCTCCAACAGCGCCTGTTGCGACAAGCCTAAAGGTCCGGTGTTCAGTGAGCTGGGATGATTCACTTGCACTTTGTCACCGGCACTTATGAAATTGACGATCTTGGACAGGATCCAAACCAGGCCGTTGCAAATCATGTCCTCTTTGATCACGTCGTCTCCGTCGAGATAGCCGGAGGCGTTTGTGTTGCTCGATCGGACAAAGCCCTGACTGTCGATCTGCAAGCCTGCTTCCGTCCACAGAACCAAGTCATCGGTATTCAACCTCGTCTGGCTCTCATTGATGACTATTTGCAGAACAGAGATTAGTGGTCTGCAAGTTGGAGCCTGAAGCTACTTGAGGGACTGACTTACAGGCAGCCAGATAATCTTGTCGGGCAAAATTCCAGAATGTTGCTCTCCGCGCCGTCGACAGACCAGGCCTTTTGCTGTGTTGTAATACAGATTCAGGGCGCTGTTCGACCGGCATCATCCCCACTTCGGCCACATCTAACAACGATTTTACGCCACTCAAATGACGGTTCCACGCCGGACCAGTAGCATCGAGCAATTCATATACAGATAATATGGCCGTCGCGGCGAGGATCTCGTCCGAGTGCACGCCCTTCGAAAACCGACTCTCAGAATACCGGCGCCGGCGTTTGCGAGGGTTGTCACTCTCCTCGCATAATTCAGCAGCCTGCCATTGACCGAAGGCCTCTGGGGTACTCAAAGGTGGGGGACCTTTATCCGGTTGAAGCTCCTTCATGAGGAGCTGGATAGCTTTCTCATAATACTTCGCACCTCTCCAGGACCAGTCTACGTGGCTCGCGCTTTGCTTGAGATAAGTTCCACTTGTCGGCACCTGTTCTACCTTGACTCGCCCGAGCTGTTTCGCTGCATATGCGCATGCAGCATATTTCAGAAGAGGATTCCGGAGCGCCCTCACAGGAATATAAGAGGCAAAGTAAGTTCCAACATCAAAAAGGTCCATCCTGTGCATTATCAGTATGTTCTTCTTTCCGGTGTAACAAGAGTTTTCGGACACCTACCAGAGTCCTGGTACTTCTGAAAAATGTCGCAACAAGAGTGCGACCTCCCTGTCTGTCTCGGCAGGCATATGTGACTTGTGTTCCGTATTTGAGCCTCGTGACACTGCTGACCTGGCGGTCAATGAAGAGCTCCTACGCTCCAGGGCATGATGCATGTTGGAATCCACAGGCGGCGAACGAGCTTGTGATGGATTAAGGAGGAAGTTGATATTATTATTACTGTTGGTATGATTGGAGGTGATTGAAAGAGGAGGCGACAGCTGAGGGGCTAGCACACTGCGCAACTGAATGGGCGACGGACCAGACGATGCTGTAGCCGATAGAGTGGTATAAGGAGAGGCAGCATCAACGGCTAGGAGGGACTGTTGCTCGACGCTCAACGGATTATACGACAGGCGGTCATGGGCTGCCACAGTGGAGAGAGCTTCCAGGCCGTTGTTTTCGGCATCGGCGGACGGCGTGCGCTGCGACCAGGCGCGATTCTGAGAGTTCGCTGCTAGGATAGCGGCTTCAGACTCGCCTAGGGCCGCTTCGAGGTCTTCAGCATAAGGATCGGAATTATCGACGAAAATGACTAGAAAACAATAACCATCAGACAAGTTGTTGCTAGGCGCAAAGCGGTCCCTCTCTGTTCCGCATGGTTCTCTTACCATGCTTCGGGATATCCAGCCAGACACTGTCCTCATCAAACGTGTTCTTGTATGAATAAAAGCCTTTTAGGCTACCTCGACCATTGGGATTTTCTTCGGCGCTTTTGTTCATGGAGGCATTCTGCTGGTGGCGGAAAACGATCCCTTCGCTAGGGCGACACTCCCTCGCACCTTTGCGACATTGCGAGCACTCCGGTTTCTGCTCGTCGCCTGATTATCGGAAAGCTCTTAGTGTTTGCGCCAGAAGATGGAATCGCCTTGGCGTGATGTGAGCTTACATTTGAGTTTCCGAGTGCGACACGTTAAGCTGAAGAAGGAAAAAAACCCCCGTCGCAGTTAGTCTAACAATCCTGAATCTAGCCGATAGAAGAGCAAATATATATATAATAGTAGTGAAGGGTAGAACCAATGGTGTATTGGGCGTGCAAGGTGCAGTATGATGAAAATGGATCACATACCAGCCTGTGCGGGATCGCATGCCGAATGGAAGCGAAGACGGTTGTTGAGCTGCAGCATTCGAGAAAAACAAGGTGGGCCGAGGAAGAGAAGATTGGAAGAAGGTCGCGACTGTGGTGGGAAAGTGCAGGAAATTGGATACAGGGCGAGTGGGACTAGCCCCGAAGCGAGCTAGAACAGTCTAGGTCCGAAGGACCGCGGAGGAGACCGAATGTATATCTGGGGGAGAAAGAAGAGGAGGGGAGTGGAGGGGGGGGGAGGAAAAAGGAGGAGAAGAGGGAGAGAGAAAATGAAGGGGAAGGGAAAGGGCAGGCGGCGCGAGGCGGAGGTAAGCAAGCAGCAGGCAGGCAGGGGGAGAAGAAGGTGTGTGGTGGTCAAGGGATGCACACACACACACACACACACACAGTTCGATAGTCAAAGCCACGAGGCAAAAGAAAGAGACGGTCAGGCCAGATCAGATCAGATCAGATCAGTTCCTCCTTCATTCGGTAGGTCTGGACTTTTCCATCCGTCTAATCTCGGGTGGAGAGAGGGAAAAAGCAAAAGGAAAAGGCGAGGGAACAGAAGGTCCCGTCGGGGAAAAGAGCAGATAGTCGGAGAGTCAGAGAGTCATGAGCCATCGATCAATAAGTTAAGTTAGGTTAGTTAGCGATCAGTCAATCCCCAAGGCAAGCAAGCGGGGAGAACCGACACGCCCGAAACTCTTGCCAGTGGCAGTTGTGAGTAGTTCTGTAGTGTTCTGTAGTTCCAAACTTCCAACAGCAAGCAGCGTTGCGGGGAACCCAATTTTCTCCCCGCGTGACCTTTTGTCCCAGTGACTAAGACAACTCCATCGTGTAGACTCGACGAAACATAACATGCCATCACGTCCACTTTCAATTTACTCCACACACTACGGAGTACTACGGAATAGGTACCTATACTTCTCTCTTTTTGTTTTTGTTTTTTTTTGGGGGGGGGCGTCCTCATCACCACCACTGACGTCGCTTCAAGGATGTGAAAGTATGCGGCGGGTATGTCGAAACGAATCGTATGTTCCTCTAACTTATTTCTCTGGGCCCCCGTCACTGCCCACTTTACTATAGGGTATAGTAGTTAGGTAAGTAGCTTAGCCACGCAGCACCTGCGGCAGCATCCCCCATCCGCCCCGTGCGCAGGATTCCAAGCCACCCAATCCCCGAATACCAAATCCCAAATGACCTCACCTTGTATCTGTTTTTTGCCACTACACTACACTGGGGGCTGGCTACCTTTACAACGCAAGACATTTTTTCCCTTTTTCTTCGGCTGACTCTAGTTGAAGAGGATAAGTGTAGACAAAATTCAGACCCAAGGATCTGCGAGGTAAATTCTCAAGAGAAGTCGGGTTTGTGGAAATTGTTCATTGCAACCGCGGACTCGCGCGGATGAAATAATAAGAGAATTGTCAAGGATATGTACAAAATTGGCCATGCTGAGGCATTGAGTGGGGCGAATTTGGATAGATCCCAGATTCACACCCTATCGAGCATGGAGAGTAAAGTACAAAAAATGAGAGATATGGTCAATAGAGACAGAAAATAGAAGAAGGGATGATTACACATAAACAAGGGCGAGGGCGTGGTTCGGTTGGGGGTACGTGTGGAGGGAGGAGGCCATCGTATTCAACGTAGTCAAAGCCTCGACCCGCAACCACATGTCACAAGAATTCAACGGTGATAGTGGCAACGACGATGATGATGCGCTTTGTGCAGAGCATGAGTAGCATGAAATGATGTGAGGAGGATAGATGGGCATCTTCCGATCAAGGAAGGATTAGATACGCAGCGGCAATTGACAGCAGAAATAGACAAATCATTAACGAGTTAGCTGGAAGGATCAAAATTAGTAGAATCAGACTGGGGTATATGGTGCTGTAGGGAAGTTCTTTTTTCATCTTTAGGGTCCCAAGAACGCCGTGCTGAAGGCTAGGTTTCAAAATCAGGGGTCACGGAATTCGGAGCAACGAGGTTGAGAAATTGGCTTGCGCTGGTTTCTTCGAGGTTCTTGCTGCGTCGTTCTGTTTATGTAGGCGTGGAAACGAAAACAAGGTACATCGTGCAGGGAAAAGTGCACACGACCGAGAGGCGTCAGCTCATATTGTTGGGGCGGCTGGGTTGGGCTGCTTGATCGAGTTGAACAGATACTCTGGAGGGAGTCTCCGCATGTTGGATGGTCGATCGGTTCCCACTGCCTGGGGAGCCCGCATGTAGCCCTGGCGACGGCGCTGGATCTTGTTGAAGATGACTCCGCAGATAACAATCAGAAAAACGCAGCCGAGTGCAAGACAGAAGGAGATGAGCACAACGATGCCGTTAGAGAGGTGTTTGCCTGCTTCGCTTGTTAGCTTATTGATATGTTCATGAACCGGTCGCTTGATACGCACCTCCACTGGTGTACGGGTTCTTATTCTCAAAAAACACTTGGGCCATGCTGCCTGTTTCGCCGTTGGACTTGGTAGACAGGATAAAAGGCGTCGTTGTAGTTCCATTGAACAAGGCAGCCGAGGCATTGCCGAAATCCGGGATCACCAGGTGGCCGGTGACGAGAAGAGTCTGATCATCATTGAGAGTACTAACAGCATCATGGTTCTTCGAAAGCGGAAGAATCTCAAGACCACGGATGGTAGTCCCCTTGTCGAATGCGTTGCGGACATACTGGAAGCTGGACCCATCGTAGGCAGCCAAGAAACTAGATCCGTTGTTGTAGGTGCCACCGAGCCAGAACTTGGACACCGCGCTGTTGGCAGGAGTGAATGCTGTGACGGTGCCTGGAAGTTCCGACGAAGAAGCGCCGGAAAAGGCAGTCCAGGTTTGACCCTTGGGTTTATATGTTGCGATCGCAGTCTGATTTCCGTTGACACTCAAGTTGCCAACCGCCAGTAGCTGCTTGTTGCTAAGCCATTCAAGGGCCAAAACCGTTCCATCCAAGCTGGCACCCGGTCGATTCCATTGCTGATCAGAGGTGTCCCAGAAACAAACACCAGGACAAGGAAGCGCTCCCGCAGTCTGGAACTGTCCTCCGAAGTATACTTCCTTCGCGCTCGGCCGCGCAGCAATTGCGTTGACTGACACACCATGGCCCGTGAGTCGTGGTGGCTGATTCTTGACGAACGTGTCGTTATTGAGATTGTACAAGACAACCCCATTCAATGTTGAACTGCCCACTTTCCCAGTAATATTACCTCCTGCGTAGAGGACTTCGTCGGAAATCATAAAGGTCAGGAAGGTAGAGTTGCTGTCGACACCTGCTCCGAGCCCGCTGATACTGCCATCGCGGCCGTCGATAATGGCGAAGTTCTCGATCACCGATCCATTAGTAGCGTTTGTGGAGAAGTGACCTCCAAGGATAGTGCGATTCCGACTAGAGCTTGTGTCAAAGATCCCAGTGAATGTTTCGCCGGTTGTGTTGCGATCAGTCAGCAGTGCTTCAAGACCAAGATCATCGTCATAGAGAAGGGCAGCAGCACCAGCAGCAGCAAGGCCACCAGTAGAGAGGCTACCCGCAAGAATCGTGGTGTTGTCAACCTTGGCGTAAGCGGACAGCTGTCCAGCAAACTCCAACTGACTGACATTCAAGTTTGGTAACCAATTCTTGCGCGACGGCACCCAGACAGCAAAGCCAGACACATTTGTGGACGACGTTTGTTCGAAGCTAAGTAACTGATCGAACTCGCCGCTGACGCCTACAACAGTTTCGTTGAGGTCCGCAGAAATGTTCAGCGAAAGAGCAACGACGCTGGTCACTCGACCGTTGACGCCCCCTCCGAGAGCAGACCATGCTTTAGTGCCAAACGAGTACGCTGCCACATAGCTCAGGCCTTCATTTCCACCGTCGGATGTATCGGTGAAATTACCACCGACGTAGAGGACATCGTCCAGTGTCGTCAAGGCGTTGACTCCGGAATTCAAACCACTTTTGGGCATTGCCGTGGCATTTCCGTCTTGTTCGATGTACATGATATTGTTGATGCTGGAACTCGAGAAGTTGCCTCCGACGTAGATAGTACTGCCATGGCTAGCTAGACTGGTGATTGATGCGTCTGAGTCCAGCGCAAGACCTGCTTGATCGATGGCCGACACGGAAACGTTTGTGCCCTTCTTTGTGGTCGGGTCGTACTCGTACAAGCCGTTCAGCTGGTCATCCGAAATGCCCGACACGGAGATTGCGACAAACTGAACTCGAGATGCCACCACAGTGATGTCGCCTTGGTTTGCTACTGGGGTGAGCTTCACACGCGGACGAAACGAGCTATCGCTTGCATCCACATGACCAGTGTAAATCGTATCGTATTTTTCGTATTCATTCGTCTGATAGATGAGAGTTTGAACAGGTTCCGAAGAATCGCTTGAGGCAGTGACTGTCACATTGACAATACCGCGAGAACTGCAAGTATCGTCCTGGTCGCACCCAGGCGTATATAATTTGATCGAGTAATTGCCTGAATGCTTGACGTCAGGCTCGAAGACAACCGAAGCTTCAGTTGCGTTCGAATTCGTAACTTCGGCCGTCAAGTACGCCGAAGAGCTTTGACCCGAAGCTGTCGCAGACCAAGACCCGGTACGTGTTGACTTTGATGGATAGCTGGAGTTCGCGCACGTTGGCTCGTTGAAAGCGTTAATCGCGTAGGCAAAGATGTCTTTCTCTGTCAGTAAGTAATCCATAGCTCCCTTGGTAGATCTGCACTCACTGTCTTCGAGAAGTTCGATACCATTCAAGCCGGCGCCTTTGCCATACCAATCCAGGATCTCAATCTCGAAACCACTCATTGCGGCGTGGTTAACAAACGTGAATTCACGATATTTCTCAGTCGCATTGCTGGAAAGCGAGCAACTCTGGTCGCAGTAGGCAGCGTTTCCCGTATCCAGATCCGTGTACGTCAAGTTCATGATTCCGTTGTCGGGCAGGCGTCTGAATAGGAACGTTTTTGTGCCCCGTCCCTCGTAGTGTGTGTTGTACAGTCTGAGCTTGGTAGGCGTATATTCAAATTGCATATCGGCGCGCCAGTAGCCAGGTGAGTAGTCATCCAGTAACCATGTCTTTCCTGCGCCATCCTCACCACTCGACTGACAAACGATATTGCGGGGATCGACAAAGCCACTGGTTGTAGAATTTGCATCGGAAGTGATTGTGGCATTTTGAAGATTGATGACCTGTTCACCCTTCTTGCTCGACGTAGAGTTGCCGATGCCATCAAAGAAGCCACCAAAGACAATATTACCATCGCTATCCTTCAAGATCGACGAAACCGGGCCATTGAAACCACCAAAAGTCAAATTGGACCAGCCGGAGGTGCCAACCCAGGCCACGGCGTTTGAGGTGTTGTAATAGGTGAAGTTTCCTCCGACGTAAACGCTATTGGTTTCTTGATCGCACAGCAGGGCAGAGACTGATCCCGAAAGACCTGATAACGATGTGACTTGATTCGTAGACGGATGATATAGCGCGACACCCTCCGATTTGACCCCGCCGAGGCTGGTGAAGTTGCCTCCCACAAAGATGCCTGAGAACGTTCCATCCTCCTGCGTAAATGGGCACATTGCGCGAATGCCGGCATTTGAGGTCGATAGAGTCGTAAGGATTCCGTTCGGAAGAGGGGTCAAGAGTGCTTGCGCGTCATTGTCTCCGGTCGATGTGTTAGTCTGCGCGGTATATTGGTAATATGTCAGTGCATCGAAGTCTCCTGTAAGCGCAATATGACCCAATGGCGAAAGATCCAACTCCGGTTCAGAAACGGACTGGAAAGTCAAGGCCGACGCGAGACTAGAAAGGAGTAATGGCGAAAGGCGGAGGCCTGCTGCGAAGCCAGCCGTCGCAGGCCCAAACAGTGAGGATCCCCTCATTGTTCGGGTTCGCGACGACAGGCAAGTTGTGAAGGTGACTCTCTTGGAAGGAGAGAATGGTAGGGAGAAGAAGAGAGTCGTCTGGAGAGATCAACGTGCTCCAGGACGAGTCAAAAGAATTGAATGGGTGGAAACAGCTTGGGTGAGAAGAGGGCCGACTTGTTCGGGTGCGGCACAAACACACACGGGAGCCAGAAAAAGGAGTGAAAGACTCTCAGCAGAGCAGCATGTAAAGAATGATACTTAGTTTAAAGGGGAGTTGAAAAACGAATGTGTTCTATAGCCAAGAGGCCGAATCGGACTATGAGTGGTCAGGTCTAAAGGGATTAACGAATGAGTGATAAAAGTTGGATGGACCGAAAGAGTGACATGGCAAGCTGGCAGGCTGGCTGGCAGGCAGGCAGGGCAGGCAGTGAGTTTAGTGAGTTGAGTGTGTGGGCAGGCCCGGTAGGGGCTTTTTGGTTGTTTGTTCTGCGATGGATTTCAGGTACCATTAAGCTAGTACTATTATTGATCTTCTCGCCCGGTCCGGGTTCCACTCTGTAATTTGGAGAGGGGCGGCCGGTAAGTCGGTTGATCCGCGAGGTGCTGACTCGCCAGCCACTTCAAAGATGAGCCACTGCTTATGCGATTAATTGCTATGTTTGGTTTGGTGTGTCCACCCATGGTGGGGGGGGGGGGAGACTAAACTCAGAGTCAGTGATATCTCGCCGTATCTACAGAACAATCATCACAGCTCTTTCCGAGCGACGCCCCAAGACCACCTTCAATGGCTCGCAGAATTAAGGAGTGGGCAATAAACCTACAAATCTGCCAGGCGCAATTCAAGGAGACACCTTACGGTCTGGACAAATATTGATGTTTGTATGTTATGACCTATTAATAGGGGATCTTCGCTAATAATTCCAACAGCTTACAACCCAAGGGGCCAAACAGGTCGACATTCTCGAATACGTCCAGAGAATAAAGCAACTATACTCAGCCTGCAAGGCTTTCAGACGTCTCTTATCTACTGGTAGTTCTCACTGGCGGTGAAGTATGCACCAGCATTGACGGCTACAAAAGGATGCAGCAGCATACATCAACGTACAGCATACAGGATACATCTACAGCCACATCATCTTTATTTCGATCTTCCTCATGGCTGTTACAGAGTGCAACATGCGTCAACTAATTCCAGCCAGACAACCACTGATGATATCAGCTCCAGCCTTTAAGATTGAAATCGTTACAATAAAGCTTTCGAGATCCCGCCATCCAGCCCCGTGCTTCAAATATGGTTTGAACCTTGCGCTCAAGGCTTCGACCTAGGATAAATTGGCTGGCTAGCCCTGCACGTTCATCGTACTTCTTAGAGAGCAAAGCGATCCAACTTTCGTCGTTGACTAATTCCGACGGCGAAGCGATGAGACTTACATGCAGTTCTGCGCTAAGCAGGACATAATCTAGCCATGCTACCGTGTCTCAATTTATATAATATTCGCGGCGCATCTCAAGGGTCTAGAATCAGTGGCTACGCTGTATTTTTGTAGAGAAAATTGCACTTGACTCTTTGCTCGAATCTGATCGCACAACTAACGCCTATCGCCAAGAAATAGATCTCATTTCTTGACTTGTACTGTTGTGACACTATCCTAAGCACCAAGGTTTCCTTTTAGACTGACCCAGCATGTGGAAATCGCCTCTCATGCTTGAAGAGTTGCATGTCTCTTTCACTCTTGTTGTACTTGTTTCTGGTCGTAGTGACTCATCGTCTCGCAGCTACTGCATTATAGACTGAGCGGCAGATCGTCTGCGACCTTACACAAATTTGCAGGCTGTGGTGGGACAGACTTCAGTCTCGGGGAGCTTTAGAAGTGGCCGGGATCGCAACACATGGTTTGATTTATAGGCTCACTAAATATATCTGGATTGGTTTGTTGTAAGGCACCTAAGCATGTGCTTACAGGATAATCGCTACATTCCGAAGGTATACATCTTGCGGTTGGAAATATATTCACGCCGACCAAGATAGAGGAGTTAACCGTCCAACCACTAATCCACAATGCGACAACTGCTGCATAGCGAAGTCATCGTAAGTGCATATGAATGGTAAGCACATAGAGGATTGCTTTTGCAAACATCTTCTTTTATAGACAATACACATGTACTAACACATACCTCGCGATCATTTCCTTGGCTCCTATAACCCAAAAACAGATGCCATCTACCAATTCTCCTACTCACTTACACTAACCAGTATTTGCTAATTCTCGCATCCTGCTCTAGTCCTAGTGCTGTGCCTTGTGCTACGTGGATGTACGGCGCAGACTCACTGATACCGAGCACATTTATGCCTAAGGCATTAATGCTTGCCACCAGCGCCAAGATCCCCTGGCGTAGTAAGACGGACGAACCACGGCGGCGCGCAACGCGACGTGAAAAAAGGATATCGGAGCTCTTTATCGGAACACCTTCAACCGTCAGTCACTGAGTCAAAAGTCTACACCCTTACGAACCTCACATACCCTGAAATCTTCGTTAGCTTTCTCAATTTTATCGTTTGAACTCGTCCGCACCCTTTATTGCCAATAACCTAAGGCTCCTCCACCATGTGAGACCCTCTCCGCTCGCTCGCTCTTCTCGTCCAGTTCATTAACGTCCGCCACTAGGGAGAGCTTTGATAACATCTACCTCGACCTCTCCAAACAGCACGGCAAGTGCAAGCTCGCAGAATCCGGGCTGGGATGGAAGCCCTCCGGAGGAGGTGAAACCTTCACGCTCGACAGCAGCAACATCGGCGCGGCCCAGTGGAGCCGTGCGGCGAAGGGATATGAGCTGAAAATCCTGTCGCGCTCCTCCGGAGTCATCCAGCTGGATGGATTCGATCAAGAGGTATGGTCTGAGATCAGGGCTTTGTTTGAACCCGCTCCCTGTAACCTCACTGCATGTTCACTTGTTAACCTCGGGTCTCCGCTATGCTTAGGACTTCGAACGTGTGAGCAAAGCGTTTAGGATCTGGTACGGCATCAACTTGGATAACAGAGAGCACGCCCTCCGCGGCTGGAACTGGGGCAAGGCGGAATTCACGAAAGCAGAGCTCTCCTTCAACGTGCAGAACCGACCGGCCTTCGAGATTCCTTACTCCGAGATCTCGAACACGAATTTGGCGGGAAAGAACGAGGTCGCCGTGGAGTTCGCCCTCGGAGGCGATGGCAATGCGCCTGCGCAGCCCAGCGGCAGCACAAAGAGTCGCGGTCGGAAAGCCGCCGCGGGTCCGGACGAGCTGGTCGAGATGCGGTTCTACATTCCTGGAACGGCAGTGAAGACGGAAAAGGGCATCAAGGAGGAGAACGCGGACGATGAGAATGCGGATGGCGAGCAAGAAGAGGGCGAGGAGCAGAATGCAGCGAACCTGTTCTACGAGACACTGATGGAGAAGGCTGAGATCGGAGACGTGGCGGGTGACACTTTTGCCACTTTCTTGGATGTGCTACACTTGACGCCCAGGTATGTGTCGCCTGCAAGGCATCGCGTGAATCTGGGATTAACAGAGCTTGCAGAGGTCGTTTCGATATCGACATGTACGAGTCCTCCTTCCGGTTGCGTGGTAAGACATACGATTACAAGATTCAATACACCTCTATCAAGAAGTTCTTCTTGCTTCCGAAGAACGATGATACCCACACATTGATCGTCCTGGGCCTGGAGCCTCCGCTACGGCAGGGTCAGACTCGCTACCCTTTCTTGGTTATGCAGTTGAAGCTTGATGAAGAGATCAGCTTGGAGCTCAATATGACAGAGTGGGTTTATCAGCACCAGATGCCTGTGACGACTGCCTAACATCATCTCTAGTGAGCTGATGGAGACACGCTACAAGGACAAGTTGGAACCTCGTTACGAGGAGCCAATTCACCAGGTGGTCACCAAGATCTTCCGCGGGCTCTCGGGCAAGAAGGTCATCATGCCATCGAAGGATTTCGTCAGGTTCGTTGGCTATCCGGCTGAAGTTGTACCATTGCGGCCACTGACACATCACACAGTCACCACGGTCACAGCGGAGTCAAGTGCTCGATCAAGGCCAATGAAGGCCTCTTGTACTTCTTGGATAAGAGCTTGATCTTCGTTCCCAAGCCCGCCACGTACATTCAACTCGAGAATGTTGCCGTGGTCACCATGTCTCGTGTTGGCGGTGCAATCTCAGCCAGTAGAACGTTCGATATCACAGTCAGCCTCAAGGCTGGCTTGGGCGAGCACCAATTCAGCAACATCAACCGGTAGGGCCTCCAATCAAACTCCTATTGATTGAACGGTAGCTAATGCTTTCCAGTGAGGAGCAACAACCACTTGAGGAGTTTTTCAAGGCCAAGAACATCCGCCTTAAGAACGAGATGTCCGATGACGTACGTATCCCTTGTGGCATTCCAACTTCCCTGCTTGAATATGGACTGACTTGGTTCTTCAGACCTCCGCTCTTATTGCTGCGGCTCTTGACAACGAAGACATGGGCTCCAGCGACGATGATGCTGGTGGCGCTGACCGTGGCTCGGCCGACGAAGATGATGAGTCCCCCGATGAGGATTTCGAGGCCGAGTCGGACTCCGATGTCGCGGAAGAATATGATTCTGCGCACGAGAGCAGCGGCAGCGACAGCGATGCGCAGATGGATGATGCATCCGACGGTGGGGATGATGATGAGGATGTTGAGATGTCAGAAGGCGAACGGCCGAAGAAGAAGTCGAAGGTTGGCAAATGAAAGAAAATCATCAGACCGCCTCATCGTGACGGTCACGCGCCGTCAGCGACTGGGCACTTCTCCGCGCATAATGAATACAAGATATCAATAACGTTCAGCCTTGTGCTACTTCCACCTTCACTCGTTGTAATGCAACGTAGACGACTGTAAACCCTGCTTTGCCAACGTCAACATTGTAAGCACGGAGATATGCCGTGGAATGGACATAACCATGGTTTGGTTTGACCTTCTGCACCGACTGCCTCCAGAGAATACACTCGTGGGCGCGCCAAGATGATTCCAGAAATCCGATATGTCATATCGCTACGAATTAACTTTGCTAATGACAACGCTATTGATGATCCCCATCGGTTGCAGATGCATATAGCGCGTGTATATATCGCTTGGATAGTCCCTATACTAGGAGGTCGGCTTTCATGTTCTCGATTAGGAGAATACGATTGTGTGCGGATACAAACTGCTGCTTCAGCGACATTCCTCGAGCCCCGTCGAGTTCCAGCCGATAGTATCTCAAACGGGAGTGTACTGTACCGTCCTGGAAAGCCTTCCAGGTTGCTCTATCCGACCTTCAACCTGCTTGCCTTCCACACAACACCCAAGGCGTGAGCGATACGATTCGCACAAACCCAGCCGAGTGTCTCAGTCGCGATCACGAGATAAGCGGCCGAACCATTTCTCCTCATCCAACCGCATCCTGGAAACCTCTCGGGTGGAAATCAAGCCACCGTCCGGTCCACGCACCGAGCTTCGGGTGATAGGTGGGAAAGCCCAGTATAGATGGGTTCAAGGTTAGTACGGACGGTCATTTTGGTCCTACGATGGAACAGCCTCCTATAACTAGAGTGATTGCTTCCCCCAAGTCGGACAATCCATTGCTCTTTTGCAGTTGATCGAAGAGAATAAGTCCGAATTCACCATCCCAACTTGGCAGGCATTTAATTCAAATATGGGTAATACATGCTCATCCGTTTGTGGTGGAGGTGTGTCGTCGTACAAGAGTGCCGAAGAGGGGGGGCGGGAGGAACAGCCTAGAGGTGAGCCTTTACTTCCGATAGCTAACCTAGTTAGCTTCCCCTTGCTGTGTAATGGACCACGGTGGCGTGCAGTTTGGTTTTCCTAGAAACTGAATTTACTTTTTTTCTTTTTCTAGACTACAGAGGACCATGCAGGTTTATCGCAGATGCATCATGCATATTTCCATTTATAGATCACCGCCACTAGGGGATTCGAGGTGGGCTAGTAGTGTTTGTATTTCTGTTTGGGATCGGGGATCTGATGGAATAGTACTGTCAATGAATGCTTTTTTGGTTGTGGGTGGTGCGCATCATTCTCAATCTTGGGGAATTTGAGGGGGAATCCAGTATAGGTACTATCTATTATTTATATACCGATCGTCACTCCCTCAACCGATGCCCGAATAGTTTATTTGTTTCAAATCGGAACGACCTTTACCGGGTATATTCCAGTTGCAGCCCGTCCATGGTGTGACTTGACGCTTGTCCCCGGACCGTTAGCGGTCAGTGATGATTGGCGAATAAACCACGCTTGGCCTCTCGGTGGGCGGTGGATCGGGTTTTTCCGTTCCACGGCAGCTGCTTTTCTTTCCAGTCAACCCCCCTGGATGATTGTACTGAGTGGTAACGCGGTTACGCGTCAGATGAGAACCCGGAAATATGTGTGCCCAGTCCACATGAATCTGTATGGTGTGTGTGTGTGGGTGTGGGTGTGGCATAAGTTGTGTCCAGCCTCTCCTCAAAGGAAATAGCTGCAGTGTCTCTGTGGTGCTGAAACTATATGGAATGCCAGCGGATGGTGGGTGGAAAGTAGGCCATGGGCCGATAATCTTCTACGATCAGCACCGCATGATATATCTTACCCATCACACCACAACCATACAGGTTCAAGAGGGAACAAACAAACTTGACGCAAGAAGGAGGTTCGCACTCAATCAATGGCTGGCGTTGACCTATCTCGGGTGATGCACAGTGCATATAGTATGGCACGGGTCAGTTCAGGAGGAGTTCTCCTCTTTCTTAGTACAGCTCCAACCCACTCGTCTACATTTGGAACAATTTATCGCGGCTTGTTGGAATGGTTCCAGGTTTCCCCACGATTCGTCCCTTGGTAGGTGTGGTATAGTATACCTGGGGTGAAAATGGCTTCTCTCTGCAAATTGCCTGAGGTTCGGTTATGCTAGCCATGCTTCCATCGTAAGGAAGAGATTGTGTTGATTTGACAGGTCTCGTGGAGATGATGAGGGCTGGTAGATTGTAAGTGAACAAGAAGCCCTGCCTGTGATGGTTGGTGAACGATTTGCCAAGGGGTTAAGAAGAAGTAGACACTGTCCTCATTGTGAGTCCCAATTGTGCTCTGATAAGGCAAGATAACCCCAGAAAATAAACTTGAACTGTTAATCGGCAGTTGAAGCCTAAGCCATCCAGACCTGATTAGAGTGCAAAGTGGGCAGTCGAAGTGGTCGAAATGAAGAAAGAGTATTAGTTAGTGGCCGAGTGGTTTTAGTCGGACCATAAGGTAGGTAAAGGCAGTAAGTTGATTAGACTAAGGCCCATAGTAACTAGGTGTTGTAGTATGTAGTAAAAACAAAGAGAGGCAATGAAGTTCCCCCCTTTCTTTTCCACTCAGTTACTTACTGTACTGTACTCGGGCAGGGCCACCAAACAGTCTGGCTCCAACGACCCGAGACTAAACACTGCAATCCCTCCCACCCCCCCCCCAATCCATCAACTCCGCAAGACCCAATCGCTCTCGCTCCTCCTCCTACTCTGTGTCCTCCACCTCCGTCCTCCTCTTCTTCCCCTGTCTCTCCAGTAAGTACTACTACACTATTGTCTTCCCTCTTTCTATCTACACTTTTCTTTTTTCCTTCGCCTTCCTCCTAGTTTTTGTTTTAGATATTTCCATCGCAGCCATAATTTGTTGGCGCATTGCTTGCTTGCTTGCTTGCTTTCAAGTCGTGCTTCCCAAATCTCCCCTTGGTTTCGGTCCCATCCCTTTTACTCCTCCTACACCCTTCCCCCCCCCGTGATTGACTGAACCTCAACCCTTTTCCACATTGATTCAGTACCCCAGGTAGGATTGCCATCGCCTTCCCTTGGACTCGCCTTCCCTTTTTCTGCTGTTCCTCACCCAGACTTGGAAAGTGGCATTGTCATTCCCATCTCGCTGGCTTCCATTATTACCTCCGGCTCCTTCCCCTTGATTGCATCCTGCAAGGACTCTATCGCTAACCAAGAAGGCGCAACCTCTTCAGGGGAAACTTCCTCTTCGACGCTCGCTACCTCCCTCTACGCTCGCTTCAAAATCCTACACCTTTAAACTTCCACAATGGGTAAGCCTGTCATCTATGACACCTTTTCCCACCACCCTGCAGTTCCGTGCTCTCGTTTCCATTCGATCTTCCAATCCAACCCTTGCCCTGTGCCTACCTCGAAATCCTCGCGCCCTGTGAAAGAACAATGCCTCCTGTCAGGAACCGGAGTGCGGATGGTCGCTCGCAAGGGGACTCCGAAACTCTAGCACCCTCACCTCAGAAGAATTCACCGAAGCCTAAACGTCACTCGTTCTCGCCGGTGCTGGGGCGCCTGTCTTCAGAAAGTGACAGTCAAGAATCTGAAGCGACGACTGCTAACTCTGTTCCGCATAATGTAGCCACACCCCCTCCTGCTCCTGCTGCCAATGGCACCCCGGTCTCTGCATCACCCCCCAGCAGCAAGCCCAGCTCGCCTTTCGTTGAACGCAGCAACCCTATGGGCTCCGGGGCTGCTCAGACCGTCAGCTCCAAAGACCCCAAGGCTGCTGCTCAGGCGGCTACGGATATGAAGAATGTCGTTCGCCGGAAGCTGACAGGCTATGTTGGTTTCGCCAACCTGCCGAATCAGTGGCACCGCAAGAGTGTTCGCAAGGGCTTCAACTTCAACGTGATGGTTGTCGGTAGGTCTCGATTCCGTTCTCAGGGTTGGGCGTCATTTGACACGCATTGCAGGTGAATCTGGACTCGGAAAGTCGACTTTAGTGAACACCCTCTTCAACACCTCCCTCTACCCCCCTAAGGAACGCACCGGACCTAGCCACGACATTATCCCTAAGACGGTCTCAATTCAGTCCATCAGCGCCGATATCGAAGAGAACGGCGTGCGCCTGCGCCTGACGGTCGTTGACACCCCTGGATTCGGTGATTTTGTGAACAACGACGACTCGTGGCGCCCTATTGTCGAGAACATTGAACAGAGATATGATGCCTACCTTGAAGCCGAGAACAAGGTCAACCGTACCAACATTATTGACAACCGTATCCACGCATGTGTCTACTTCATCCAGCCCACCGGTCACTCGCTGAAGCCTCTGGATATTGAGGTCATGCGCCGGTTGCACACCAAGGTCAACCTGATCCCTGTGATCGCCAAGGCCGATACCCTGACGGACGAGGAAATTGCCGCCTTCAAGCAAAGAGTACGATAATCTATACGCCTCCTCCCTGTCAAACCATAGCTAACCTGGCCATTCAGATCCTTGCCGATATCCAGCACCACTCCATCCAGATCTTCGAAGGTCCCCGCTATGAGCTCGACGATGAGGAGACTATCGCTGAGAACCAGGAGATCATGTCCAAGGTCCCCTTCGCCGTGGTTGGTGCCAACGCCGAGGTCACTGCCGCCGATGGCCGCAAGGTCCGTGGACGTAGCTACCCTTGGGGTGTCATTGAGGTCGACAACGAGGAGCACTGCGACTTTGTCAAGCTCCGTCAGATGTTGATCCGTACCCACATGGAAGAGCTCAAGGAGCACACGAACAACAGCTTGTACGAGAACTACCGTTCCGACAAGCTCACCCAGATGGGTGTCGCCCAGGACCCGAGCGTGTTCAAGGAGGTCAACCCGGCTGTCAAGCAGGAGGAGGAGCGTGCTCTCCACGAGCAGAAGCTCGCCAAGATGGAAGCGGAGATGAAGATGGTCTTCCAGCAGAAGGTGGCAGAGAAGGAGAGCAAGTTGAAACAGAGCGAAGACGAACTATACGCACGACACCGCGAGATGAAAGACCAATTGGAGCGTCAACGCCTGGAACTAGAAGAAAAGAAGGGTCGTCTGGAAACAGGGCGACCCATCGAAGAGAAGGGAAAGAGGAAGGGATTCTCTCTTCGTTAAACGAACGCACGCACGACCGGTGCTTCGATGCTCCTATCCAGGGGCTCTGCCAATGGGCCACCCAGGGTACGCATGGTCGTCGGAGGGCGCTTTGGTGGTTTGACGCACACTTCTCCACGACTGTCGATTGGCCGCACGCTCTTTTTAGCCGCCTGCCTTCTTTCTCTTGTGTTTATTCGTTCTCTCTACCCCCACACTCTCTCGAACCTTTATTTTTCTCGTATCTGCTTTCAGTGATGACTCTACATTGATTGTGAGGACCAAAGAAGAAGAATATCTCATTTTTTTCTTCTCTCGCTTCAACCCATTTAATTCCGAATTGGGGGCTTGACTAGGAGACAGGAATACAAGGGCTATATCCGACTCAGTGCTCTATTTGGATGGTCAGTGGTCTGGCCCTGGATGGGCAAGACGATGCACGGGGAGACGGCCTGCAGGATCACTTCAGGGTCGGAATTCACTGCTTCATGTCCACTCTTCGCTTCTTGTTATGTACTTTTGCCTACGCTATACCTTGTTCCCGCCTATTTCCTATTCCCCACCCTTTTTCGTGGCCTGGTACTATTACTTCTATTTATCTTCGGTACACTTTTGCCTCTTCTACACATTTTAGTGACATCGCCTACACCCGACCATCTTTTCTGGACGTTTTTCCTTTTTATTCCTCCATGTTGTTTGCTTGTTGTGTTAGTTGTCAATCTGAAGTTTTACCGAAAAGCGATCGGAAGTATAACCGAGGCTCTATTTGTGGCGTAGCTAGCTGCCTGGAGACGAAGATGTGATGCAAGAGTTGGGGAGAGGATATTATAATAATTTGAACATGATGAGCAGCAATTGAAGAAGCAAGAACCAAGAGTTGGTTCAAGTTCGAGGGAACACAGAAAGGGAAATAACCCAACCAGTAAAACCAATAAAACCAAGTTTCGCATTGTGTTTTCGGGGGGGGGGGGGGTGGTTGGAGGCAAATCATGATGTCGACAAGCTTTCCGCGATGGTTGTTTGTTGCATCATTGCGGGCGGCGCGACGTCACGGGAAGGGAAGCTCCGTCGAGCCGCCAGTTCGTCTCCCTCGGCCGTCGCGCTGCGCATGGACTGGGTCGGACTGAGCTGAACTGGACTGAATTGGACAGTGGCAGTCAGTCTTGCCTAGTTCGAGTTCACCACACACACACACAAACCCGCCTCTTCCACTTCCTCTCCAGCTTCCACTTCCACTTACTTCCCTCACCCTCCACTACTAAATACCCCCGCCTAGCCCAGCCAGCCTCCCTCGTCAGCGATTTAGTGGAGATCTATTCATAGCCCCCCTCCCCCCAAATAGCCCTTTTACCGCTCAATTCTTCTTATCTGTCTCGTTTCCTTCTCCCTCCCCAAGTTCCTTTCTTCATCTAGTCCCATAGCTACTCGATCCCATCGAGTTGCCCATAAGCCCATCGCCGTTACTCAATAACTATCACACATAATCTATTTATCCCCCATGGCTCCTCCACCCCCTTCAAATTTGCCTTTGCCCGAGAGGCTCAAGGCTCTTGCTCAGACGTTGCAGTAAGTGTTTGTTTGCTTCCTCCACAACTCGACTGCGTCACAGCTAACAAGGTCTTTCGCATCCAGATTCGCCTGGTTTGTTGGGTACGTTATTTTCTGTCTGCGCGACCCTTACAGCACAATATCGGCTGCAATTGAAGTGGATGAAACAATTCTGCTTCGCAGTGCCTGACCATGTTGCCAGCTTGGCTGTTTGAATCGCAATAACTGATCAGATGATAGACATGTGACATTGTTACTCTCTGTCCTACGCTATTTCGTGTCTTACATCACATTCAACTATTACTCCAACTCGGCCCAAGTCTCTTACCGCCTGGCATTCTTGTCGGCTGCTGCGACATACGGAATTGTTGTGTACAAGGGCCATATCGCTCGCGGCCGGCTCCAGGGCGGGCTCCCTAACATTGCGATCAAACTTGCTGGCGATGAGAATGTCCAGTACCTTGGTGGGTCTACTTCTCCTCCTTGAGATGTGAAATTGAAATTGGGGCGAATACGACACGAGGAGATGAGAGCTTCAAAAGCTGACAACGTCCACAGGCACTGCGCTGGTGTGGCTCTACTCGCGCCAGGTGTCGCTCGCTCTGCTTCCATTCAGCGTTTATTCCGTCTTCCACGTTGCGACCTACACTCGTGCTCACCTGATCCCTACCCTCCAGGGCCCTCAGGCCGCTGGCGCTCCGGGATCTCCCTCCTCTCCCGGTTCGCCCAGGCCTACAGTTAGACAATCTCCCTTGGCGGAAACTATTGGCCGCTTCGTGAAACAGTACTACGATGCCAGCATGGATCTTGTGGCGCACCTCGAGATGGCGTTGTTGTTCCGCCTGGCCGTCGCCGTTCTCACTTTCTCGAAGGGCAGCATTGTCCTTTTCGCTATCTACTTGGCTTTCTTCCGTGCGAGATACTCCCAGAGCTCCTTTGTCCAGAGCTCCGTCCGCCACTTCACTGCTCGAGTCGACGCCTCGGTTTCCCACCAGAGCACCCCACCCGCCGTTCGCCAGGGATGGGAGTCTTTTAAGGCTTTTGTGCGCCAAGCCTACGAGGCCACCGATCTCGGCCGCTTGAGCGGAGCGACCGCTAAGAAGCCCCAATAAATTGCCCATCCGCTCTCAATAGAGGCGCCTCGCGGAAGCTGGATAGATGTGATAAAATTGAACCCTGCGGCCAATCTGCGCCTGAGAGGGGCTGTCTGCTCCGATTATCGACTATTGCGTCTGATGAAGATTGAATGAGCCAATGACCATTTTCTTTGACTGCGTTCCGGGGTTGATGGTCGCTTTTGAGATTTGGAAACTGTGGATGGTATTGGAGGTATTGAAGGGTGGAGAAAAGGAAGGATATGTAGCCTCTTTATGGGCAGAAGCACGGATGGCTTTGGACCTTGTCGCAAGACAGCGAGCGGGTGAGGTTTTTATGCGTAATGTCTAGTGCTTTTGCTTGAGTGGAACGCGTCCTATTCCTTATATACTTTCTTTTTCTGCAATGCGAAAGTGGCGTGATTGATGCGATTGATGCGATTAGCTTTTGCCTCTTTTCCAATACAATTCTTCGACTTACTGTCTATGAGCAGCGCGGAGATTGTTTGCCCAGAAGCTCTATGGTTGTGATTGGCTTAACTTTCACAGTGACAGAAAGAGTGTCAGCCGCATAGTACGACTACTTACTGTAGATAAGTATCTACTTGATCGCGATCTAGAGATAAATGCCTATAGTCTACTTGTCAACCAAGAACATGATTGATAACAGAAATGTTTGTTGCCTGAGGCGGCGACACGGCCTCCGGACAGCGGAGAAAACTACAAACCGACGATAGGCCGACGAAATTTTGGGGTTTCGGGCAGTCGGGCTTTCGTCACTTTCAAGCTGTGATGTCCCCTGCTTATTAGTCCCCTTTCCCCAGGGTTGATTATTCTCGCATTCTATTGTATCTTCGCTCCTATATATCTTCCTCCTAATCCGCCGTCCCCTCGTGGTTCGAGGTGGCGTGCTCCTGTTAATCCACCGTCGCCGCATCCCAACCCCCGTGGTCTGGCCCGCACCACGATCCGGTGGGTTGCGGTCTTCTTGCAATGAGCTTGACTTCGCGTGTCTTGGGCTTCTTTGCGACGACAGAGACACCTTCGTCAGACTCCCCCGCGTCGAAGTCCCTTATTCAAAATGGCCCGACCGATCTCCGTCAGACGACGCCGATAAGCGCAAACAAGGAACTTCATGTACAGAATGCACAGTCTCACCATGACGAGGAAGAGGAGCCTCGTCCACCGTACCTACATGTATGTAGCTTGTCTTCGCCATCTTTACTGTTATACCGCGCGCGCACTTCATGGCGCACATCCTATCTCCATTCACGGGTGTTGGGCTAATCCTCCAATTCGACCTACAGGCAATGTTCGCTGGAGGTATTGGTGGCACCTGCGGTGACATGCTCATGCACTCGTTAGACACCGTCAAGACGCGGCAACAGGGCGATCCGCATTTTCCTCCCAAGTACACCTCCATGACTTCGTCCTATGCGACCATCTACCGACAAGAAGGCCTTTTCCGCGGCCTGTACGGCGGAGTGACTCCTGCGCTTTTCGGCTCCTTCCCCGGCACCGTTATCTTCTTTGGAACCTACGAGTACACAAAACGTCTCATGCTAGATGCGGGAATCAATGCGAATGTGGCGTATCTTTCTGGAGGTAGGTGTATTGTGGCGGCTTCGTCATTTGCGGTTGCATTTCGGTGCTAATCGGAAATGGGCTTATAGGCTTCTTCGCGGACTTGGCCGCCTCTATCGTCTATGTTCCCTCGGAGGTCTTGAAGACTCGCCTACAGCTCCAAGGACGCTACAACAACCCCCATTTCAATTCGGGATATAATTACCGCTCGACCAGGGATGCGCTGCGCACCATCATTCGCCAGGAAGGATTTTCCGCGCTCTACTACGGATACCGGGCGACGATCTACCGCGATCTTCCCTTTTCCGCCCTCCAGTTCGCTTTTTACGAGCAAGAGCAACGAATGGCCAAAGAATGGGTGGGCTCTCGAGATATTGGGCTAGGCCTGGAGATCCTGACGGCTGTTACTGCGGGTGGAATGGCGGGTGTGTTGACATGCCCGATGGACGTGGTCAAGACACGTATCCAGACCCAGCAGAACCCCGAGACCACACCCTCGAGTCGCCCTCCGGGCTCCTCCTCGCAATCGGCGGCGGAGCACCCATCGACCAAAGAGGGACCGCGCCACCACGCGGCTTCGCAGACGACGTCGAGCCTGCGCACGCATGCGCGCCCAATCTCCACTTCGGGAGCCTCCACGTCGGTGAACCCGCCTGGAGCTCCTCGCTTGGATACGTCATCGTTCTTCACTGGCTTGAAGATGATCTACCAAACGGAAGGGCTGGCAGGCTGGTTCCGCGGTGTTGGACCTCGTGGTGTGTGGACCAGCATTCAAAGTGGAACGATGTTGGTGATGTATCAATATCTCCTGAAAAAGTTCGAGGACTGGGAGAACAAAGGGGAGCTCAACCCCCTCTAGATGCGGGATGAGGGTTGGGCATGCTGATGTCCATTGTAGATAGAAGGATGGAAGAGAACCGGAGCATGATGATGCAACCTAGACGGGGTTTATTGGGGAGGGCGTTCCGGTAGGGGTGTGGCATGACCGATTTTTTTTTCCTTCTTCTCTTTTTCTTGTGTTCTTTTTACCACCCCTTTTCTTATCTTGTTGTTTTATTATCATAGAGCATCTCCCTCCATTTCCCTACGGTCGCCGCCCTCTTGTGTTTGTCCCTTTTGATTTCTGATGGCATGATTTATTGCATGAGAGGACATGGGATTTTACTGTCTCGGTCATGTTGTGTGTATAAAAAGATCAAGAACGAACTAACTACATAGATTACTAGAGAATAGACATGGTTCGATAATTTTACTTCGATTGTTGATTGTTAGTATACTTATGAGTTATGATTCAGGTAATTTGTTTACATTTTCGGGGGGGGGGGGGCAGAAAGAGGGAGATGAGGGGAAGAATGGCAAAGCGTGGAAAGCGTGGGCGATCCCCCCATCGGTATTGCTTGTAAATTGTACTCCGTAAACTGTAAACAAAGCCTCCCCAGACCCGAATGCGGTCAGCCCCACCAGATTGGCTCCAGACCCGCACCCCCCCGGCCGGTTGTCTGTTTACTTTCCAGACTCCAGGCTCCTTGTTCTTCGTTCCTCTTCTTTCCCTCCACCACTCCACGTCCCTCTTCTTTCTTCCATCTTCCAACGCATCGCGCCGTCGAACCTGCTTGGATAATATTCCTCATTCCCACGCGACTTCTACTTCTTAGAGAAGTCAACCTCGTCCTAGAACAACCCCTCCCTTGCTCCGTATCAATTGTCGCATGATCCACCGCAACTTGCGCGCGTCGTCATGTCCGCCGGATTGCCTTTTCTGCAGAAGCAGCGCAAGCCCACCCTCACGGAATGGGCTCATATCACTGACCTTCAGAAGTAAGTTTCCGTTTCGCCTCGCTGAATCTCCTCTTCGCTTCCGCCCGGCCAGTTGGCTCAGGGACCTGACCATCTATAGCTATGAGGATCTGACCAAGCCCGAGCTCGCCGCGGCGCTTGACTCGCACCTTCAAGCTCACCAATCCATCTTCATCGATGATGCGCGCCTCGGCGATTACTACAGGCGTCTGTCAGGATCTCCGCGCACTTTCTCTCCTGCCAAGAATTCGCCTGTCAAGACATCGCCGACCAAGAGAGCACCTAAGGTGGAAGGCACTCCGTCGGCAGACGAAGCCCCCAAGTCAACGCGCAAGAGGAGCTCCAGATCCAAGGTGGAGTCTGTGCAAACGTAAGTTCCCCCTTGCTTTTGTTTGTCGTATTCGTCCGAAACCTGCGACTTCGGCTTTGCATGGATCTCGTTTGCGCGTGCGATACTCGATGTTTACGTCATCGCGGACCCGGGCTGATTTGCGATCCTCACGACAGGGATGACTCCGATGTTCCCCAAACTCCCGGCCAAACGCTGGTGAGTGTTGAACCCCCATTGTCACCACTGGCGGCGGCGCTCCCGCCGTCCCCCGCTGTGGTGACCGATGTGATCGATCGCCAAACGGCGGCATGGGGCAAAAACCTCAAGGACATTTGGAACGCGTCGGGAGTGCAGGAGCAGTCAGATTCGCTGCGCGCCAACCTGAGCAGCGTCAAGGCCATCGCTGTCTTATTGTATGGGATTGAAAGCTTTGGTGTCTTGCGGTTACTTTTTCCTCTGAGACTGTTGACCCGCATCCCCGCTGTAGAAGCGGTCCATTCACCGGCTTTCGATATCTCGGCTCCTGACGCCTTCGTCTTGGTCGAGAGCTCCTTCTGGACTGCTTTCCTTGGGTGGCTCTTCACTAGTCTCGTCATCCCCTTAACCGTCGCGTATTTCTTCAATATCAGCTTGCAGGCGGCTCAGAGCGGTGGTCCGGCGGCCAACACTCGGCGTCAACGGGCGGCAGCGGCCGCGCAGCTCGCCAGCTTCGATCCTCTGAGCTTCCACATTGCCAAGGCGCTCATCGCGTATCTGGTTTACACCGGCAAATTCTCTTACTGGGGCTTCTTCAACGATATCGCCGTCGAGGATATCAACAATGCTATTCCGGGCCGCTGGCCCGGAGTCATCACCGGTTCTGCGATCGGTGTGCTTACCACCCTATATGAAGCTATCCTTCGGAAGTAGATATATCCTGTCTACATGTCCGGTGTGATAGCTACTACGTTTACCAGTTATATAAGCTTGTTCTGTTCGGCTCGCGCCGAATGACCAAGTCTTGGCATTTCTGGGGTTGGTGTAAGTGAATTCGACTTGTGCTCAGGTACTGTGGGAGCATCCCATAATCTTTTAGGCTGTTCTGGCAGCGAGAACAGTCGATTCCGGGCGTGGGTGAGATGTTTGTGCAATGGCAGGTCCAGAAAGAAGAAAAAAAGATATCATCTATCTTAGAGAGAGAAACTGGCGGGACCGATGGATCAAATCGTGGAGCTGGTTTGAATTTGCTTTGGTGTGTTTTCGCTTGCTTTTGTGCATGCTATGCACGATTGTCCTGAGGCGTATTCTGTCTTTCGATCTTGTTTTGTGTTTCGGGTTGATGTCTGGCGTACTCAGCAGGGTGTTGTTGTTGTTGTTGCTGCTGTATGTTCTATGAAGTCTAGGGGACCTCCCCCTCACTTTGGGTTGCGATTCACTGCTAAGGTTTTCAGAAGGCGCTTCTTGGTTTTCGGGGATTAGTGTTTTTGCTTTTCTTTTTGGATGTGATATATCTCTCTATCTGCTAATTGTGACGTAGCAATCGAACAAGAGCTCTGAACAGACGATTCGAGTCGTGAGTTAGTACATACATAGGAAATGGCCATACCTGCAACCAAGAAATCTATCTCATCTATCCTTGAAGCTCTATAATAAGTGCGATGCTAGATTCGACGAAGACCAAGCCCAAGCCCAAGCCCAAGCCCTCACGGCGCTTCCCCCCAACCCCCAACCCAACCCAAGTAGGATGATGGGTGGATACTCATTTCTTCTTAAACCGCTCCGCCAGCTCCAAAGTCAACAGCACCGGCATCTTGGCCTCGACCTCGACCACATCCGCCCGAATATGGTTGCTCGTGCTCAGCTGGCCCCCGATCTCCGTCTTCCAGTCCCGCACATCCCACTGGAATCCGGCGGTGGTGATCCGCGCCGGTCCCAGGAGCGGGATGATCCCGACGTTTTCCTCGAGGAGATGCGTTTTTTCCAGGGTGGTGGTGGTGGTGGCGGTGCTCTGCACCTCGGGGATATCTTGCTTGTTTTGACTGTCGGTGTCATGGCTGGGTGCTGGGGTAGTGGCGGGGCGATTCACCCGCGGCGTGTGCACGATATTCCGGCCGGGGCGGAGGATGAAGGTTATGCTTTCTTCGGAGATGAGGTAGAGGTTTCCCCCTTTGGGGTGGGGTTCATCAATGCTGGAGCTGCTGGTGGTGGTGGTGCTTGTGGTGCTTGTGGCTCGGAGCTCCTGCGTCATGTAGAAGAGGTGGTGGATTTGGGAGAAGGCTTGGTCGACGCGGCCGCCTAGGCCGCCTAGGATGAGGATTTCGAGTTGAGGTCGGGTTTGGGGTGGAGTTTGGGGGTTGGTGGGGGAGGTGGTAGCTGGATTTGCTGCTGCTGGTGTGGATGATGATGATGATGATGATGGGGTTGGTGCTGCTGCTGCTGCTGCTGCCGCCGCAGCAGTAGCGAGAATAGTCGCTGTGTTCCTTTGGATGTACTGCAGGCTCTTGTGGAAGTCCGTGCTGTAGTCGTCGATGTGTTGGATGACGGGGACGCCCAGGGTCTCGTAGTGCGTGCGGATCTCCGGGTGGATGGAGTCGAGGTCGCCGATTATGGCGCTGGGGAACTGTGGGGTTTCTGTTAGTTTTTGGGAGGGGGAGGGAGGAGGTTGTGGGGAGAGATGGAGAATAGGGGATGATGATGGGATATTTCTTGGTTTTGTTTACAGTAGGGAGGGGTGGAGGGGACGGATGTACTGATGATGTACGGTACTCACATCTGTAAATTCCCTCCCGCGGGCCTTCATCATCTCGTAGAAGCGGTTTGCGCCGCCGTCGGCGCAGACGGTGATACATGCTGCAATTCGTTATTAGCCAGTGGTCTTATAGCTTGGATGCTTGGGCTGCAGGGGGGGTGGGTGTAGATGATTGGACATGTGTAGCTTCAGGGGTCAAACAGTGGTTAGGTACTTAGTGGGTACCTAGGTAACTCACCATGTCGCTGTAGAACATCGTAGGCCTTTTCGTTGATGGGATGGTTGAGGATCAACAGGGCATACGGCGAGGAAGGGTATCCCTCGCGAAAGAATTGCGTGGGATCCCACTCTGTCACTGCCATGGGGGTTTTGAGTCGGTAGGGCAGGTCCATGGTATCTTTTTGTTCTTTCTGGTGTGAGACTGTCCTGGGAAGGTTGTTCGGGGTGTGATAGGGACCGGCGTTATCAAATGCGAATTTTGGAGACGGAGATGGGTAGTCCCCGTTCTTTTTTGCTTGCTCGTGTCCTAATATTTGGTTCTGTGTTTGAATCGTTGTCCTTGATAGTGGAGATGCAGACTCAGAGTATAGGGTTCGCATTCACGAGAGCATCTTCAGTCGGTACACTAAAAAGGTATTGTATGTAGTACACTTACTGTCGATCGATGGTCTGATCTGGAATGATCTCAACTGATAAGTTCAACCCCTCCCTCCTCCCTCTTCAGCCACAGCCACATGGCTGCGCCGATTGCGGGGTGTGGCGGGAGCCGGCAGAGGCTGACGACAGGCTGACTAACTTTACTACAGCAGCCGTTGTCATTGGCTCCGCTTCTCGTATTCCCCCCAAGCTTCGATCTGCTACACATCAGTAGACTTGCCCTTCAGTTTCTCACGATCTGCTTATAATGAACATCACAGGTGAGACTCAGCTCCGACTATGGTAGCCCGCAGCAAGGGCTGTGTACTCTGCGTGCAACGTAGAGTCAAGGTTGGTTCATCTTACTTCAGAACTAAACCATATCCACTGACTGTTGCAGTGCGATCAACGACAACCTGGATGTGCGAAATGCGAAACCTATGGAGAGCCGTGCCCCGGTTATGGTCCTCGCTTTAAATTTATTGCTGGGAAGCCATATCGCACTCAACGACGTCGAAAGTCAGGCTCTAATCAGGATGGCTCATCCCCCGAGTCACTCGCTGTAGTCCAATCCCAGCCTCTGCGGCAACGTACAAATCCGCTGTGCAATCTCTCATCCATGGCTTCGGCTGATATAAACTTGAGTCAGTGCCTTTGCGTCTTGACGCAGGAGATTTCTAAGCCATTTGCTGCGAACTCGGCGCATGTTACGTCTCGCTGGTTCGGGTTTCTGCCTACAGTGTACGGACGCAGTAGGACCTTGGACTTGACGATTAAATCCTTTACAGCGCATCAGATAGGTAACTTGACGAGTGATCCGCAAGCGGCGCAGTATGCGAGACAGCTGTACGTTGAGTCTTTGTATCGACTGCGGACCTCGTTGGGCAACTCCCGGGAATGTTACTCGCCCGAGGTGTTCTGTGCTGTAATGCTTCTTTGTCTGTACGAGGTGAGTTGCGTGCCATGTCTTTTCATCACAAACGACTCTAATGCACATAAGTTGTTCACCAATTTCCACGACGCAGATGCCTGGATGAAACATGCTAAAGGATTGAGCCAATTGGTGGAGCTACGAGGAGCAGCTCGCTGCACCACCGAGTTCGACCATGTGCTGCTCAAAGCTGCTCGGGGTCTGATAGTCATGTACTCTCTCTTCTCCGGGCAGCGCTGCTTTCTAGCCTTGGAAGAATGGCACACTGTGATGAAGCAGCACCCCAATTCCGGCCTGGGTGCCGATCTTGCGAACCTGGTCGAACAGTTCTTCGCGTACTTCACCTCTGCGCCCGGTCTTGTGCATCAGCTTTACGACCTCAAAGACGCAGATTTCACTAAGCCGGATACTGTCGCCAAAGCGAGTGATCTGCTCTTCCAAGCCTTGGTCATGCAGAATAAATTATCCGAATGGCTCGCCAATTTGTCTGCAGTCACGCCGTTGCCTGGTGAGACTCGATCTGCGTCAGGGGATCTGTATTATCCTACTGTGCTCGAGTACTCAGATGAGAGCGCCGCGTCTATTTTTTGCGGGTATTACTCTTACATGATAATCATACACGAGATACTGAGGGTCTGCGGTTATCCTGGTGATCACAGCGCCACCGTTGTCTATTTCCGAGACCAGATCTGCAAGTCGGTTGAGTACAATGCTCGGGGTCTGCTGGGACCATATCGCATGGGGTTTCCCTTGAGGGTGGCCTATGAAGTTGCGGATCCTGCTACGAGGGCTTGGATCGAGGGTCGTTTGGAAAGGCTCTCGAAAGTGTACGCGGCCGTGCGTCCACAGAACTTCGGATGATCACAACATAAAACCTCAACGATACATAGTTTCTGTTTATCTACCCATGGCTGACCCGAGAAACAGCCGCCCAATTTATACGCTTAGACCTCTGGGTCAGCTGGGCCTCCCTTAACAGGCCACAGGGGCTCCGCTACGGCACGAGCTAGCAGCAAGATAATGACAATGAAGACCTCCATCACCAGTCCCATGCCCACCATAACACCCTCACTGCCGTCGATGGGGCTGAATTTCCGTGGACCAAACTCCGCTAGCAGGAAGTAAACCACGCGGACCACCAGAAAAGGAAGAGCACTCAGCACTATCAACACACAGCTGTGTCCGGCTGGTGAGAGGACGGAACGATATGTCACCGCCAACCAGCTCACCAGACCACACACAAAACAGAAAGTGGCGGCAAATACGGCTCCTCCAGCATACATACAGCCAGGGATCCCGATGCACTCGCCTACCACTACCAGAACAATGGAGATTATGACCGGGAAGCGAAAGAAGTGGAGGATGAAGCGGACATGTTTGGGGAAACGGGAGTTTCCGGGGCCGGTGCGACCTGCTTGTCCACTGTAGATCGAGAGTTGCTGTCAGTCGTGTCTAGGTTCAATGGTTGGTCCTTCTCTTTTGTCTTACCTTCGCAGAAGGACGAGGCTCACCTCAAACAAGAGAGGCGAGAGCCCAATACTTTGCAGAACGGATTCTGCTATGAGCATTGACTCGTTTGGATGGCGATTGGAGATCACCATGGCCGAGTCGGCGATCCGGACTAGGTTGACGGAGGTCAGTGCATGCTATTAGTGCACTATGGTGTACATACTCTGGGATAATATGCCCAACAGCCCCCACCATGAGTACAGGAAGCACCGCGCAGGGCGTTTCTGTTTCCTATGGTGCCAGTAACGCCATTCCTGATTGTACCTCATGAGGAATTGGACCAGCTGGATGATCGAGAATAAGACAACCTCAACTATGGCGACGTATCGCTTCTCTGGAGATGTTATGGCGATGTTGGGATTATAGCCAGCCATGTTGAAGTCAACTGGGTTACAATAAACTCAGCGAAGTATACAGAATGGACGGAAATATAGAGCAGGAGACGAGGAGAAGACCAGGCGAAGACACCAAGGTGGAGTGCTCAGCCCGGTTATATATACTAACAACATCTTCAATTAGACTTTTTCTCCCTCTTTCATCGCTTCGAATTCTTTTTCTGCTCGCGTGAAAGCTCACAGGATAGCCATGGCCATCCTCCTGCCTGGTGGAGACATCGCGATGAGTGACCATTCTAGGTTTAGCGCATCTGGTGCGTTAGTAACCAATCATACGGCTCTTCCGTCCTATAGATCGCGGGCGAAGTCTCCCACCCATTCACTTAGGCTGTCTGTGCGCATCATATTCTATGGATATCAGCCGCACATTTGTACCTCAAGAGTATGTGAAGATCACGAGAGACATGGGGTTGGATCTACAGAGAATACTCAAGTGGCCTTGGACATCCCTCATCTAGCGCTGGATTCATTGTTTATAGAGGCATATACTGACGGAGGATTGCCTGATCATTTAGTACTCTCCCTTCGACTACATGAATGAGTACTGGGAGTGAAAAGCCAGGACGTATGTCCTCCACCCTAAAGGACTCTGCCATCTATAGCCCTGAGGTACCTACTACCTACCTACTAGGTACTAATCGCACGCGTCGTTGAAGTACAGCGTAACTATGATGCAATATGATTGGTTGTGCCAGCCTGACTAGCCCCTCTCTGAAAGCGGTAAGGATGGTGCCTGAGGTGTCGATTTTGCCAACCTTCCGTCCATTCTTCTCCGCAGTTCGCACTGGATTTCCAATCCATTGACTGTCTATTACCACCTCATCCAGCGTCGCTTTCGTCGGGCATTGATGTCTCTCCCCTTCTTTTAATACCACTCTCTACTCCACTTCTCAATTGATATCCCTCCCTCTAATTCCCGTCATGTTCCGCTCCGCAGCTCGGGTCGTCCTCCGCGCGCCCGCTGTCCCAGTCCGTGGCCCGGCCAGCAGACGATTGATAAGCACTTCTCCCGTTGACAAGAAGTCGAGAAGCTGGAAGGGAGGCATCGTGCGTCTGGGTCTGGCTGCTGGCGCAATCTACTACTACAACACCAGCCCTGTTTTCGCGCAAGACCCGAAATGTACGTATTGTCCGCTGTTCCGACATTTTCCTCCCGAAGCTTGGTCATCGTTCCGAGATCAGAGCTATGTCGTCACCCTGGAGAAAGACGACCAGACACCGAGAAGCGAATGAAGTTGACTGACAACCTGCATTTAGTCTCCTTCCGCTCCCAACCGCAGCCTGATGCTGTCGCCGAAGAATCTCTACCGACCCTCGACTCCGTGAAGCCTAAGATCCGTGAGCAGAAGGCTCCCACTGCCACTCCCACCCCCAACCCCACCCCCAGTATCACGCCTGCTGCGCCTCAGCCACCTTCCGAACCCACTCAGATCGACCCTGCGGAACTTGAGGAACAAGCCGGCCACGAAGCTGCTTTCAATGAGGAGACTGGCGAGATCAACTGGGACTGCCCTTGCCTCGGCGGCATGGCCCACGGACCTTGCGGAGAGGACTTCAAGGCCGCTTTTAGCTGCTTTGTCTTCTCCACCGAGGAGCCTAAGGGCATTGACTGCATTGACAAGTTCCAGTACGGAAACCTTCCGCCTGTCGGGTCCTAGAGCGCCGCTAACAGTAACCCCCCTTAGGGCTATGCAAAACTGCTTCAGACAATATCCTGAGGTCTACGGTGCCGAGCTGGAAGACGACGAGGCCCCCGCTGAGGGTCAAGTTGCCTCCGCCGCTCCTGGCGATGAGCAGCCCGTGAGCGCTGCTCAGATTGATGCTTCCTCCACCCCCGATGAGAAGCACGCCCGCGCACACGAGGTCAACGCTGAGACCAAGTCGCAGCTTGCGGAGAAGGGTGAGCTCCCCGAGAGCGACGAGCTGATTCCCAAGTCGTGGCACGACACGGAGGCCAAGAACGAGGCCCCCGAGCAGACCAAGAACTAAGCAGCTGTGTCAACGAGTCTGTTATCATACGAGATCACGAACTGAAGTTGCAGGAGTGACAAAGGCTGGGTGTGGATTGAACCGAAACCACGGAGGAGGTGTTTGCGGCAAGCGGGATCGCGCCGTATGTATCAGTATATGAATGTGTTTCTATATCTTATACCCCCACCCTCGCCTCGTTGTTTCTCGTTCTCTTCTAGCGTGCGTCGGCCTTGTCAGCCAGCCACTCAAGCCAATCCGTGCATTCGTGATTGCTTTTGGGAATGGACGTTGCAATTTCTTTGGTCATTGGTCTTTATGAACCCGCATCACGGACCATCTCCTTCTCTCCCTATATCTCCTATTTACTGTTGAGTTCCTGTATCTAAAATCACTGTACTTGTATGTTTTCTTGTGTTATGGTCATTTAGCAAGTCCGGAAGAGAGAGACGACATGGAATAGAGATAGACCAGTGATTTGTGATTATGTGATCTGGCAAAATTGGTGCTCTCTGTGTTCTATTGTTGTATACGTGCGCAGTGTTGATAGAAGGGTGCGGCTAGAGGTTGTTACACCCGACTTCGAGACTTTGGTGCCTCTGAATGCTTGATCCTCTATTCTCCTTCTGGTTGATCACTGCAGCACTAGAGCTGTTCATCATCCTCAACTAGAAATCGACCTTAAAATGAACCTACACCTACACTTCAGTCCCCAAGCCGGTAAACGGTACCGCAATACACTCCGACGGGGCACTGCTGGCACCTGCGGCATCAACTCCATCATCCCCGAAGGGGACTAGCGCGTTCCCGTCGCGTCTTCCCCCCCCACGCGTCTTGCAATATCAACTGTAGAGAGATCCACGCCCCTCATTGAATCAGATGGAGATAGCATAGCGGCGGCAGGCATCTCAAGTCCAAGTCCCACCACCGCAGTCTCTCCGACACGCCATCTTTTTCCTCTTTTCTACAACAATCCCACCAAAAAATTTTAGATGCCGACAACTTCTTCGTCCCCCTCAATCCCCCCCTCCTTCGACCCAACCATCCACCTCGACACCGACCCAGCCCTCCTCGACTTCGACCAACCCGACCAACACCCCCTCGCAAACGCAAACCCCCAATCGGAGTTGCATTCCTTCTCCGACGACCTCGAGGCCCTAGACCTCCAGCGACAGGAGCGCGCGCGCAACCGGACCGTGATCCAGCATCGCGCGTGGAATCTCTCGGATGTGTTCCGCAGTGACGAAGATCTAAGACCTGGTACATTTTCCCCCTATCATTTCTTTTGAGTCTTTGAGGCGGGACGGGGCGTTCGATACCTATCTGGGGGAGAAAGCAAAAACAGCCGGGATTGATTATTTTATGAGAGGTTACGAGCTTTTTTCGTGCCGTGAATAGACAATACCCCCACGAAAAAGCATAGAAAGCATCAACTCGATTCGCCGGTTCGTGAGTTGGCTTGGTTGCCGTCGTCGTCGCCGCCGGGTGTTTTGAGGATGCCGTTTATTTCGTCGCCTGCGCCTGTTCCTGCTGATGGTGGTGGTGGTGCGGGGGAGGCAGGTGTGTCGGAGACGCATAAGCGGAAGATTGAGGAAACGGGGAATTCTGCTGCTGCGGAGGTGGCTAAGAGGCCGAGAATGATGGGTGGGTTTTTGGACGATGAGGACGATGAGGATGAGGATGAGGATGGGATGGAGGCCTTGCGGGATATGCAGCAGATGGATGTTGGTGGAGGTGGGGTGGATGAGTGGGTTGCCCTGCCTGGGTCGGCGTCGTTGTCGAAGCGTCCGGAGCGATCGATGCAGTCGGTTACGGCTGCGGAGCCTAAGAAGCCGAAGGTCATGGGTGGGTTTCTGGATGACGACGACGATGACAACAACGACGAGGATGAGTTGGAGGCGCTGCACGATGCGCAATTCAAGAGTCAGTTCATGATGCAGGAGCAACTCATTGAGCTGCCACTCGTTGACCTGCCTGCCATTCCGAGGCCGTCGCAGATCCCCCCGCCGCCACTGCAGGAGCCGAGCAGCTCGATGCCCACGACCATGTCGCTACCCTCGCGCAGACCGACGAGGTCGATCCAGATCAAGACCTGCTCGGGCAAGACGCATCATGTTGCTCTGAAGAAGCCGGCGAGTAGGGTGTCGTATGAAAGACTCGTGGCCGGTCGTTCGACTCCAGCCCCGGGTCGGGCTCAGAAAGCTTACTATGGTATTGAGATTCATCGGCTCTTGGACGAAGCTGCGAAGGAGGAGGAAGATTGTGCTTCAAAGGTGGCGAGACCACGCCCCTCCCACACGATCCAACCGTCCATCGAGCCCGCGCTGGACGCTGGCCACAACAGCAAGGCCAGTAAGCACGCTAAGGCGATGTGGACGGAGAAGTACCGCGCACGCAAGTTCACGGAGCTGATTGGCGATGAGCGCACCCATCGACACGTCTTGCGGTGGCTGAAAGGGTGGGAGCCGATTGTCTTCCCCAACCTGGGCCGGTCGAAGGCGAAGAAACCCATGCGGAAGGACAACAACGAGGATGAGGAGCCGGCTCACCGCAAGGTCTTGCTTCTGTGCGGCCCCCCGGGACTGGGGAAGACCACCCTAGCGCATGTCTGCGCTCGACAGGCGGGCTACGAGGTCCTCGAGATCAATGCTAGTGACGACCGAAGTCGAGATGTTGTCAAGGGTCGAATCCGGGACTCCCTCGGAACGGAGAACGTCAAAGGCATGAATGTGGAGGTCGGGGAGGATAAAGTGCGCAAGGCGGGACGGCCGGTGTGCGTGGTTGTAGATGAAGTGGACGGGGTCGTGAGCGGATCTGGGGGCAGCGGTGAAGGTGGCTTCATGAAGGCCTTAATCGATCTGGTGATGCTGGATCAAAAGAACTCGGCACGGAAGGCTGAGAAGACGTCGACCACTGGCAAGAAGAAGAAGGGCGACAACTTCCGCTTTCTGCGGCCTCTCATTCTGGTCTGCAATGATGTCTATCACCCCAGTCTCCGGCCGCTGCGGACTGCTGCTATCGCTGAAATCATCCATGTGCGTCAAGCGCCAATCGAGAACGTCGTTGCGCGGATGAAGCGAGTGTTCTCCATCGAAGGCATCCCAGCAGATAACGACGGGGTCCGGCGTCTCTGTGAGGCATCCTGGGGCATTGCCCGGAGGAAGCAGATGGGCGTCAAAAGCAGCGGAACGGCTGAAGGCGACATTCGCAGTGTGCTTGTTGCAGCCGAGTGGGTGGCGCACAAGCTGCGCAGCGAGTGTCCATCCACGCTGAGGCTGACGCGCAGCTGGCTGGAGCAGAAAGTCCTCAGCGACAAGACCGGTGGCGGGACGTTCTTCAAGGGCCTGAACCGCGGTGGTGTCCGAGACCTCGTGGACCGCGTCTTCACCGAAGGCGCTGGGTTCGCCGACGCCCCCGTGGGCGCTGATACCTTCCGGGACCCCTACGACGACTCGGCCCGAGTCCCCGTCGGCGTGGCAGACCTGCGCAAGCGCCATGCCATCAACCGCCTGCGCGAGATGGTCGACGCCAGCGGCGAGCACGACCGCTGCGTGTCCGAGTGCTTCTCCTCGTACCCCTTACAGACCTATCAAGACGACACTTTTCTCTCCAAACCCAACACGGCCTACGAATGGCTGTACTTCCACGACACCATCTCCTCCAAGATCTTCTCCCACCAGGACTGGGAACTGGGCGCCTACCTCAGCCAGCCCGTCCTCGCCTTCCATCACCTCTTCGCCTCGACCTCCGGCAAAGCCAAAGCACCGACAACAACAACCTCCTCCGCGGACGCCGACAAAGACGCCGCGGAGGAAGAGCACCCATTCTCCGGGCCCCGCGCCGACTTCGCCGCCTACGAGGCCCAGAAGCAGAACCGCGCCCTGCTGACGGAGTTCCAGTCCTCCTTCTCGGCACCGTTGAGTCGACTCTTCCGATCCACGGAGTCGTTGGTGCTCGACCTCGTCCCCAACCTCATCAAGATGCTCTCGCCGGATGTGAAACCGGTCGTCGTTCGCGGCAGCGGCGAGCAGCGGAGTGTGGCCAGCGTGCGCAAGGAGAGCGAGCGCGCGCTCGTCCAGGCCGCCGTGCGCGTCATGTCCGGTCTCGGCGTGCGGTTCGAGAAGGTCCGCGTCGAGGGCGCCGGCGGTGCGCACAGTGGATGGGCCTATCGAATGGAACCGTACGTTGACCCTTCCTTTGCCCCTTTATCCCCGCCAGACGCCCCCCCCCCAACGATCCCATCAAGTTCGATAACCCAACTAACCTGCGGGAAAAAAACAGACCCCTCGACACCCTCATCACCTTCTCCCAAACCAAAACCAACACATCCACCACCACCACCACCACCACCACCACCACCACCACCGCCTCCGCCCCCGTCCGCTACGCCGTCCGCCAAGTCCTCGACCAGGAATACCGCAAAGAAACCACCCTGAAAAAGTCCACCGATGGCGGCCTCAAACTCACCAACCCCAAATCCAGCACCAACAATGGTACCCAAAAGCCCAGCCCCGACACGGCCAAGAAATCCGGCGCCGCAGTAGACGGCGTCGCAGTGAAACGCGATTTCTTTGGACGGATCATCCAGGAGCCGTCGCCGTCGGCGGCAGAGGGGGCCGAGAATGACGACGCTCATCAGAAGAATGCGGCGGCGCAGACGGAAATGTCCAAGAGCGGGAGAAGGGTGTGGGTGACGTACCATGATGGGTTTTCGAACGCGGTGCGTAAGCCGATTTCTTTGGCGGAGCTGTTGGGTGATTTGTAGATTCGCTTTCTTTGGAGAGTAATGATTGAATGAGGTTTGTGGTTCATTTATATGGTATTGCTAGGTTAGGGCTGGTGTTTAGTTTGTATGGGTTATTGGTGCGGTAAGGGATCTGGGGCGGGCGGGGGCTTTCATTGAACGAGTTTATACTTAGGTGCGAAGGTACTGTTCCACTTGTTCTGCCTTCGTGTCAATCTATTGAGAACCATAGAGTACGGTTAGATGAAGGTCTGCTGCTCCTATTGGTATATACTTCCTCCGATGCACCCATCTCATCTAAAACTTCTCATCAAGAAAAGGAAAGGATTCATAAACAAATGCCGACCCCGAATATATCTCATGGGTGGGGGGATAAAAACAAACAGAAATAATTCAAGCCATCACAAAAAGGACACCATGCAATACAAAAAACACACACAAAGAAAAAGCTAAGCCTGATTCTTCAACTTCTCCGTCAACTCGGGCACCTTCTCAAACAGATCCCCGACCAACCCCACGTCGGCGACCTGGAAGATCGGCGCGTCGGCGTCCTTGTTGATGGCGGCGATGACCTTGCTGTCCTTCATGCCGGCCAAGTGCTGGATGGCGCCCGAGATGCCCGCGCACAGGTACAGCTGCGGGGCGACGTTCTTGCCCGTCTGGCCGACCTGCAGGCTGTTGTCGGCGAAGCCGCTGTCGACGGCGGCGCGCGAGGCGCCGATGGCGGCGCCCAGGGTGTCGGCCAGGGGCACGATGACGCGGTCGAACTCCTCCTTGGACTTCAGGCCGCGGCCGCCGGAGACGACGCGCTGCGCCGTCGCCAGGTCCGGCCGCTCGGACTTGGCCAGCTCCTCCGACACCCACTCCGTCTGCAGGGGGGCCTTGGGGTCGCTGCCGGCCTCGATGGCGGCGGCGCCGCCGCTCGTCTCGACGCCCTGGAACGAGGTGCCGCGCACGGTGAGGATCTTGATCGGGTCGGTCGATTGCACGGTTAGGATGGCGTTGCCGGCGTAGATGGGGCGGACGAAGGCTATTTTTGGGGGATGATTAGTTCTTGGACGTGGGAGAGTGAGGTGAGGTGAGGTGCTTCGGGGTTTGTGGTGGTGGGTTGGGAGCTTTTTTTTTCTAAGTTGTGGCTCCGACACCGGAGATAGGATGAGGGGAAAGTTCAGAACACAAGCAAGAGAAGACGTACTATCCTCGCTCTCAATGCCAGTGATATCGGACACCTGCTGCACATCCAACAGAGCTGCCACGCGGGGCAGGAGACTCTTGCCGAAGGCCGAGTGGCCGGCAACCACGTGCGTGTATTCGCCTTTCTGGATGTTCTCGACGAGCAGAGGGGCGTAGTTCTCGGGGAGGCCCTGTTTTGTGACAGGATTAGATTAGCATGTGATCAGGTAAAAGTATCGGCGCCAGCCTTTAATTGCGGGATTGAAAAGTAGATTCCATAGCGGAGGTTGAGCTGGAGCTGGCATACCTTCTCGTAGGCCTCATTCTCCACCGCAACGACCTTGTCCAGACCCTTGATCTGGGCCGCCTCGGCCGCGGAGGTCGCCTTCACATTGGCCCCGGCCACGAAGGCAGTGATAGGGCCCCCGAGCTTTTGGGCCGCGGCGATGGCAGACAGGGAGGAGGGCTGGATCTTGCCGTCACGCTGTTCGAGCACGGCGAGGGTGGAGAGCAGGCGGGCGAAAGCGGCGGAGGAGATGGCGGTGGTAGTGCGCGTGGAGGGGAGGATCTGGGCGCGGGCGGCGCGGAGCACCGAGTTTCTTGCGAGAGGAAGCATCTTGAGGTAGGCGAAATTGATTGAGTGGGTGGGGAGGTTGAAGAGGGGAGAGCTTGGAGAGGAAAGAGGAAGAGGAAGAGGAAGAGGAAGAGGGAGGGGAAAGAAAGGTGGGGAATGGATGGGTGGAAGTCTTTCAGGTGAAATTGAAGGTTATCGTCGGATTGACTGGCTTGACCGCCCGCTCGGCCAGTCAGTCACAATCGCCGAACCCGCCGGCGGCCAAATCACCCGACGGACGGCTGGTTCGGTTACTCCAGCTTTGGCTGTGCCAGGCAGAATATCCTCGGTACAATGTCAATCATATGTCATAATTCAGTTGACTCCGTAAGATGTACAGAACTTTTGCTGTTTATTCTTCTTATTCGTCCAAGGGGTATTGAGGTACACGCCCTGATATGATAGGAAAAAAAATAAAACTCTAAATCTAGAGATGGAGGAAGATTGAAGACAAAGCGAAACAGAAAAACAGCGCCGGTAGACAAGAACAACCCATTGCTTATTCAGATACAAATCCGTGGAAATCAAAACAACACCGGAGGTATAGACTTGATTGAGTGAGAGTTCGAAGCGTAGGACAATTATGAGGTCGACTTTCTCTTCTTCTTACCAGCGCCAGCCTCGGCTTTCGTAGGCGCCGCGCCATCTTCCAGCGCCTTAGCCTTCTGCTTCTGGAGCTTCTCTTTCCTCGCCGCCAGCGTCACGGCATCCTCATCGTCCTCAGCGGCGGCCTTGGCCTTCTTGGCCTTCTTGGGGGCCTCGATCTGCTGCTGCTTCTCCTCGTCGCCCGCGCTGATCTGCTTGCGCTTCTTGCCGCCGGCAACGGTCTTGGCCACCTCCTCAGTACCCTCCTCGACCACGTCATCGTCCTCAAGCCACAGCTCGCTGGCCAGCCAGATGGGCATGGCCATGGTGTTGGCGCCCTTGATGTGGATCGCCTTGAGGTTGCGCCATCCCTTCGTCACGTACTTCTCCGTCAGGCCCGTGACGACCGCGTCGATGTTCTCGGCGAGCTGCTCGGCGGTGAAGTTGGACGCACCGACGCGAATGGCGGCCGTGGTCGCCGGGGCGAGCTGCACGGGGGCGCAGTGCAGCGCGCGCTCGATCTCCCGGGCGACGATCTCGGGGGCGGCGAAGGCGCTGCCTTCGTCCTTGCTCTTCTTCGCCTTGGCGTCCTTCTTGACCCGCTTGCCGTCGACCTTCTCGATCGCGGCGATGCGGACGGGGATGGGCCGCTTGCTGGACTTGTAGAAGGTCTTGCCGAGGGTCTGGACCAGGCGCATGATGATGCGGTCGTCGGCCAGGAAGACGTCGTGCTCCGCGAGTAGCTGGCGGCATTTCTCGAAGCTGTCGTAGCGGGCCTTCAGCTTGTTGTATCCGATGACCTTGTCGATGCTGTTGGTCAGGTGCGCGGGGAAGGACGGGTCGGCGACGATGTTCTTGACCGCGCGCTGCGGGTCCGCGGTGATCAGGCAGACGCTGAGCGAGGACTTGGTGTTGAGCGAGTGGGGGATCGGGATCTTGCCGGGCTTCAGGCGGTTCTTGTCGACCACGTGCTTCTTGGTCGTGAGGACGAGCCACACGGCCTCGTTCTTGACCGTCTGCTCGCCATCGGAGTCCTCGTCGTTGTCGCCGATCAGCGTCTTCTTGGTCGCATTCTTCTCCTTCTCCGCCTGCGTGGTCTTGATGTGGCGCAGGAGTGCTTCGGATGCTCGCGAGACCTGTTACGAATGCTCATCGTTAGCGGGTTATTGAAGTTTCCCTCCGCTGTATGTGAGGTGTCTCGACAGCGCATGAGCTGTGTTACGTACCTGGCTCTTATCGAGCTGGTAGGGAGTGCCGGAGGTCGCCTTAGTCGTCAAAGCCGTGGAAGACCCCATTTTTGCGGTGATGATATGGAAAATATTGCAAGAATCTGATAGGGCTCGACTTCCGCGATAGTCTAATGATAAAAAAAAATTCATGGGAAGGCGGTAGCCACTTTATTGCCGGTCTTGGCGGTGGGCGAGCACGCTTAGTCAGACACCATTGCTCCCCTGGTCATGTGACTTGGTATATGCTCGTGGAAATCACATGAGCAGAGGTTTGTCTTTTCTCGTCTGGGACTACAGGCGCGATTACAATCGCATGTCAGGAATCTTGTTAAAATGCAAGTGAGTCACATGTGAGCAGTGCAACGACGCGAGTGCTGGCTGTCTCCGGATGCTTTGCTCCCCCCTCAACCGTCCGTGACACAGTGGGATGATGAAGAGACGGTCTGTAGGATGAGCTAGGCGACCCAGTCCAGTCATTTATGATTATCTACATGGGATCGAGTTGATGGCTTACACAGGGGCGTGGCTCTGAGCTATTGGGTCTTTCGACTCCAAGTCAATGCCCACTTGCCTTGTTCACGGCCACGAGGTGAAGAGTCCCATTCCCCGAAGACCACGCAGGCCACGGGTGATGGAAACGTGATGTTTCACGGGCTTCTCTTCACGATGTGCGCCCAGTCCCTTGCATGTTTCATCCTAGGAGTATTGTCAAGGGTTTCCGGATTTGCGCGTCCTCCACCCACGCACCAGCCAGGGATGGATAATCGCTCTTGTTCATTAGAAACTGCGCACAAGACAAGCAATTAGCTGTGGGACTACTGAGTCTCGGGGACTGAAAGTCTATCCAGAGCCAAGATGATGCTTCGGTAATTAAAATCTTGGAAACGGTTTCTCAAGAAGGTCTCGAATAGATACTCGACTGGTTTCACTATCACCAGAAATTGAATTGGTCAGAGCCAGCGATTTTGCATCGCCCATGACCGTAACGAAGGATGCCTGGTCAGCGAAAGAGACAACTGTAAAGGCAGGTCAGTTAGCGGTGAGGGAAAGACAACCGGGACGAATGATGCCATATGCTGGATATTGGTTTAATAAACGACGAATAGGCCCAGACAGTCTTGGGCAATCGAATACTATGAGCAAATAGTCAGTAGTTATATTGGCAGGTAAGTCAACCCATGCGCATTGACCATGTGGATTATTGCAGCGAGAGGGAAACAGGGACTGGCCTCGAGTATTTCTTCAACCTGCAGAGAGTTCTTGTTCACGCAAGAAGAAGAAAAAAAAAAGGAGGCATAACATTCCGCTTGGCAATGGACCAGAACCGAGCACAAGCCACATGACCGACCGACCCTCTTTTCGAATATGTCTGGCCATTGGTTCGGTTGGTGTAGCTGATAGTAACCTATAAGTTAATATCCTAGTGGTTAGGGGATTGAATGTCCATTTCCCGTCCTCTACTCCGTATTTGATCCGATTACTAACTACGGAGACTACAGCCATCTTGGATACGCACTGGCAGGCTACGGTCGTAACAATGGGATAGCGTTGCTTGACAGTGCTCATCGTTCGTCCGGTTGGTCGCCCGCCCAATTCTCCGGTTGGGGCCAACGCAAAATGCGTTAAAACGGAGCAGTCGACTTGTCGCCGGCACATGAGACAGTTGGTGGAACAACAGAGAGAAGCTTGTGAGGTAGATAGGAGAGGGGTCGGTGATTCAGGCACAGATAGACGATGATAGGACCAAACCGATGTCATCGGTGCCTGAAACAATAATGCGTGATGCTACCGCGGATTAAGATTTTCCCTTCGGGTCTCGGGTGCCGCTCCAACAACTATGACCGTCTGTTTACATCCATCCTCAAAGCAACCTGATTCGAATGATAGGTGAGTTTGAGCTTAAACTTCAATGCTTCAATGCTAGTGCTCCCTTCGAATACTTCGATAGGCTGAGAGCATGGGCAGTCATTTCCCGTACCACACACCGATGGTCAAGTCCACGTCAATAGCTGAGTCGTTCGGGGGGATTAGCTTACTTTCCGAGGTCTAATAGTCTGTCTGCCTTGGACAAGAGGGCAACGGCGACTATTTAGTTATGGGGGTTAGATTATTGAATCAACAATGAGTTCAACAGGCCTTTAGTCTAGTAGTAAAGTAGCAACTAGCTCAGACATGGCACGAGAGACCGAGCATGCGTGGAAATAACTCCCACGCCTGTGCCCCTCACAATATACCCGGTTAGGCGTAGTGTGACCCCATCCTTCAACTTAGGTTTGTTTTAGCGCTCCCTGCAGCCCGGTTAGTGCGTTGGTTTGAAGTAAGGTACGGTTGCTGTATCTGGGAGATTGGTCCCCGCCGGTGGAAAATCAAGCTAACCAAGTCTCGGTTGGATGCTTTTCTTTCAGTCTTCCCCCCCCCCCCCCCTCGTCTCCACTCACCTCGGGGTTTTTATCTCCCCCCTATACCTTAGTAGCCTTCTGGCCCTGCTCTCTGGCCAAAGACAATTTGGTAGGCTGTTCATCATCCAACACGAACTCAACTGCCAACACCCTCTCTCCACCCAAACTATTGACTTTATCGGCTCCAACCCTCCGTAAATTGAGCGGAGAACGGGCAGGCCGAGGAGAATATGGGGAATAAGCAACCACGCGGTCATGCTCTGCAGACTGCTTGGCATCAGACAACCCACGTCAAATTCCCGGTGAAGCCACGCAAGCCCATAGGTTGCTATCAGCGAGTGCCCCTGGGGAGACAGAACTCCGTGGTAACCGGCACATTATACTCCATGTATAGCCCCTAACGAGTCAGCCTGGATGTAGTCTCCGGTTGCCAAGCTTTAGGCTAAGGCGCGATGCGGGAGTCCTCTTCCTGGCAGGAATCTGTAGGACACGGGGACGATGTTGTCGACGAAGGGGGGAAAAGATTGTGTCAAAAGTCATCCTCCTTTAACATACGGCGAACTGTAACTATTATGCTATGTTGGTTGTGTTTGATGAACGTGTTCAGGGTCCAGCTAGATATTGTGCAACTCCCCAGCGATCTCGTCAGCTTGGACCCCTAATGCGTGGTAGCCGGGGTGTTGTTGTGTTGTGAGGACGGCTTTGGGGGCAAAGGGGCTGAAAAAGAGGCTGCCCTGGTCGTATTGTTAAACTCAAACAGCGGGCCAGGTTTGATAGGCGAGTCGCATCGTGCTTTGCTGGCTCGGGAGCTTGCGCGTTTTCCTGGATATGAAATCTGCCTTGTTATGCAGGTACTGTGCAGGGATGAGCCATCCGTAAGATGTATGCAGATAGCAGTGATGTACAGCATTGGTACAGCTGGTATGGCTTAAGCAGTGACTTCTCATTTGCTCAGCATAGAGACTCTTACAATGTTTGTATCTTTCGTGTGCTGGTGTGTATAAGACCCGCCCTTGTCGAGCGGAAGAGCTTACCGCCGGGATATATCTTCTGATAAGCTTCTATTAAGTAGACAAGATAAAGCTTTTAAGCCAAGTAATCTGGTCACTGTTGAGAACATGCTTGGTACATTTGCAAGCAGTCGAGTCTGTAATGAAGATCAATATAAGCATGGGTCTGATGTTGTCCGTCTTCCTGTGGTCAGAAGCCTGAACAAGAAATGGCAGCCTTTGTATTACCGGGCTACCCCGCACTTGTAATGAGCATCTCGATCCAATATCAGTTGACAACAGTGAAGAAGATCACAACAGCCAGATGAGATAAACATGTCACACTTACTGGCACTCTTTTCTTGTAAGCTTATTATGATGATCAAGATCGGCAAATTAGGTTATTGCCTGGTGGACCAACATTAAGTATCACCGGTCGGGTTTGGCTCAGATGGCCACCTACTGCTCTAAGCGCATCAGAGGATGTTACAGAATCTAGAATCCCATGACAAGGAATGCGTATCTGAATGATGAGTATAGGAAATGGCTTGCTATAATTGCGCGCCCGGCAACTGCACGTCTATTGATCACGGTAGACTGTAAAGGCGTATGGAATGTAGTTCTAGCGTCAAGATTGTCTCCAGAGCAGCCGATGGATCTCCCATTACCTAGCAAATGTAGGCCAGCAGCCTCTCAGGCTACATATGCATCAAGGGAGATCTGACATCGTCGCTTATCATTGTCGTGCCAGACCTGAGGCGCAGACCAGGCGCCCTGATGACAGGTAGTAGCGTCAAGCTATATTTATTTAGAGTAGCAATGGACCTGCATTTGAATACGGCAGTATAACCAGGCAAGCACCCGAAACTGTGATCGAGATACTGCCTACGCCAACAGACTTGCAATCATCTCATAAGTACGGAGAGAGAGCAATCTGTCTCCCTTGCCGAGTCGCATGAAGCTGCCCCTGAATATACCTACTCGTCATCATCGAGGACATCAACAATGTCTTAGAGCAATGCCGTGAGGTATAATTGATATCTACTATAGATGGGGAATTATACTTATTTTCAGCCACCTGGTGTGTTGACGATCTTAACGTATGACATGTAAAGTGCCTCGGATCGGTCGCCAGGGATCCTGATCATCTCACTTGCAGGGTGTTTAACAACGGCTGCAGGGGTTCCGCAGATAGGCTGGAGGCTATAATACCGAGCATAAGGGCTTAAGGGTCGGCTTGCGAAAGGGTTAAAAATATCAGAGGGCCCCTATTCGGCCAGACTCGCGCACTGTGCAGATCCATCCAGTAGGTGGTTTAAACTTGCTTGGCTCTGAAAGAGTTGAGAGTACGAAGGTGGTCATGGGTAATGGCGTTACAGAACAAATACTGAAGGTTGGGGTTTGCCGAAGGCTGAAACAGCTGAAGATCCAGAATACTGGAGAGGGGTTACATCACTACCCGAAGCGCTTTGCGCCTGCCAACTATGAGAAGGATTCGATGAGATGGACCCTGGCTAGTACAGTACAATGAACAACAACCTAAGAACAACACATAAGGCAGGCAGTGCAACTGTTTGTTGATGTTGATTTTGTTGTTGTCCGGGATGTCTGACTTGCTGAATAACACTTCCTTGATCTTCCCTTTCAGTTTTCCTGCCGCCAGGCCGACTGCGCCCACTAATGCAGGCCAACATTAAGATCGGACATGAGACATTGCCATGGTAGGCCGATTTGTGGCCATGGTTCGGCAGCGCCTCAGCCGGTGATTGGTGTGCCTGAATGGGGACAAAGTCTGATTTCCACCGGCTGAGGGCCGAATCTCACCCTCAATTGGCTGGGAGGTTTAATTAATTTCGGTAACCGCCAAGCAAAAGCGTGTCAGGAACAGGAAAGCTCCAAACATGCTGCTGGCGGTGGAAGAAAAATAGGCAAGGATTTAATGCCCGGCCTGCGAATCCTCCCCAAGTTCGGTTACTCAACACTGTTGGATTTGTTCCAGACAGTCACCCCGAGTCTTGGCTCTCTCTCTTCAAAGGTAGAGAAACAGAAGAGAAACACATTGGCTGGGCTGTGAGTGTTATTCTAGTATGGAACCTGGCCCCTCTCCCCAAATCCCCACTTCCTGGCTTCACGTTGCCTTGTGGGTGGTCTTTCTTTGAGCGAGCTGATCCTGGCGGACTTGGCTTGGGGGGAGGGGCAAGGAGAGTTTTCTATCAACCGCCCCCTATTTGTTGTCTGAAGGCAATTCAAGGTGTAGAATGTCAAATTCTTGTGGGATCTCTGGGGGTCTCCGGTCTCCTGTCATCAGGGGGAAGGCACATACCGGAATGTGCCTCATACATTCTTGAGATCTCTGTCCACCTTATCTAAACGACTTTTTTTTATCAAGATGAAGTATAGGGACTGTACCTCTGATCATACTAAGTAACATGATAGCCAGAGATCACAATCAAATTGAATACAGTCCAAATACTGGAAATGTAATATCCGAGTACTGAATCATGACCGGACACTAACCATGTGGGCCCCCCTAATATTAATATTATTTTTCTTTTTTATCCCCCCATTATTATTATCACCAACGATGGCCGACTGACTAGTGTAATATTATTGTCTTTCTTTTGGCCTGTCCACTCTCTCTTTCCTCTCTTCTCCACGGCCAAAGTGCCACACACCACTACACTCTTTTGCATTTAGTTTAACCCCTGGAAGAAAAAAAAAAGGCCTGCGCGCACGCTTTAGTGTCTGTCTTGTTATCCCCCCTCCTTTCCTTTTTCCATTCTCACCCCCTGGTCCAACTGGATCGATCTAACCGCTTACCTACTCTCTCTACCGTACTTTCACCTGCCCTTCATCTCCCCTTCCGGTTCCCTTTTCTCTCCTCTTCCTCCCTCTTCGCGACCCTCCTCAATTTCTTCGCCTTCCCTGAGCGTTTCATTTTCCCCTCCGGCTTTCGCCTGTTACCCACGCGAGAACTTCCTGTCCGACCAGAGGGACTAGCTTCTCTCTCGCACGCTCTTTTCGGGAACCTCCTTTTCTTCTCACTTTCCACTCCTTGACCCTCTCATATTCAATCGCTGCACCTTCGATTCGTGTACAGATTTGTTGCTTTCTGTCAAGAGCGCGCGACTGGTTTGCCGTGACGTTGCGGTAGGTTACCACTGTTCATTGTTATACTTCACTCCCTCCCCCATGACCCGCATGTTCATGAGTGAGTGCTCGCGCGACGTGGGCTGAAGCCGCATGGAACTCCACTTAATGAGTCGCATCGCGGGTCTTCATGATCCCTAATATGCCTGGTGAAAGGCGGAGATCAAGGCGATCCCCATGCCTGGCCCAGGAAATTGGCTGAACGTGACCATCGATGATCGTTTGACGAACATACTAATGTGATATTCTTTGTTGGTATATACAGAGTTCATCGATTTTCTAACACGATACCCCGCTGTGCACTTGTGCAACACACAAAACTACAACAATGAAGTTGAACGCCGTTGCTGTTAGCTTGGCCACGGCCTCCTTGGTGGCTGCTCAGCACCACCACCAGCACCGCCACCATCATAAGCGCAACCCTGAGTCCGAGGTTGTCACCGTTGCTGGTCCTACTGTGGTCACTTATGTTCTCGACGGCAAGACTATCACTCTCGAGGAAGTCTGCAAGGGTATCGCCGACAAGACCTTGACCTGGGCCTCTGGTCAGGACATTCCTGATGTTTGCAACGGCGCTAGCAGCTCTTCGACTACCGCTGCCTCGACTTCCACTTCCACCACCGCGGCTCCTGCCCTCAGCTCCGTTGCCGAGTTCGTTGAAGTCGCTGTCGCTAAGGCCACTTCCTCCAGCAGCTCTTGGAGCTCCAGCAGTAGCGCTCACTCTTCCACCGCCGCTGCTTCTAGCTCCGCTTCTTCCAGCTCTGCCAGCAGCTCTAGCTCTTCCACTGCCACCGGCTTGGATGCGGACTTCCCTGATGGAGAATTGGACTGCGACACCTTCCCCTCCGACTACGGTGCTATCGCCCTCGATTACCTCGGACTTGGCGGCTGGTCCGGTATCCAGTACGTGACGATCTCCGGCAGCGTCGTGACCGAGATCACCACTGGTGTTTCCGGTGATAGCTGCACCAACGGCGCCATGTGCTCTTACGCCTGCCCCGCGGGTTATCAGAAGTCCCAGTGGCCCAGCACCCAGGGATCTACTGGACAGTCCGTCGGTGGTATTCAGTGCAAGAACGGCAAGCTCTACCTTACCAACACTTCCTTGTCCAAGAAGCTTTGCATTGAGGGTACTGGCGGTGTCCACGTCCAGAACACGCTCGGCGAGAGTGTTGCTGTTTGCCGTACTGATTATCCTGGTAAGTGTCTTGCACCAGCCTAAAGTACCTGGACAGCTGCTTACAATTGATAGGTACCGAGTCCGAGACCATCCCTCTTCACCTTGGCGACAACACGCTCCAGCCCCTGACTTGCCCTGACGGCGAGACCTACTACAAGTGGGAGGGCAAGGTTACCTCTGCTCAGTACTACGTTAACCCCAAGGGTGTTTCCACCGAGAAGGGCTGCCAGTGGGGTAACGGCTCTGAGGCCATCGGCAACTGGGCCCCTATCAACCTTGGTGTTGGTGTCAACGACGGCAAGTGGCTGTCCATCTTCCAGAACAGCCCCACCACCACCGAGAAGCTTGACTACAATGTCAAGATCGAGGGTGACAACCTGAGCGGTTCTTGCAAGTATGAGGATGGTGTTTTCTATTCCGAGTCTGGCACCAACGACTCCGGCTGCACTGTGAGTGTTCCCCACCCCTTGCTTTGGTTCCTTTTCCCTTGGAAGTCCCTGGCCTGATTGTTAATTTTACCCGCAGGTCGAGGTCGTCTCCGGCTCCGCCACCTATGTCTTCTACTAAAGTAGATAATTCTCCGTGGGAGCCTCTGTCGTCAAGTGCCGGCCCCGGCTTCCCACGGCCTTTCCGTACTCCGACAAAGGCACAATTGCAAATAGAAGACCTTTTTTCATGCCTCTGTTCCGCCCTTGATCATGATTGACCTTTCAGTGTGCTTGCTTTCTTCGTGTATCTTAGTATCTCATACTTATGTGACGTGGAAAAGCTTGCAACACCTGTCACATTTGTAACGTCACCCTTCCTTTGTTTGGGGGGCGGTTGTGGTTAGCTTTTTTACTTTTCTCGACACTGAAGTAACACTGATTTTCCCATTTGATCACCGCGGAGTTTCTTCTCATCTTTCTGTGGAGGATGGGATGTAATTTAGCGATATCCTGTACAGTAGTGCCACTTCTTTTTCATGTTGTTCAGATCGAAATGACCCACTAATTCACTTTGATGATTTTCAAAGCTATGCAAGTGTTATTCCCGCTCTTTTCCTTTAGAAAGTGCCCTTGAACATTGAACAAGATTTACCCGTGAGCAAGACGGCTCGAGGGGACTGGTCTACCCTTGCAACTTCGGCTACTGTTCACTGCATCCCCTACCGATTGCTTGAAGACTATGTGGATATCTCCCCGGGGCCTGGGGGACCGGGTATCGGCATGTATCGCTGCAGTGCCCACTCCATTCTGGGCCCCCATCCAGCAGCAGCAGCAGCAGCATCCACCTCCCACCACGGACCTTGACGCCGACCACCAAGTTCCAGAAATTCGAAACTCTAATAAAAAAAAACCTTGCTCGGTGGATCTTCGGCCGATTCAACAAAAGATAAATCCGACGCCATGAAAAGAAGACAAGATTAATCAATGGTTGACGAAGGCCTGATGGTTTTTTTTTCTGGTGTCTTCAAGTAGCCGATGGAGATTGGACAGATGAACGTCTTAACCTATGTGTACGTTAACTTACATTCCCCAGGCGGCATCTCCACCCGTGTCATGCACGGTCGACTGGATCTAGTCTTAAAATGTTCTGGAATGTGCATTGCAGGAGTGGATCCCCTCCCCGATCTTGGGGAGGCTGGGTGTGTGCCACTGTGTGGTCTGTCGGTGTGGGCTATTCGTAAGAGTGCTTCTACTGGGGTCTTTTCTCTGCGTGTGTTTTGTGCTGTGTCTTATTTGGTTGGGTGGGTGTTTGTTTTTTTGTGGGATTTGCTGGTTGAAGGGGCGAATTGTGCATTCGCTCCAAAGAGAGAGCAATCGTTTGGATGGCCAATTCTGGAAGTAGTGGGAGTTTACTAGGTGTTGGGTAGATGATGCTGGGCTAGTAGGCGCATACAGTGAGTGAGTGAGTGTACTTTGCATGTGCATCTGCTCTCGGACTGGGTGGTGAGCTCGGGATACAGAGCTGGGGTGGACGGAGTGCAGTACTTCAATGCCATTGAGCATCGGGCTGGAATTAAAGAGCGAAGGAGAGACTATGTCCTTTTCAGGTGCTTGTGGAAGGTTGGATGATGGTTGGTAAGAGGGAAGAGGGGGGCTGGGAAAAGTTCATATGGTTGGGGGCGAAGATACGTCGGCAGTGATTTTGTTCTTTTCGTCATTGAAATGTGAAGAGATGGAAGCACTATCATGCCTCACATCATCTTCAGTTTGCCTAAAGCTGGGACCGGAGGCTGGAGGGTGATCAGCGGAGGCGCAAGCAGGTTTTAGTACATGTCAGGGAGGTGTGCAAGACGTCAAGGTTGAATTGGGTCAGGTATGCTCCAGCTTGGACTTGAGGGTGCAGCGCTTGTGTTCAATGACTGTTGAGGTCATCAATAATTCAGTGACTTGACAGACAGCCCCCGGGCCTTGGCATGACTAGTCCAGAGGCAGACTAGCGTGCCACCGACGAGGCAAGGCGTCACGCGTTCACGTGACACGCCATCACGTGCCACGCGTTATCTGGTTCGAGTGAGCGACGCGCCTTGACTGCCTGGGGTGTCGAGGCTCCGAACTCAGGCCCATCCCTTGCCTTGAAACAAATCAACAACAATACTCAGAGTGTTCTGAATCTAAAGAGAGAGAGTGTGACAGACTAACTAAATGCAGGCCATTGTCGTTTCTGGGCCTGGCCACTTTTTCTCCCTGTTCTTCCCCCATTTATAAATACCAACCATGCGCTGTCAGTGCAATTCGTTCGAGGCGGCTGCTGCTGCTGCTGCGCGAAGCTCGGTGGTGGAGCTCTAAGACTCTCGCCCGGCGCCTATCGAACGCGTCTCGGACTGTAAGCGTGCATTTCCGCGCTGGAAGGACGAGACGCTCCGTTCCGGGGCAGACATTCCACCACACACCACACACCACACATCCTTTCACCCTTTTCTTCAATGTTTCTCGTTTTTTCCCCTACGGTCGAAACATTTTGTGCTTTGTGCTCAACCCCCCCCTCCTCCCTCCTCCTCCTCCTCGAAGCCTGACCCAACCTCCCTGGACCCTGTCGTCTTGGGGCGGATGAATCCTCAGTGCTCCTTCCCTTCCTTTGCTCGTCCTTGACACGCTTCTGTCTCCGCGTCTAGTCAACTACTTTCCTTCTGGTCTGGTCTGCACGAAACCAAGTCGTCACCTCCCTCCCAATCGCTATCTTCCACTCCTATAGAACATAGAGACCCCCCCTCTCCTCTGCTCCTCCTCCTACTTGTCCTCGACGCGATCAGATAGGTCTCCAATTGATCTGTGGGATCTTTGACTCAATCCCTCTGCAGCTTCTCAAGTGATCATAATCTTAATTACTTTAGCTTTGTCCCAGACGTGTACGACGCGAAGGACAAGTCTGCCAACATGGAGTCCTCGCCGCCAAGGAGCAGTACAGCTGCTCCTGTGGCAGGTATCAAGCGTCCGGCGGCCCTATTGCCTGCTTTCGAGCCATTGAGCTCGTCCCCGTCCCTGCCCCGACCACAGAAGCGTGTAGCACGCGAAGACCATGGCATCGTTTCCACCTATCCCACTCCGGTCCCGACCTCGTCGACCCATATCATGTCCTCCTCCCCTCCCCGAATGGCTCTGCCGCGTCCGGCCTCTCGACGTACATTTACTTCGACCTCGGAACGGACCCCTCTATCTACCGTCCCCGAATTGATGCTGCCTGAGAGTGGTGAGCCGGTCTTGATGGGGAGATCCAGTGCCTCGTGTCATCACCAACTTGCGGCCAACCGGATGATCTCAAGGGTCCATGTCAAAGCCCGATATAAGCCCACCCCTAACCCATTCGACCGTGATACGGTGGAGATTATGTGCCTGGGTTGGAACGGAATCAAGCTACACTGCCAGGGGAAAACCTACGACTTGGGCAAGGGCAAGACATTCACCTCGGATATCAAGGACGCTGATATCATGATCGACGTCCACGAGGCTCGCGTGCTCGTCCAGTGGCCTCGGAATGATAAGAAGGACTATACCTCCACAGATTCAGAGCAGACCTGGGAAGAGGAAACCACGCCTAAACAACGCAAGGGACAATCAATTCGGAGTATCCATGACAGCCCTGCGGTCGAACGCCAACGCCTGGCATCCCCAGTCTCCCCCTCGCCCGCTGTAAAGTCTCTGGTGCCGCCATCCTCTCCTCTGTATACCCCGACACGCTCGCGAAACGCTGTGGTCGTGTACGAAGACGAGGGCTCGCCTGTTCGTCGCCCCGTATCTGCCGGGTCGTTGCTTGCCGATGATACCCAGACGTCTTCTTCCAGTGTGGAGGACCTCCTGCAGAGCTCACAGTCGAGTGATCTGAGCGACCTGAGTAGACATGACGACTTTTCGGATCACGACGAGGAGAATGACCCTATCATTCATTCTTTTGGACCGTTCGGCGAGAACCTCCTGCCCCGGATGGCTTCTTTCACAGCAGACGAGTCCCCACTGCAGCCTGCTCGTCCAAGCAATCAGCTCTCGTCCCAGGGCCTTGAGCACGCCAAATCCCCGAAACAAACAACCAAGACCGTAGAGTCCGCTGCCGATGGCGATAGTCAGGAGGATACCACACCGGTCAAGCCACAGCCGCTTGATGAAAGCGGTGAACGCGTTCAGAACCACGCTGTCAACCAGCTGGCTTTCTCCCGTCTCTCCTCGACGCCCTTCTCCACCATCCTCAACAACCTTCCGCCGGCCCTGTGGAAACGGGACAGTCACTCGAGACAGGGACCCACGAGAGAAGAGATCCGTGCGATTCTGGATACCACGAAGTGCATTGGCAAAGTTGCCCGTGAAGGAAAGGATGCCGCGGGGAAGGCTCTGGAGAGTGAATACTACTATATCCCGGACTTTGATGAGGACGATATGCGACGGGAGGCCGTTGTTCATGATCTCCGGAAACCCGGCCTCCGAAACTGCCGCAAGCAGCACAAGGTATGAATGACCCTTGCAATCGATTATCGATAGCGATCCCAGCTGACTGGTCCTCTGCAGCAATACTTCTGGCGCAAGCCAAAATAAATAAGAAAGAATCATATATTATCTAAGAATACTTTCCTTCTTTGATTTCCTGGTACATATCTTGCTATGCTTGACTTTTTCCTTCCCCCCCC